>NC_052963.1:7460000-8060000 GCF_013358895.1 Oreochromis aureus | reverse complement strand
CGTTACTGGTGGGACTGGATTGGCGCTGGCAGTTTTGAAAACTCTTAAAAATAGTAAAAGGCGGCAGCTTGATACAAAACATGGGAGTCAAATGATGAAGAATTAAAAGGTTGTGCGTTTTGAAGAAAAGCTTTGAGGACAAACTAATGGGTGTTACTAAGATAAGAGGTGTTGTTTCAAAGAACTTTAAAGCAACACTAAAAACAGCTACAGAAATGTGAAGACAGCTGTCAAATCCAAATTGTGCTGGTTTGGTTGAAAAGTACAGGAGATCTTAGGCCCTCAGTCACGTAGGCATCAGGGCCGCTGGTAACCCCTTTTACCTGTCATGATACACCTTGTGGCAGGCAGAGTTGTAGAAGAATGTGTTAAACTGGGAAATTATATGAGAAACACACACACACACAAACGGGATGCACAGCAGGAGGGATAAGGGAGATCACAACAAATGACAAAGGAAGACTGAGACATATATACACAGGAGGGGGATAAGGGTAGTGGAAACACCCGAGGAACACAGCAGGAACAAATTAAGCTTGACGAGACTGGACATGAAAAAGGGAACTTACTAAATCAGACAAAGAAATAAGAAGTAGAATCATGGATAAATAAACTAAGGAGTGCAGGGAAATAATACAAAGCTCTCAGTCTAAACAAAGTAAAACACATAAATTCAGGAATACATCATGAACCCATACAAACTCAAAACACTGGGTCAATGACCCATGATCCAACATCTGGTCACTAGAGAAAAATACATGTTCTCTGAGATTGTTAGTGAATGAGGCAATTGAAACAAGGCTTTTGGTGCAGCACCCTTTTTGCAACTGATTTCACCCAGAGACAGCACTCAGCCTCCAACCACCAGAGTACCAACCTGCCAACCAACGGACGGTGGTTTCTGAGCAGTTCCTGGCTGGTCTCTGACTGTGTGACTGGGACCTAATGAAATTAATGTGTCAGTATTGCTTTATTAAGCAGTTTTTATCAAGCTGATCTGTGTATCTGTGCACTATGTGTGATGATATAAGGATGAGCAATTCATTTCTTTTACCCCCACTACCCCTTTAACCATGGGTGTAAATTACAAGGGGCATGAGGGGCTCCGGATCTCAATTTCCTGGAACATGTATGTTCTCCACAATTCTTCAGTGTGAACATTACTGTGTCTCACATTCGTTAAATGATTAATTTTGCAGAGGTGAACTCAAAATGAATCGTGTGAGACACTGTTCTTTTCAACTAATAGCATAAAATGTATTTATGGTGTGAACTAGGTTATGCCAGTAGACAATGACCTTTTTCAAAGCTTGTTTTTTTTTTTCCATTAATGTTTGCAGTCAAGATTACCTTCACTATAAAATTCTCATTAAATTTAATAAGCCCCACTTTAGTTTCATATCAGCATCTGTACATATAATAACACTAGCGAATTGGAAGTGGTCATGCTTGCAGCTCTGCTCTCTTTGAAATGAGCGTTTGTGCGGTGAGTGGCTACATCGATCCATCTCAGGAGGAAAAACAGTTGGAGGGTGTTTTTGATTTTCAAATTAGAGTTTAACTGTTGGGATTTTAGTTTGTTTTATGTTTTTTTTGTTTGCACATACTGTCTTTCGCTAACAAACAAATGAGATGAAAACAAAGCAAAGGGCATGGTGACGAGCGAGGAGTGAGTCAGGTAGAACAGGTAAAAACAATTTTCTTTCTTTAGGCTTTTTTCATTTTACTACTAAGAAATTTTTAAATATTAATGTTTTAGTTGTTCAGGTGATATCTGTAAATTTAAGTAACTAATTCTGTTAGGCCAAATTATTACAGTATTACAAATTATTACATTATTACATATACAAGCAATGCTCCTTTGTTGGTGTGGTCTACAGTCTATACTGCTATATTACTGCTCTGCCTTTGTTTTTGGGCCTCACAATATGCATTACAAAGAGTGGTTAGCACTAACCTAAGGCTCAGTAGCACAGGCCTAGAGACCAGTGTTCAACCTCTGGCAACCACTGGTCGCTAAGGGGAAATGTTTCAGACCAGTTGGCAAGGGGTTGCTAGGGGCTGCTGCTAGTCGCTAGGTGAAAGTGGTCACAAAGATATACAGTGTTGTACCTGTAACTTCTTTGTGTCAGTAATAGGTTGCCATGGTTACCCATAGTTTGCATAGAAGACACCAACCAACTTCTCTGCAACCACTTGCAAACTAGCAGCAGTGACACTTGACAAGGTTTAATACAATTGCACAATTCTAATACTGGAAATGAACATTTACCTTCAAAATTAAAGTTCTGACTTTCCACTGCAGTGGAGGTATTTCAATAGGTGGACCATTTGTACTTTGAAGGTTATGTTTGTCTCAAACAGTTTAAAGGTTCACTACTGCACTTAATTAGTCCAACACAAATCAGAAATGGAGAATGTTCAGTTTCAAAGTAAAGGTTATGTCATACCACTACAACAAACAGATTTCTTAAGGTGTCTGTCTACTGCTGAGTGTTTGCAGGCATATCAGTGTTTTGGCCTCCCAGCAACCAAAGTAATCTCAAAGAGTTTTTGGTGCAGCACCTCTATGTGACCAGTTTCACCTTAGCCACATCCAGCAAACTCCAGCAACCACTTGTCAGCTACCTGAAGATTACACATTTTTCCCTAGTGACTGGTGGTTACCAGTGGGTTTTTGACTGGTCTCTAGACCCGTTAGACTGATGCCTAAGGTAGAACTAACCAGCCTCTATAATAAACACTATGATGCTTTTTACAAAGGTAAAAGCAGACAGTCAATATAGATGTACAGACTGTCACAAGCACAGTCTGTCCTGCATAAGAGCAGTGTGTACTGTATATGCATCAATGAAAGGTTTAGCCTACCACAATAAGTGAATATAAGGTGAGAGAGATAGAAAGTGTCTCAGCTTCACTAACCTTTGTGTTAGAACTCAACAAAATCTTCGCAATAACGTAGTGGTAGGGCTTCTTTTTTCTTTTTTTTTAATCCGACTTTGTTTACAACATTGAAAGGCAATGAGTGGAAGTACCTGGAACTTTTCCTCTCAGGGCACTAAAAGGTTCCATTAGACTGTTCTGTATCCGTGGGCATTCACCGCAGTGGAAACACAAAGATAATTCAAATTAGCTCGCTGATGTAGCGACGGCCGTTTTTACACATGGGACACATGGACACGGCTCTCTTTAGAAACATTTCTTTTTTGTACTCTCCGTGTAGAAAAAACATGGCAACCAGGTTACATCTCGGCTGTTTCTGTCTCTTTTTCTCATCCCTGTCTATGTCAAAGATACAGGTCTGTGCAACAACCTGTAGACACAAAGATGTACAGGCACAAATAAAGCAGCAACACCATGCAGGATGCACCCTTCTCTTTGGGGCCTTTTTGCAGGGATGTGTGGACGTGTGAGCATTTTCTTTTCTTTAGAATGTAGCTGCTGTAAAACAATCTGAAAGTAAGATTTGAATTATATGGAAAAACGATTGTCTGGAGTAAAAGACACTTCATTCATACAAGTGACTGTTGAAAACTGACGAGTTGGGAGTGACAATATTGGCTCCTTAGTGTCATTATGACACTTTTCCCTCTTCCCCAAAATGACGTCTAAAACAGCAAGAGTTTTGAAAGCCAAAAGCAGATGCACCAAAAGACAACCTTGAATGGAACACGGGCAAATTTAAATCCTGAAACTTTCTGATCGTATCTCATCTCTGTGACTAAGACTGTTGTCTATTACACAAAAGATCCCTCGTTCAGAACCGTGGGGAGATGCAAATATATTTGGGGTTGTGTCATGAATGGGTGTCCGGTGTTAAGATCTAGCAAATCAAATACGTGGAGCTGTCTGCTGTGGCAACCCACTGGGAATATGGGAGCAGCCGAAAAAAGAGGCTTTGTGTGCAGAGGAAGGGGGGAAAAGTCATTTCAGTTATTTCAAATGATGACATGTATTTATGCCATCAAATGTCTATCAAAGATTAACTGGCTTGCACGTCTGAAAAGTGAAGCCAACATGGGAATTCTTTAAACTAACATTCTTTGTAATTGTCAGCAGCATGTGACTGGTGGTTGTACAAAGAAGTTTTATTGTTTGGAAACCTGCTGGAGGACAGCTATAAATGCTTTCCTGAGGATTTGATGTTCTAGTACCAAGGCTTATAATCCAATGATGTTGATTTTGTAAACAAAGCCCCATCAGCGTAAAAAAAGAGGATAAACTATTGTTAACTATTGATTGACAAATCACTACAATCTGTGATCCTTTCACTTCATTTTCAGATTTCAAAACAGTGAAATGGTAATGACAGAAGCACCCAGCTTCATAACAGGATTACACTAATGTTACAATCATGTTAGTGAAAACAATAGTTAAAGACTATGGTGTGACCAAAATTAATGTGACCGTGTGCAATTAACCTGTTATTTTATTGCATTTGAAATGGTTGCTTGAAGAACTGGACCAGGTTGCAGTTGCTGTCTTCAAAGTGACTTTGAATCAGAAGTTCTAAAATTTCCTGACAAACTGGTGACTGCAAAATGGCATAGGTGCTTGGCAACCTTGCTCTTATATAGGAACATGAATGGAAACCATCCAGTTGACAAACATATATATGTTATATATCTATGTATGTTGCTCTATCATCCACTTCATGTGCACATTGTGGTTCATGTGTAGGAGTCCTCAGTTGACTGATTTTCGCATTCCGCTGCTCTAACCTTCAGCAGCTCACAATAGACAGTTTAAAAACTATAAAAAATTTAAAAACAGAACAAGATGTAAGGTTTTTTCTAACAATTAAATTTTTCTAGTTTAGTCTTTCCAAAATACTATATTTCATCTATTTTTGCAGGGAACAGTCAGGCAAGCATTTGACGCACGCGTTTTCTTTATTAACAGCCTTTCTCTTATGCTATTTTGAGAACAGAGAAGAAGTGGCAATAGAAAACTGATTTTATACATACCTCAGCTTGCTGTAGTTTAAAGTTATACAATTCTGACCTACAAGCTAAAAAAAGATAACTCTGTGACTGAAGGTAAGCTGGGAGAGAGTTCTCTGCCTCAAGTTTATCCTCTCTTGACAGTATCTACTCCCTAGCTGCAAAACTTTGCTGCTCCGGGTTTTCTTTTTAAGCACAGTTCACATCTGCTGAGAGACCTTCACCTAGTTTTTTGGGTTTTTTGTTGTTGTTGGTGTTTTTTTTGCAGGACCTACAGATTTAACCCACTTCACATTTCAGTGAGAGTTAGAGTGCAGTGAAGATATCAAACTGTACCTCAATGCCATAAAGAATGGCACGTATTAGAGTGGTAAGTGAATTAAAACCAACATATGTCTGTTGGATACTAGAGTTCAAACCACGTGCCATTAATTTAGGGCACAAAATCATGACTAAAGAATATTTTCCCATAGGGTTTTATGCTAATCCAGCCTGTCACAACCCAGACTGGAGCACATATTTAATGCATGTTCATCTATAGGAGCCCCCACACGCTTCAAAGTGTGTCACAAGGACGCGTCGCAATCCCCTCTACGCCAACATCTACCAGCGGGTCTCCTCATCACTGTTTCAGAATGACTCACACAGCTGGAGACTAAAAATAGCTTATAAGTCTCCTTCCTTGGCTCACAATCTCTCCCTCTTATCTCTTTACCCGCTCTCCGCTTCTCCTTTTCTCTTAATTTGTCTCTCACTATTCCCTCTCTCCACATCTTCCACACAAATACCCCAAACTGGTGAATTAGAGTATGAATCATCAGTGTCCTCTGGAAAAAAGCAAAAACAAAACAAAACAGAATTACACAGGATTGGGGGGGGGGATGATGTAGCACAGCTGGATGATGATGATGAACTCAGAATATAGGTCATAGCGAGATGATGTTATCAAAGCTTAAATCAGACAAAGGGAAATGATATGGCTCGGGTCCATGTTTGCTATTACGCAAACGTAACCTACTTTCCCACCTGCCTGTGCTGTGATATGGTATTATTTTTTATTTTGTCCAAAAAAAAAAAAAACATCCAAATGAACATTGTTCTGTTGTAAAATACACTCTTCCACAAGGCAACCAGAGCTTTACACTCATTCACAGATTTTCACTTGGGATCTGCAGAGTACAACCACAGCCTTGTAGAGATGGTCACTGAGCTGTTCCACCAGAGCGGCTGGAGGGTTAAGTGCTTGACTCGAAAACATCTTGACAGTAGTTGCTGATGCAGGGCGGCGTGTTTCCTGCTAGCTAAAGCTTTTATGTTGACACACAGAGCTCATGTCAACCTTTTATGAAATGTTATCAATCAGCCAGGTAGGGTTTTCCCTCACTGTGCATGAAACCTGCAATTAACTGCAATGAAAACGGCTGTGCCATAAAAGGCTATATTTAAGGTGGTTCAAGAGCAAATTAAATAAGAGGGTTGTGGCTTTGGTTCAATATGTATTTACAAAATAAATAAAGCAGCCAATATTCCCATTTTACAACTGATACATATTGATGTTTTAAAGAGTTAGGAATATACTGATATGGTACTGGATAATATCTGCATAAAGTCAAATATAATATGACATATTTATATGATGTGCCACCTCAAAATATGCATAAAAGTAAGAACAAAATAAAAAAGACTGAAATATCATTAGTTGCTGCTGGTCATATTGCTTTAAGCAACAGTATTATTTCAGAATTATACAATCAGTGTAAACACTGGTACTTTATTTTATGTTTGTGGGCCAAAAAATACCAAAAGCAGTTTTGTTTATAGAATTCATGCCAAGATATATTTACAAATGAGTCTAAAACTGGACCCAAAGAAAAAGAGTGAAAAGTCAAATGCTAAAAACTGCACTTCCTGTAATGGCCACTTGAGCCTGGCTCCAAAAGTGAGTCAGTCCTCATAGACTTGTATGTTAAAATGCACAAATTGACAGCAGAACGAAATATGCATTTTTACAGGCTGGTACAAAAATGGTTTTAATGACTACAGCTAATTTCTTCCTTTGTCTTAACTGTATGGGGGAGAATTTGTGTACAATTCTGTAGTTTACATCATACAATGTCTAACAGTCAGACATTGTATTGGGCCGCACCTCTTGATCTTTGAATTCAGGTGTTTTCAATCCTGTTACTACAGGTCTCTAAATTCAAGCACGTATCCACACAATCTATCTTTACAAACATTTGTAGGTAGTTCTAAACAGTTCACTGAATTCAAGCATGACACTGTAATTGTGTCACCTTTGGTGGTCAGTGGTGGTGAAATTTCACCGACAGTATTATTGCAAAATGGAAATATATATGAACCACCACAGTTCAGTTATGAAGTCACAAAGGCACAGACTGGGGTTCACTGAGTGCTGACTTATAGTCTGGACCTCTTGACTGTGCTATAGTAGTAATGTTGATGCATTTGGAGGATTTTTAGTGCATTTATCTGATAAGTAAAAGGAGCTGTGTGGTTAATCTTACTAACAGCCCACCCTAGAAGTCGCTGCTCTGGTTTTGGTGAGCTACAGCCTGCTATACACATTTATTAGCTGATTTATTACCTTTTACCATATGTTGTTGAATTTAAAGTGGAAGTTTGAAGAGCAATGTGTCATCACAGTGGCTACTTGCACTTCTTAAATACAGCTTATGGTGCAAAGTAGGTTACCACGTCACTGCATATAGATTATTTCTATACTTTGCCATTTCAGGCATTTGATTAAATATGTTTGTCCCAAAAACCCCAAAATGTACTTGTAAATAGTTTGCTTTCTGTTTACTGGGTCATATCATTCAGCCAACTACTATGGAGAGGATTAATATGTGACTCTAGAATGCATTTAGGTTAAAACCTCTACTGACCTTGACCACTGAGTTTTTGCATCCAGCCCTGACTAGTTTTAATCGTAGAAACAGCAGCTCAACACGATCAAAGGAAAGATTTAAAGGCTCGATACGGATTTAGGAAGCCTAGTTTATCATTTACTTTTGGAGGATTTGTTGACTCTCTTAATAGTATTTTATCCAGTTTCACTCCAATTTTCATGTTTGGACATGAAACGTAATGAAATGTATATTTAATAAATACTTTTTCAACTGTAGTCTGGCAAAACAAACATCTGAATCTATAACGTACCATAATTCAGCCTTCCTGCTACAGGCCTGTTCCTTTAGCACATGCTGTGCACATTGTACCTGGTACCTTCAGCGGTGCTTGCAGGGTTTTTTTGATCTGCCATGTACTCCATCATTTAGCAGCAGCTGATTAAAGTTCAGAATCTAACCAGCAGCCCTCATATACACCCTTGCCAGCTAACTTTCCCCTTACCAGTTTTTGGTGAGGAACATTTGTTCATTAGTAAAACCAACAGCTCACTCCCACCAGACTTTCATCCCTGCATCCAAATACTTGGCATATTCCAAAATATTAGCAAGCGTTTCTTGGCAAGAGCAGGAAGTAGGAATTTCATTTGGTGAACTTTGTGTATTTTAATGGTTTTGATACTAGCAGTGTTAATGCAGAGAGCTATAGCAGCTAATAACAGGCACAGCTCCATATGACTCAAAGCTGGCGTCTGCACTGTTTGAGTGGTAACGCAGACACTGCACCATGATATCAAAGCAACCCGTTCTGCTGTGTGAAGGCACAGTTTGCTTATAGTACACTATAATCACTAATGACTTAAAGAGCATTTCAACACCCACTCCAATGCATAGATTGATATTACACCTGACAGTCAACCAGAATTAATAGAATTATTGCAAACAGCTTGGATTCTCTTATATGACTTGAAGCATATTATCCTTGAGTTTGAGCAAACCTTTGTTTCATAATTTGAGGGCCTATCGTACCACAAAACATCAGAGATTTAATTTTTTCTTATTGAGTACAGAACCACAGAAGTGAAGAGTTTCTGTATCTCGAAGTAAAGATATGGCCAAATGTAATTTTGACATGTGTGGATAATTTCCTCCTTCATAACAATTCTAAGAGGTTAATTTTTTACAGCTCTAGCATGTTACTGGTGTTAGGCGTGTGGATGCTTTGACTGACTGGTGTTGCAAGCAGCTATAGCCAATAGCTGCTTGCTAGGCTAATTGGAGTCTCTGAACTAGACCTGCCAAGCTTGCTTGTGCTGTTTGCTTTGCTGTAAAGTACAGGGTATCCAGGAATTTGGGCCATCAGTATCTGGGAGCAAAATTCTAGCATTTTATATCACTGTTGCTTGGGATTTTGGGTGTGCTGCACAGATGCAGATACTAGCTAATTACTGCTAATGCAGGACTCCCAAGAGCAGTTTGCTAGCCTATACCTTGACTCCGCTGACTTAATAAGCACTTTCACACAATCCAGCAAACTATACTGCTGCTTCTGAAGTCTCATCTCTTCAGAGAGAAACTGGGCCTACCTCCAAAGGCCACCAATCTGAACCACGGTGCCTCTTTAGCTTCCAAGTTAACATAAGCCAACTGCTAGTATGGGGTGGAGTAATCTACAGCAGAGATATGGAGTGCAAACTGCCTCCAGGGCAGAAACGGCTGAATTTTAGTTTGCTCTTTGCAAACATCTACAAAGGCAACATCACAAGAGTGATGTTAAAGCTAAGTGTATGCTGACCATAACCCAGCAATCAGAGCCTGATCTCCAACAGGTAACAACAGCAGTGATGAGCACTGCTCTATCTCTCCATGTTTCTAAAGTAGAATCGCTGTGGTGATCACTGAAGTCTCTTTGGGTTGATTTGTGTTCATACATAAACACTGAAAAAAAGATCCTATGTGTGTCCTCTTTAGCAAAGGGATTTGTATAAGTGTGTGGGACTATAGCCTCAGGTTTATATTGTTAACTGGTAAATATGAGACAGTGCATTTCAGGTCATTTTGCAGAGTAACCCAAAAGCAATGTAATGAGTAGTGTAAAAAACTATATGTTCTGGTGAGTAATTACAGACAAGTAAGTTACCTTTTAGAAAAATAATGCAGTAATGGCTCCAATACTGTCCTACAACAGCTGATACCTGTGAGGCTGATGGCTATTGGCGATTCACCTCAAGCCATATGGAAGATATCAGGCTTTTCTTTAGGTGATATGGTCGTCTGCTATGGTGGTTAGCTGTGGTTAGCTGCTCCACATATGAACATGTCTGACTTTTCTGTCATAAAACCTCTAACAATTCACTCAGAACTTTCTGAGCTGTTCTGCATTGCAGCAATAATGTCTGACTGTCACAAACTCCCACGGCACACCATTTGGAAGCCACTGCTCTAGATAAAGGAAAATAAGTTTTATTGGAGCCAGCACCATAAAATAAATTCAACACATTACATGTAAAGTCATTTTATTACACTTACCCATGAATTTGGAATTAAATCACTCTTTAAACCGGTTCCTTTAATAATCTACCCCCTTTTTTTCCTTTTTACCCATGGGAGAGAGAAAGTTAGCAGGAAGATATCCAGCAAGTGTGTTTGATTCTGATTTGGATTCATTACTATTCATGCAATTTGCCAGGACCAGACACCAAAAGAAGAAAAAAAGTGTGCAGAGAAAACTGCTCTAAATTAGTTCAAAGACCAAAAATAGCAGCTTTTTGGAAACAAGTATGTAGTAACTAGCTAATATGACTGTCAGTGTGATAAATGACATACTGTATTTATTATTCAGTTCCATATAATGGCATGGGATACTCATCTCTATTTTTTATTGCAGTGCCCTTGCTTTTAACTCATTGTACAGCCGTCTTGAAGGGGACGTAAGGAAGCATTCCAAAGGGTCCAGTTTAGTCCACAGGATGGCCTTTCAAAGTGTGAAAAAGACATTAATTACACATTAATTTCAAAAGAATGCACTGCTGTTCCATTTGTGTCGATCCCAGATGTACTGAAATTAATGTTTTTTTATCCTTCTCCTGTCATTGTGAAGCAGAATTTAATGCTGGATTGTTCACATACTAAATGACAACAGACTAAACCCATGTTTCCTGACAGGTTAGATCGACCCTACTGATGATGTCTTGTTGCTATAGCAATACTGTTCAGTATGAGAGGAACTGCAGGTTCACACATTTGATTTATGTGCCTGGCTGATGAGCCAGTGGTGCAGAGCTACTACCTGAATGCCTCCAAGTCAGAATCCTGTCTAGATGAAGTGATACCAGACTGATGTGCATCTTTGGAGCTTGCCCCGTGGCCAGAAGCAACTAGAGTTGAAAATGAAGTCAATGCAGAAGTGATGTAAACTGCAGTGCTGCTAGGTGCCAGTTGAGGCTGCAAAAGGGAGTCAGTGTCTTAGAAAGTGCTCAACTTTCCAGCATCACAAAGGATGTTTGCAGGCTGAACTAGACCTCTCCTCCACTTTTGTGTTGTTGGTATTTTTCGGGCCATTTTTAATGGAATTATCTAAGAAAAAGACCTGGTGGGGGTTACAAATTATCCAAGAAGTTGGTGCTTCAGTTCGGGTGGAATTCTAGTATTTTATCAGGTGGCTAACGGCAATATTTTAAATGAAGAGTCCAAAACAAATGGTGACGTCACAGTGGGTACCTCTGGTGAAGGAGAAATGCTTTTTTTCCTGCCTCCCTTTCCTCACCCTGACTCGATCGCCACCGCTCCCTGAGCCTGATTCTGCTAGAGGTTTCTTCTTGTTAAAAGGGAGTTTTTCCTTTCCACTGTTGCCAAGTGCTTGCTCATAGAGGTCCATCTGATTGTTGGGGTTCTTTCTCTATTACTAAAATGTGTTTAACTTACAATGTCAAGCATCTTGTGGCAGCTGTTGTGGGTGATTTAAATTAAAAAAAAAAGGATATATAAATAAAATTCAATTTAATTGAACTGCATGTTTGTAAAGAAAAGAAAAAGAAACTCTCAGCTGTTGCCTTATTTTACATGGAGTCACTACAGCGGATGGATTCACATGTTTCAATTGGCACAACCCTCCTGTTTATCTAGGCTTAGAATTGGCACTGTGAGTACACTAGCTTTGTGACACCCTGAGACTAGATGAACATGTTAACCATGATGCTACAGAGTCATTATTAGCCCTTTTTCTGCTAGTAGCTGTTTGGCTTGATTTGACTCGGTTTGGGTCATTTTTCAATTAAAATCGCATTAGGCACAGCACAGAAGCATGTTGAGGCGAAGGTAAACCTGCTGCTAAGTGTATGGCTTTTCATCAGAGTCAGGAATCCCGGTGTTGTTTTTAGTGTAGCCATTTCAATCATGATTCTACTGACTAACCAATTGGTAGCATGCACTCTGCTGAAATCACATTCTTGGATTGCCTCAGATTGCTTGGAAACCCAGCTAAGTAGGCACTAAAAAGGTGGCAGGTACTACCTTTAAATGGAAAGTCCTAAAAACCGAGCTGACCCGAGTAGGTAATAGTGGAAAAGGGCTATTAGTTTATTAAGAACCCAGTGAACAACTTTTCAATAACACTGCTAATCTCTTTAGCCCCGTCACATCTGGGAGAAGCTCCATCCCTCCCACAACTCCCACATAATGGTTAAGAAAAAATCGATGGATTACACAGTTAATCACCACAGTCCATCGAAGGAAGGGCTCAGGAAATAAAGCAAGGCAGTAATTCGAGACCTACTTTTTCCAGCACACATGTGAACAAGACAGCAAACCCAAATTGTCCAGATGTGTCCATCGGTGTGAATATATTTGTGAGAGGTAAAAGCATGTAAAGGCAAAGAATAAAACATGGTTTGAATGGGTGATAACAGCTTGTAGTAAAAAGCGCAGTGAGTGCTCTGTAAGAGTAGAAAAGTACTACATAAGTACCAAGCCATTTTAAAAGTATTTTGAGATTGTGACAAGTTGTTTGAGTGAAGATTTTGTGTCTGTGATCTGTAAATAGCAATGTCCATGTAATAGCAGTAGGCTGTAGATATAAAAATGTATTTGCTTTTTATCTGTTTTCTGAAAGGAAGTAATCTTGTCTTGTCTCTCAGGAGAAATACACTGCATTAGGACACTTAAAGCTTTAAATATAACGGTGTTGGGGTTTTTTATGCTTTAATTCGTGGTCCGCATGCATCCAAATTTGGTCTCATTAAAACATATTAAAATAAGCTTGATCGCTTTGCAACAAAGCAAGCTCTTCCTTTGTTGTGTTCTTGATTTTTGAATTGCGTCCATATAAAAAAAAAAACACCACTATCTACTTACTTCGAAAATTTCAGCATCATTGAACTGTCTATTCTTTCCTGAGCTTGTTAATGGCTCCACCCTTGAGGAATTCCAAGCCCAAGTGTGCATTAGGCTCTCCTTCACTCCCAAAATACGATTAGTAGGCAGTCCCGGTCGCTGACTACGTAATTACACTAGCTGCTGCCTTAGTAAATCAGACATTAATTTCACACACATTGCAAATGCACGCTTCCATGAAAGGCACTGCGAAACATCCATTCCCCCATTATGCTATTATCACACAGAAGAAAGGAATGACATAACACAACACCTTTTTTTGCTTTTTCTTTTTTTTTGGAGTGACTTTTCTAAAACATGTTTGTGATGTGAGGTTGCCGATTGTTAATAAAACACTTACAGCGCCTGTGTCGTGTTTCCTTTATAGTAAAAGGAACAGGAGAGAGCGAGAATGCTCACTAACTAGCTCCCTTGCTGCTCCAACAGTTGGTGTAGCAATCAATAAAGCATGGACAGCTCAGCTCCGGGAATCATCAGCAGGCCTGGGATACATCTTTGACCAATCAGATGGCTTCAGTGACAGTACCTGTTGCGTAAATTATCCAAAGGCCTAGAGACAGCCGAGTCCAACACCATATGTTATATGGATGATAGATGTGTGTGTGTGTTCGTATGCAGCACGTGTGGGAATGCTCGCTGCCTGTGCCTCACATCTACAGCCCGACTACTTCACAGGATGCGGTGTCTGTTCTTTGCCGAGGTTTAGACTCAGAGCCACTTCCTATCCATTTTTGATTGCCGCTGTGCTTGTCAGTCATCTGATTTCGAGGCAAACTGCACAGCCGTGTTATCCGTCCCAGAGACAGTTTCACTTGACAGACTCACTCTGAAAGCCTGGAGGAAGAGCTCAGCTCAGTGAGGCGGCGGAATCATCAGGGTATGTCAGGTAAAGACTAGACGAGTACGACCGTCTGATAGGTCTTGAGGGAAATTCCATCATGGCTTCAGTGAAATTTCATCCATGTCTTCAAGCAGGTTTTTTAGTCATGTTAGTGGCATGGCTGTAGTATTTGATGGTCAAATAATTGCTTTAGCACCATGATGATATTCTTAGCTTTTAGCAGAATTTCTTTGACATCATTTAATTTAAATGGATGTGATTGTCCCTGGTCCAGACCTGAAACTCAGTTTGTTTGACATGTATGCCCAGAAGACTTCTTTCTATCCTTACCTTTCACAATAAAAGCCCTAGGAACTGCACTAAATGACTGCAGTAGTCTTGAAGTAGCTTGCGGATAAACAAAATATGTTGGAGCAACTTACAGCAGGAGTGATTCTCATTTTACTGGTGGACTCTAGTGGAGTAGCTCTGCACAATTCACAGTTCAGTATACTCCCTGTTAATCTTACACTGGCTCTCAGTGCAGCCCCTCAGTTCATCCTCTGTCTGAAATGGGGCTGTCACAATATCACTGTTTCACTTCAGCAAATAGCATGCTCAAAAAACATTCATGATAATGACATTGTTGCTACATCAATAGAATTTTTTTTTCAAAGGAAATGATCTGTGTAATTTGTGTAGGTCATGGCTTTAAATAGCAAAGTTACCAAGTGGGGTCTTAAGCAGTACACAGGAAACAGCAACTGGCAGTTCAGAAACTTTATTAACACAACAGAGAGTTTAACTAGCAAATTATACAACAGGGAGGGCTCAGCTGGGTCAACAGGACGAGTACAGGGAAGGTAGTGTGGAATTACAGGGATTATTTTACATAACCATCATCTTATCATTGCATTAATTATCATTTCATCAAAGTGTTTATTGAAGCTGCTGGCATTATGTTATAATTTATATTATAGGGGTTATCATAATTAAATATTAACATGTTTATTACAGGTGCAGTTATAACTACTTTAAAATGATTGAGTTAAATATATATATATCATAACTCATATGCTGGGTATATTGGTATAGTAAAATAGTAGCTGAGCAAAGGCCTGAATGTATTCAGCTTCTTGTTGCATTTGAGTTTGCCTAGTTACAGGTGACGGAAGGATGTCCAGCCCATGGTGACCTCAAAGGCCTTAGATCGTCACCATATTCTTAAGAGTATGCCACAAGGAGGAACCTCTATGTTGCAGTTAATTCTTAAAATACATGAATGTTCTGTACATGCAAATTATGTGCTTGTAAACGCAAGAAGGGGCGTTACAATACCCTGATGTTATAAAAGCAATCTAGAGTGTAATTTGGGTAGAGATGTACAACTGCTTTGCAGTTTGCACCTCTCCACGCTGCGTGTATTCATTAAAATCAATTGTTTGATTGACCTCTTCTGGACCATCATTGTTTTACTCTCGTCCTCAATTTCGAACCCGTAACATTTGGTGCATTGGCCGGTTGAGGGAGAAAAGTTGGAGGTTGAGACTGAGAGGGTCAGAGCGAAGGTAGTGGACCTGGGAATGGTGTAGTGACGTCTTTGGAAGACGTCAAAAGGGGGAATTGTGGAATTACAGGGATTATTTTACATAACCATCATCTTATCATTGCATTAATTATCATTTCATCAAAGTGTTTATTGAAGCTGCTGGCATTATGTTATAATTTATATTATAGGGGTTATCATAATTAAATATTAACATGTTTATTACAGGTGCAGTTATAACTACTTTAAAATGATTGAGTTAAATATATATATATCATAACTCATATGCTGGGTATATTGGTATAGTAAAATAGTAGCTGAGCAAAGGCCTGAATGTATTCAGCTTCTTGTTGCATTTGAGTTTGCCTAGTTACAGGTGACGGAAGGATGTCCAGCCCATGGTGACCTCAAAGGCCTTAGATCGTCACCATATTCTTAAGAGTATGCCACAAGGAGGAACCTCTATGTTGCAGTTAATTCTTAAAATACATGAATGTTCTGTACATGCAAATTATGTGCTTGTAAACGCAAGAAGGGGCGTTACAATACCCTGATGTTATAAAAGCAATCTAGAGTGTAATTTGGGTAGAGATGTACAACTGCTTTGCAGTTTGCACCTCTCCACGCTGCGTGTATTCATTAAAATCAATTGTTTGATTGACCTCTTCTGGACCATCATTGTTTTACTCTCGTCCTCAATTTCGAACCCGTAACAGTAGCCAATGATCTGTTTTCAGGGGCAACTCAAAGCCAAAGGAGGGTGAGCAGGCAGGTGAGTATGAGAGCTGAGTGCCCATCCAAGTCCCTCAAGAACTAGCAGACAGGTCCAAGAACAGCAACAGGATTAGAGTAAGAACCACTCTTCAGATGTACACAGAGCTCAACTTGGAGGCTCACAACAGTCCAGCAAAAACTGGGTGCTGCAGCTGGTCCTTAAGTACTGCTGCTGATGATGCTGATGAGAACCAGGCTGAAGGGCAGGATCTAGGAATCCAGCCCTCAGGCGGAGCCTAGGAGACCAAGCCCCTCCTTCTTAAAAAACAGTGCACCGTAGAGACATGTCGAGTTGACCAGATTATTACACTCATAATTAGGGATGGGTATCGTTTAGGTTTTATCCGATACCGGTGCCAAACCGGTACTTTTGAAACGGTGCCGGTGCTTAAACGGTGCTCAAACCGTGCTTAAAGAATGGAGAACACAAAATTGGTCCAAAACCTCTCTCATGTTTAGCTGTTTTTTTTTGTAAAAAAATAACAATGTTAGCCTTTTCTGCAGCTGTAGGGCATATATGGTATCACTCTTGGCTGGAAGCAGTGCTTAAACAATGGAAAAAACACAAAATTGGTCCAAAACCTCTCATGTTTAACTGTTTTCCACTTTTTCTTTGGTCATTTTAGCCTTTTGGCCAGGGTGAAGGGAGTATCTGCCATCAAACAAGAAGACAGCCGCATGTAGCTATGATGATGTTTGCTAGTTCACCTTACATGCATTAATGTAATAATGTGGTTAGCCTACTCAATGTGAATTACACACGAACAACATGAAGCTACTCACTCAGAGAAGAACGGCTGCTGCTGCCATCATCATTTCTGCTACACTGGCAGGGCTAGGGGCCAGGACTCTACTCTTCGGGGTTTTGGGGGGTTGTTGCTAACTCCGGGTCCGATAACAGGCACCACACCCGCAGTAGATGTGCACGGTGTGAGGTCTCGCAGCAAGCTAACACGGCGCGCATTCTCGGCTTTAAAAAAAACGCTATGCGTCGCCAGGTGTTTCATCGGATTCGAGGTGTTACCTCCTTGACAGTATCACAGTATCAGCTTAAAGCACTTGTTGCAGGCTGCTGAGTTTGCATCTTTGCTGTGAAGTACAGCCAGACTTTTGACCGCTTCGTCTTTTTAATCTGTAGCTCTGCTCTAAAAGAACGTACGTACCTGAGCCCGCCTACTTTCCTCGGAAACGTAAATGATTGGCTAGAATTGGCTCAAGAAAAAAAAAAAAAAGCAATCAAATAAAGCACCGAAATGTGCGCTGCTTTTCGGTCTGGTTACTACCGTTTATGTCAGAACCGGTGCCATCATGGCACCGGACACCGGTACCCATCCCTACTCATAATGCATGTGCATTGAGGTTCCAAGAGAATCCATGATTATTACTATTTTACAAAACAATGGAAAAAGAACAATTACATAATTTTTCAATGAAATTAAATTCACTTGAAGTTATTATTAAAAAATGGTCATCATGACATCCACATGAAACAAGCCAATTTGGCAACCTTGCCCTTTAAGCCAGCTCTTTTCTAATTGGCTGCCCATCTAAACCAACTTCCGTGTCCACATAATCACATATTAGAGATACATGTTGGCTCATCTCAGCTGGGTTTCATGCCAGAAAGATGTATTTGCTCAAAGCTGCTCTTAGGCGATGAGTGACCATTTTTACACTCTTTTGACTGTCTCACTGTTTGCTTTTTCAAAATGTAAATGAGTCAGCCAATGAGAATGCAAGGTTAAGTGTAAAAGTAAAAAGCCAACAAACAATCTGTTTTAATGTGGGAATTCAAACAATACCATCTTCACTAAATGATTAGAGACTTGTGGCTGTGTCGCATCCTCCTACACAACCTGAAGCAGACTTTGTATCTCCATCAGAATGAAAGCCCTTGAATTTCTGCACATGAACATAACCAAAGAGAAACTCTGGCTGTTTCACAAACAGCCCTCAGACTTTTTTGTATTGGACTGTTGAGAGGACTCCAACCTTGTGAAATATTAGAAACATCCATTAGATGGATTGGCATCAGCACCTCTCAGTCTATCAGCAGGTTGGTCTGTTGGGTTCTCAAAATGAATCTTTCCTTCATCTACCCACAACAGCAGTCAGATTTCAGGCATCACACTGACCTGGGTGTCTGCTGACATGGCAGCACATGTTTTTATGAAAGAATGAAGTTAATTAAATGTTAATAATAAGTGGAGCTGTCAAAGCAAAAGCCTGTTTTGTTTTCTTTGTGCCAAACCGGAGCAGATTTATTTGAAACATTATGTATGCATTTCAATGTCTTATGGGTGGTAGATGCTCTTGAAGGCTCGAGGTGAAGCATCTACTAACTAGACAGCATGCACAGTATACTTAAAATCTGTCCATCACCGCCCACCTACACACACATACACACACACACATATATAGCATTGCTGTTTTACCATTTCTCATTCCCTTTATATCTCTCTGTTCTCTCTTTTCAGTTTCCAAGAGCAGGGTGCAGGGAGTCATTTGCTAATTGGTTTTTGCAGAGAAAACGTATTCGCTCGCCTCTTTCTCCTCAATACCCCAGGGCTCCCTTCCTCTTAGATGATTCCCCTGTCTCTTGCTCCTGCCAACTCAGCCGAGCATTCTCAGAGGCTTGTTATTCTTCAGCACAGTTTAAATCCGCAGAGCTGCAGGGGCTTCAAAAACACTTCCCCCAGACCTGGAATCTGTAAAGTGTTTAAGGGTGGGAATCTGCTGCCTTACACTTGTTTTACAAAGGTAGAAAATTATATTACTTTGCTGTTAAAAGGCTCAATAAAAAAATGCAAGGTCCCAATCATGCTGATTATTGGGGCGGAAAATCTTCACATCACAGCATTTCAAAAAGGAATTCTGCAAGTTTCATGAGCTTGATTACATGAGAGGAGTTCAAATTTAGTGCACTAATTAATTGGTTCAGGAGGTCTTGTAGCAGACATGAACATGTGCAGCGAGATCACAAAAGAAACAACTTCTGATATCCAATAAATCACCACCCAGTGAGAAATGATTTGTACACGGCAAATAGGATTCTTCTTTTAAAAAAATGTTTTTTTAAATTCTAAAATAAATACATAAAGGGATACTTTTGAACTCCAAATGAAAGACAGTCAGCTATGTTGTACAGCTCCAGGGCCCTGCTATAAAGACCATCTGAATGTATTAGGTTGTAGGGCAAAAAAATAATAAATCCTGTATGTGTTCTGGCCAAGGTCCTTGTTTTAAGTGGTTCCCATGTTCACGGTCTCTCTCTGCAGTTGAATATTGAGAAAATAAATACTTCAGCCATTCATTTAGAACCACATTGTTACTGTGTCTGATGGTGTCCCACATCTGTTCCTCATTCACTTCATAACCCCACCAGTACTTAAGGAGCAGCCCTTTTTTAAGACCCCATGTGTAATTAACTCATTGTACACTTGGGTCTTGCTTTAGAGTTATGGCGTTATTTTTGTGCCACTATTCTGAGCGCACGTAAAAAACATTTGCAGATGCAAGTGTCGCATTTTGAGGAAAAATTTATTTTGAGCGAAGAAAAGCTAAATTTGGGTGAACAAAATTCATTGCTGCGTGCAAAAAATGTATTTTAGTGTTTGCTATTGTCCATACACACACAATAGCAGCCCCTCTCGCTCAGTTTTTGCATTTGCGCTTGCCCGCAATGTGTTGCTTGCGCTCTCAACATTTCTGCCCGTGCGTGCTCAACTCTTTCTGTACACCGTTATATTTGTGCCACAAAACCAGCCAATCACAGACTTGGATGCAAAAAAATCTGATTGGCTGTTTTGGTCTCCAATCAGATCGAAATGACAAAATGCAATATCCCAGAATCCATTTCGTCCAAAACTCAAACGAGGCAGTAGCGGAGGAGCACAGAGTCGCGGAGTTTGAAATATTACTCTTTCTGGGTCACAAAATAAAGTTTTAAGATATTTTCATGTGAGAATGTTGCTGTGTAAACTTCAAATGTCTGCTCGATTTATCAAGACATCACATATTTCCAAAAGTGCTCTAACTTTCTCGGAGATGCCTGTTACCCACCAGCTGACCGGGTGGTCACTCGGGTTAAACGTAATATATAGTCTGTGATTGGCTGGTTTTGTGGCACAAATATAACGGTGTACAGAAAGAGTTGAGCGCGCACGGGCAGAAATGTTGAGAGCGCAAGCAACACATTGCGAGCAAGCGCAAATGCAAAAACTGAGTGAGAGGGGCTGCTATTGTGTGTGTATGGATAATAGCAAACACTGAAATACATTTTTTGCATGCAGCAATGAATTTTGTTCACTCAAATTTAGCTTTTCTTCGCTCAAAATAAATTTTTCCTCAAAATGCGACACTTGCACCTGCAAATGTTTTTTACGTGCGCTCAAATTTTTTTTACATGCGCTCAGAATAGTGGCACAAAAATAACGCCATATTAGAGTCCGCTCACCTTTTGGCGTTCTTATGACTTGCCACCAGTGGGTCAGTCATGGATTTGCCTCCCGAGAGCCAGTATAGGATCATCTTGATGGAGAACAAAACAAAAGGCAGCCAGCATCCAAAAAAAAAAGAGCTTTAACTGTCCTTCAAGAAGACTGGAGAACTATTCCTGATGACTAATTAAAAAAATAACAGTTTGGCTAAGACAGATCAAGCTGTGTTGAAAAATAAAGATGGTAATATTAATTTCCAAGCTAGTCAGAATTGTACAAATTCTAAATTAAATCCAATATGATGCACGGCAAAACTTTACTGTCAGCTACTGTACTAACAATGGCCGTCTGTCGACAGGCACATCTTTAACTTCTTCTTACGTGAGTTTAAAAGTATCACATTCACACACCTTACACAACCTTTTCATTTAACTGTGTTAACATGCTGTGTGTACCCTGGATATGTCTTCAGCCTCAGCAAGCTGTTCTCCCCAGTTTCAATGTGTGAGAAATGAAACAAATCACAGATGGGCACATCTGCTCAGGGGTATTTAGGCGTTTGTAAAAGGAGAAAAAAAAACCTGTGAAAGTCTTGAAAACTTGCAAAACATCCCTTGTTTGTAAGAGTGGAGTGCACTGGATTGTGGATGAAAAAAGCCTGAAAATGCTTGTCCTCATTTCACATACTTTTCTGCCAAAAGCATTTCTTAGAGTCAGCTGTTAAGAGTGTACGGGCTCTCAGGTGTGATTGCTATCGAGGATTACGAGACTGAGGGTCAATGAGCAAACTGAGCAACGAGTCGTTCATATCATAAATCACTCAAGTAGCTTGTCTACAAGTCAATCAGTTAATCTAAAAGACAATTATTTGGTCACTTGGAAAACTTGAAACCATGCAGGCCTAAAGACTCTGAAGCCAGTAATGAAGTGTTTCTGTGGTGCAACATTCGCTTGTTAGAGAGAGGTTTAGTGCTTCATTCTTTCAGCCATGAGTTTTAACTATTTTTTTTAACTAGATAATTGGGTTTAACAGAAGCAGCGATCTTCAGGGCTGAAAAATAAAACCAACATAGAAGTACCAATCGCTTTAGTTCCTCTAATGCATGCTTTGGTGAGTCAGTTGCCACAGACAGTCATGGTAAAATGTCCAACTTCAGCAATGAATATGACATGTTTGACATGTGACTTTGAGTCAGTGAACTAGACCGTTATACTCTCTGTGTGTTGGCAACTTTTGGACATTTTCAATGGAATTATCTCACACATAGCATCACCTCTTTGTGAGATAATTCAAAAAGTCTGTGCTACAGTATTGGTGAATAAAATTCTAGTACTTTACTAATTAGTTAATAAAGTCATTGTTACACCTACAGTTTGTTTATTCTGGTTCAAATCAGTTAATGAGTGTTTTTTTAACTTGTTGTTTTTTGTATTTTTTTCATACAGAGAAAACTAAAAAAACTCACTATAAGCCATGTGAGAATGTTCAGAGCACTTATTAGCTTATCAGGCAACACAATTAATACAAGAATACGGTGCTGTATTCTGTACTGCTGGATAGCTTTTAGTGGACAAATTACACCTAACTTTCATATTTATTTGAGCCATACTTTACAATTTGCATGCTCTCCACATCTATAGTACTCATTGTATTTACCTCAAACTTACAATGTACCCCTAGTAGTTGGTTGATTGACATTTGGTCATGTTTTAACCATAGAAAAACCCCTGTGGACCCGAGTAAGACCACTCTGTGGTCAAAATATGCTATCCTTTGGCACAAATAAAGTAACACTGAGGCAGCTAGAACAATAATGTTAAGGATTCAAAATACAGAGTATAGAAACCCGTGGATGATATCACCATCCCTACATACACTAATTGTGCACACTTCACAGTCAAATAATAGCTATAAACCTACCAAAAATACTGCTGCTTCCACAAGGAAAGAAACAACGCAATCCAGCAAGAGCAGACACATTCACTGTCACCCTCTTGACAAGTTCACATTAAAACTCTCAAGTCTCACCCATGTGACTGCCACTGTCTGGTCGGACCCTGGGTGACAGAGAAGAAGTCGTGTCCTCGGGGTTATATGTGCATCTAAGAGCAGAGATGAAGCTCCATAGGCAATGTTTTGTCTGCTGTCACGTTTAGTTTTTTTTACACCCTAAGTTTCTTTGACTTTCGGGACTTTACTGCTGTCTTCCTGCTCATCAGATTTTTCTCATCCAGTGAGTAGTCCTGCTGTTAAATTCTTGGATTTGTTGGAAAAAAAAATCTTACTACCACTGTTTTTACAATGTATGTTGATGTATATTGTTAAATTTATGATGTAACTGCTAGAAAGACCAGGAAATAACATGGAGAAAAATGCCCCACTGTAAAATAAATGCTGATTTTTCCATTAATATTCCAATTAAGTGAACATAGGAGAAGCGCTTCTTGATTTTTAGCTTTTAATCCATAACCCAGACACTGACTACATTGCAAAGGCATCAAAAAAAAGGGCTGCACTAACCTGGGCAGAAAATGTTCCCTCTAAGGCAGAAGGGAAAGAAAAGGAACACACCTTTAAAGAAAGCTCTTAAAACATTTTGTTATCCCAACTGGGTCTTGATCAATTTGGCAAAGACGCACAAGAAAGAAGGTCAGACACCAACTAGGGAGAAACAGAATGACGAAAAAACCCAACATTGTCATCCCTTATGTAGCAGGTTAAAAACTAAGGACAATTTTCTTGAAGCATGACATCCCAGTACACTTTAGACCTATCTACACCCTCAGACAAAAACTGGTTCATTCCAAGGGCAAAACTCCCAAACACAAACTAAACAACACAGTGTATGCTGTGCAGTGCAGCAAGGAGTACTCAGACCTCTATATTGGAGAAACCAAAACGCAACTTCATAAATGGATGGCATAACATTTGGTGGTGTGAAAAGGTGTTTGCCTTCTTCCTGATTTCTTAGTTTTTTGTATGTTTGTCAAATTTAAATGTTTAAGATCATCAAACACATTTACATTTTAGACAAATATAACACAAGTACCAAGGTGAAAACCACTGCTGAGCAAAAAGAACACAAAGGCTCATCTCAGTTTTGCCAGAAAACATCTTGATGACTTTTGGGAAAATACTCTGTGGGCTGATGAGACTAAAGTTGAACTTTTTGGAACATCTATCAGGGCTCTAGACTAACTTTTTGACATGGGCGCACCGGTGCGCCTAACTTTAAAAATTTAGGGGTACCGGCACAAAAGTTAGGCGCACTCAAATTTTTCAACCGCATCGCTTAACACCGCAGTTTTACATGTGCACTTTCTTTGGGGGGGGGGGGGAGTCCATACAGACAATATTCATTTTTAAATTATTAACTAACAAACTTGTGCTTAAATTGCTTTGTCAATATTGTAGAAAATGTTAAACTTAATCATCATCTTGGCTCCTGTGACGACCTGTTTGCTGTTGCCTGCTGCTGAAAGGCAGTGGGGACAGGGGACACTTGGGCAGTGCATTTATTGCAGCATATAATGTGTTTTCTGGATACACTGCTGTTTTTTCAGCATTCAAAGATTGATGGCACCGTGTCAGAGCTGGCTATGAATTTCAGATGGATCAGTCTTTAACTTAACACAAAAGTTATCAATAGTTCTTTTCATCGTTTCTTATTACCCACAGCTACATCCACTTCTGTCAGGCCTAGGCTGCTCACTAGGGCTGGGTATCATCACTGATTTCTATAATCCATTCGATTCCGGTTCTCAAAGTCCTGATTCGATTCAATTTAGCCTCAGACAGTCAGAAATATTATAATTCTGATCATTTATCAGTACTGATACACATGAGACTTCATCAGAATTGTGAACATCACAGCAGATGCCTTTGTGTCAAAGTAACTGAGAATAAAACACAGAAAAACATGAAGGAGATTTGCCTGGCCTGGCTTTTTATAGCAGATAACCTTAAAAATATTCTGCAATTTTGCATAATTTTAAGAAGTTTAAATTTCTTCAGTATTGAACAGCAGAAATTAGGCTTTCTTGTCCGAGGTCATTTAAGTGAAAAAAAGAAAAGAAAAGGACAGCGGCCGACAGCGCTGTAAACAACGGTAGACTGGTGGGTAATAAGCGAATGAATAATGCAGAAAACAGAGACTTGAGACAGCAGCTCAGAATCAGCGCAAAAAAGACGGAAACACAGAGCGGACCCGACGCCTCAGAATCGCTAAGCTCCGACAGCGTGTCCGTGTTCGGGCCGTGGGGTGAGAAAGCCGAGAAAGACAAAGCTGATTCTGATGCGTCGGGTCCGCTCTGTGTTTACGTCTTTGTGTGGAATCCGTTAATGAATTGATATCGCTTTATTCAAGCTACTCACCTTTTCTCTTCCAGCTGCACTTTCAACTGGACCACGGCCAATCAGAGAGGTCCCGCCCCTGACTATCTCTGATTGGTTTAGTCCACGATAGGGGCATAATGTGTGTCTGTTGTTGACCACACGGAGAGTTGCAGAGATTTTTTTTTTTTTTTTTTTTTGTTACCCGAAAATATTTGGTCGCAATTTTGTTTTAGTCGCACCACTGAAAAATTTGGTCGCACTCTAGAGCCCTGCCTATCATCTTACCAAGAGTAAAATATGGTGGTGGTAGTGTGATTGTCTAGAGCTGTTTTGTTGCCTCATGACCTGGAAGACTTGCTGTGGTAAATAGAACCTTGAATTCTTCGGTCTACCAAAATATCCTGAAGGAGAAGTCCAGCCATCTGTTTGTGACCTCAAGCTGAAGCACACTTGGGTTCTGCAACAGGACAATGAACCAAAACACAAGTCCACAGCTAAATGGCTTGAGAAAAACAAAATGAAGACTTATTAGTCACTAGGAGTATCCTAGTGAAAGTCCTGACCTGAATCCAATTAAGATGCTGTGGTGTGACCTTCAAAAGGCGATTCATGCTCAAAACCCCCCCAATGTGGATGAATTACAATGACTCTCCAAAGATGAGTGGGCCAATCACTTTCTCACACAGGACCATGTAGATTTTTTTTCCCCTTAATGATAAACACCTTCGTTTGGAAACAGCATTTTGTGTTTGCTTATCTATGTTATCTTAGTTTAATATTTAAATGTGTTTAATGATCTGAAACATTTAAGTGTGACAAAAATTTAAAAAAATATGAAGGGGGGGCGGCAGGGACTCAGCTCACATTTTGGACAGAGAAGACAGATGGTTTGAAGGAGGAGTGAAAGACGCCATTTATGTCCACATTGAATGGCCATCTTTGAACAGAGGGCGTGGCTTATGAGACCAACTGTGTGCCACCTACAATGTAGTTTTGAGATCCCTTCCCAGGTGCCTTATTGCCCAATGCACATCTTGTTTCAGGTGATCTCCCATTATAGGGTGAGGCTGTCTCACGATGGTTTCACTCGAAATGACCCACAAGTTTTTTCACACCTTGGCACATGTGATGAGCCACATGATCAATAGTGGTTCAACTGACCTGTTAAGGGACAACTCCCACTAGGGATTAAATACCTGGGACTCTCCACCATATGGTCTTAGAACTGAAGAAGCTTCTTGGATGAGCGGTGAAGAAGCTTAAAGAAGTCCAGTCGCTTTCTTTCCAAGCTCCTTAGACTACCATGACCCGGATGACTGAGAATCTACACAGACATCATACTTCTGTGTTAAATCTTCAGTGTAGGTATTCCATATCTTACACCATAACCTGACATGCACCTCCGCAGCAACTGCCATTTCCTCCTATACGTTTCCTGCTACTGGCATACCACACACAGGCACAAATGCTTGCAGTGGTCTTTGCCACTGCGTAGGCTACAATGTAAACGCTACATATATTTCAGGCATAAGTATAAATTAAACTTTAACCTCAATTATCCAAATTTGCAATACCAAAGAAGAGCCTTGTATTGTATGTACAGACCATCCATCCACCTTCTCTCACTTATCTATAGTTAGGCTAGTAGAGACCCAAGACAAGAGTATAAAATAAAACCTGAGATGGACATGGAAAAGTATTTATTTGTTCCTTATGGGAACACTAAAAAAGGTGGGCATCAAGAGGAGCAAGAGGAAATGATCATTCAAATACAGGGATTAAAGTAGACATTTTCTGACAAAAAGGTGGTGCGTGAGTCATAGCACAGTAGCAAATTCCATGCAATGCATGATGGCATTTACAAGACTATTTGGCTTTCCTGTTCTTTCACTCCTGAGAGATGGAGCACAGAAACATCCAAATGAACTTTTTTTGCACTAAAAAGAGTTTTAAATATCTTCAGCGCATCTTAAGCAAGTGGTTAAGGGGTAGGGCAATCTCACCCGTGCTAAATATCAATGGAGAAAAAAATGCATTATGATGTAAGTACAAAATGAGTTACGGAAATTGTTGTTGTTATTATGTCATTTCATGATACTCGACCTGCTCCTTCTGCTAAACTGGGCACTGGGGGCTTTACCATTCTTTTGCACATCAATTATCTAAACCAATATTTGCATCCAAACTAGTCTGCAAGCTCCAAGGGTGAACAATTGGCCCAATATGGAAATGCCAAAAATTGCAGTTCCTCTAATGGCTACTTGAGGCTGGCTCAGAAAAGCAAGTCAGTTTCCAAAGATTCCCATGGTAACATACCCAGTTTAATAGCATTAAAAAGCATTTTTACAGCCTAGTACAAAAAAGTTCTTGGCTGCTATGGATCGTTTGCACTTTCATTGTAACTGTACACTGGAAATTATAGTACCTTATTAGACTGTTGTCCAAACGGTAACTGTTATTTTTCTTTCTTTTTTTGTTGAGTTCAACCACCTCTTTGCCTTTCACCTGTGTAAGGCTCTTTTCCTGTGACCCCACTCGAGACTAAACGTGCAACCAACCATAAACTCATAAACATGGAGCCCTCAACTCCAGTGGGGATCAGAAAAATCTTGACATAAAAAAAGAAAACTTTCTACAGGAACAGTGAACACTTGTTTGGCTGTCATCCCAAGGTTGCACTTCCACTGAAACAGCCAGCATGGTGATACAGACTGTACAGCAACTGTGACAACCAAAGTTGAAGTCAGCTCCCAGTGACAGTAGAGCAGCGAAGGCTTCTCTCCAGAGGTAGTCTAACCACTGTCAGGTATAGGCAGGATCCCATTACCATCCTCATCCATCTCCTTATTCACTTCCTTTTCTTTGTAGTAAGAGGAAGGGGGGAGGGATATAAGTAAGCAGAGATTGACAGGAACAGATGGTCCCGTCTCAACAAAACCGTGGTCACTCTCCATCTAACAGTCCTCCCAATGGACCTCACACAGAGATTCAGCTTGGGCAAAGTAATCCCTGCTCTGCTTATGCTGGCCAATCTCTGTGCCCAGTCACAGTGTGATTGACCCCCGAGCAGAGGCAGCTTGCCTGCTGAGGAACCCTGCCAGGCAGTGTCTTAAGTGGCCAAAGTTATCTTACGCCACTTCTTCTTGTCCCACTCTGGCATAAGCTGATGTTTGCTTTATAGAACTGTTGTAATAGAAAGATGCCCTTTGAATTTGATGAATAAAAGTGAGGCTTTTTTTATGAAAATATGTTTTTATAAAATGTGCAACTTTGATATAGAAGTCTGTTTCATATCATCGTGGTACGTTCAAAGCCTCTTTTATTGGATGTGGTGCATAGGGAATATTCCATGCAGACAGTTTGGATTTAAGTGCCAAAATTTGTATAAAACGCATTGTTTCCATTTTTAATATTTAATGAGCTTTCATAAATTTTACATAGCATGTAGTTTCAAACTGCTCACATTTGTGCCAGTTGCAGTTTAGCATTTCTGATGTTTGGGAAGCAGTTTGCATAGCTGAGAGGTTGGTCTAATCCTCAAACTTAAAAACATTAATATGACTGACCCACTGAAGTATTTGTACAAGAGGAGGATGACAGTGTAGTTACTTGTGTGCCTCTGCAGAAAAGAAACTACTGGTAAGGGTTAATAATTATTGTTAATAAATGGTAAATTAATTAACGTGTTTTTATTGTTAAACAAAAGTATAATTTTACATTTCAGTTAATAATTAGGATATAGAAATGTATATGGATGGTCTGATAAGGAACGAAAACTGTAATTACAATATCTTAATGAGAGTTATAGATAACACACTATGTAAAATGTAAAGGGTTCCCGACTGTAGTTGATATGTATCTAATGGCATGCCTGAATCTAAACTACAGCCATACTAATTGCTAGTAAGTTTACAAATAGGAGTAAAGAAATTGTAATTTGTATCTGGCTTGGTTGGTAAAATGATCTTGGTAGAATAAATAAATAATGACAACAATTCAGGCACATTCCTGTGTCAGTATCTAGGCTATGTCCTAGATACTAAACTAGTCGTAAAGCTGTAATATTTGAAATACATCAGTGCTACGGTTTCATTTTCATAACAACTTTAAATAAATGTAAATACTAAGCAATATTAAATCATATAACCAGTTACTCCTGCAATAGCTCTTAAAAATGACATATTGTTTCCAGATTAATATTTTTAACATGCTATTTTTATTTCTCTTTTTGTTTCCAAATGTCCCTCTTGCACAAAAATAGCACGTCACTTCTGACACACTTTCTGTGAGAAGTAAATTACATTAAAATTATATTTATGATATGTTAAGTCTAGAGTTTTGTTAATTAGCAATTAATATATGGCACTAATTGCCAGTGGAAACAAAAATTGCATTCTGATTACAGCATGAAAATAATTTCAAAATAATTTCACATAATTGGTCTGTTTCATGATACATGATACTTAGCATAGATTAACCTACTCTGCTGAACACTATCTTGGTCTTGCACATTGAAAATTTAGTTATGTGACTATAAGAAAAACATGCTGTAGGGGTAAGTGATACAGTTTGCTAGTATTTAAGTATATTATTTGTTGCATTTTGTTGTTACAACATTTTGTATGTTATTTAATGTTAACTGACTTCTTCTGCCCCTTTACACCTAAAGCGATGGAAGAAAAAGAATCGGTGATACATAAAGTTCACTGGGATTCAGTGTTGTTTCTGTCACTAAAAAAGCTAACGGTAGGTCTGCTGCTTTTTTAAGAGAACACATTTGCTGTCCAAGTATGAAAGACTTCATACTTCTGTGTCCTGAGACAGCAGCACAAATTATTCATTAAATCCAGCATCGTGTCCATCATTTGATTTTGTCTCCTGGTTTTCTTGTGAGAATGTGTTTGCAGCTCTTTTTAGTGTTGTTGTGGACTGAACAGATTTATAATGTTGTGTTAGAGGAAAGAATAACTTTCCTGTCTCAGAGACGGTCCCACTGTTAGTGTTACTGAGTTAGCACTGTGGATAAACAGATTGATTTGCGTAACCCAAGCTGTCTCTCCCTCCTTATGTGTGTCCCCAGGCCCCTTCCAACTGCTGCCTGACTCATTATTTAATAAAAAGACTGTGTTTTCACCACACTTACCATCCCAGTCTGTGTCCCTGCCACAAAGCAAAAGGAGAGTATGACAGGCAGCATGCCAAAACAATGATTTTTTTTTAAAGTGGATTTAAGTGAAGATCAGTTGCTACTTTAAAGTAACCAGCATTGAGCTGCCCTTTGATTTAATTTATTCCTTAAACAAAAAGGTTTTGGAAACACTCTTTGTTTTAGCCTTTTTAAGCTCTGCAATCAGTGATGCTGGAAATGCTAGAAATTGTTTTACCACAAAGTCATGATGGCCTCGGAGATTTGAATATATCACCTGCCGTTTCAAAACTTTTTAGCACATGCCTCTGTGTAGCTTACAGGATATACATTTCCAGTTAGATTATGTGATGTCATACTGGAGATATTTTCTGTCTATTTTAATATCCATGAGTTTCTGACTTTAGGCAGTCAAATGATTTGCATCTAATGCAATGGGAGGAGTTCGGAGAGGCCATGGCCAACAATGTGGTTTTCGTCCTGGTTGTGGAACACTGGACCAGCTCTTTAGCCTCTCAAGGATACTTGAGGGTGCATGGTAGTTTGCCTAACCAGTCTACATATGTTTTTTGGACTTGGAGAAGGCATTCGACCGTGTCCCTCGGGGTGTCCTGTGGGAGGTGTTGCGGGAGTATGGGGTGTCTGGCCCATTGCTACGGGCCATTCGATCCCTATACAACCGTTGCAAGAGTTTGGTTCGCATTGCCGGCAATAAGTCGGACTCGTTCCCGGTGGGTGATGGGCTCCGCCAGGGCTGCCCTTTGTCACCGGTTCTGTTCATAATTTTATGGACAGGATTTCTAGGCGCAGCCAAGTGGCGGAGGGCTTTCGCTTGGTGGCCTCAGAATCTCATCTCTGCTTTTGCGGATGATGTGGTTCTGTTGGCTTCATCAGGTGAAGGCCTCCAGCTCGCACTGGAACGGTTCGCAGCCGAGTGTGAAGCAGTGGGAATGAGGATCAGCACCTCCAAATCTGAGGCCATGGTTCTCAGCCGGAAAAGGGTGGAGTGCCCACTCCGGGTCAGGGATGAGTTCCTGCCCCAAGTGGAGGAGTTCAAGTATCTCGGGGTCTTGTTCGCGAGTGATGGGAGAAGGGAGCCGGAGATCGACAGACGGATTGGTGCTGCGGCTGCAGTGAAGCGGACGCTGCACCGGTCCGTCGTGGTGAAGAGGGAGCTGAGTGTAAAAGCGAAGCTCTCAATTTACCGGTCGATCTACGTCCCTACCCTCACCTATGGCCACGAGCTGTGGGTAGTGACCGAAAGAACGAGATCGCGGATACAAGCGGCAGAAATGAGCTTCCTCCGAAGGGTGGCTGGCCTCTCCCTTAGAGATAGGGTGAGAAGTTCGGCCATCCGGGAGGGGCTCAGAGTAGAGCCGCTGCTCCTCCACATCGAAAGGAGCCAGTTGAGGTGGTTCGGGCATCTGACAAGGATGAGGGAGGGAACACACCTGGGTGAGGTGTTCCGGGCATGTCCCACCGGGAGGAGGCCCCGGGGCAGACCCAGGACACGCTGGAGAGATTATATCTCTCGGCTGGCCTGGGAACGCCTTGGCGTTCCCCCGGATAAGCTGCAGGAGGTGGCTGGGGAGAGGGAGGTCTGGGCTTCTCTGCTTAGGCTGCTGCCCCCGTGACCCGGCCTCGGATACTGTTGAATTCTGAAAATGAAGGGACTATGTGAAAATGTATTAAAAGTAAACTTTTTTTTCATAATATTGTTGAATTAAAACAGTAAATCTTAAGTGACACATTTATTGTGATATTCCAAATACATTGTATCTTCATAAGGAGAAAAAAGTATTAAAATTGTGTCACTGAATGTAGCAGTCGCTGGATGATCTACATTCAACCATACATTTACTAACTGTATCAGAGGAGAATGGGGTGGATGGAGGGCATACAAAGCTTCAAAAAGCACTAGAATTAAAAAAAGATCTTTTTCTAACCCCAAGAAAAATGAAATAATGAGGTAGCATAAACACTACAGTTTTTCTAATGGCCTGTTGAGGTTGTCGCACAACTTTATGGCAGTTGAAAAACAATTTATTAGAGATGCACCAATTGCAGTTTTCTCCTTTAAGATTTACAGTTTTCTCAAAGTGTGACCTGTTCATGCCAGTTTCTACTGACTCAGATTTTCTTTTTAAGAAGTACCAAACCTTTGCCTTTCTTAGCTTCTTTAAAATATTCCTATTCAGCTAGTGTAGGGTAATTTAAGTATCCGTGTAGGTTTCATTGTTAGAGATGTGTTCGTGGTGGTCCATTCACGGTTTGGTTTGCAGAACTTTGTGTCTTCATTCTCAGAGAGGAGTTGCCACGCTTCCATGTTAGCATATGGTTGAGAGTGCAACTATTTGCCCGTGTAGCTGTGCGTGTGTTGTGCATGAATGAAGCTGATGATTGAATGATCAAACATAATGGGGCTGACAGGTCACCGGTCAGTGCAGAGAATGCTGGAAATCAAACAAATCCGCTCCCTGGTCAGCCATTTGGAGCAACTGTATCGTTTTTAGAGTGACTCAGAAAAAAAAAAGTCTGGTGCCACATTAATATTTCTCTACTGCTCTGCAACTATGGCTATGAATTATTTCATACCACATATGTGTCTCTAACATCGCTAAGAAAGCTTGCTAGCATTTGCTCATAACTTAAATAGTAACATCCTGGAAGCTAAAACACTAGCGCTGAGGTTCAGAATGTGGAGTCCCAAACTAATTGGTCATGTCAGCTATGTCCATCTTTTATGTACAATCTATCTTCAGCAAGTGCTGTGAGTGTTGAAAGATTGGCAGTGCTCAACCATTGAAAGGTTGAGCACTGCCATCATCAAGTAACTAATGTAACTTGATAGTTTTATAGGAAAATTTGACTATATAAATGATAAATCCCTACCAATGTATTTACAACTTAAGATTATTAACAAGGTTTCCTGCTCGTATATGTTTAATTGTATGGAAACATATTTTATAGGAGACAGGGTTATTCACTTTAATAAAAAAAGAGTTACATATTTTCTTTTCTTTTTGAAAACTTTTGAGTCTTATAAAATCATTAATTTTACAGGCAAAGCCATGAGTCCAATCTGACCAGGCCACTAGAGCTAATAGTTAATTCATCAGTTTCAGCTATTAAGGTATCACTCTTAAGATAATGAGAATTTTCCACTTGTTATTTTCACATCTTTGGAAAAAAACTTTCAATGTTAATGCACCCACCCCGTTTCCTGGCCCCCATACTGCACTTCTCAGTAATGTCATTGCTTGGAAGTTCATCTATAGCAATGTGACAATTTTTGCATGTTCATAATTTTGTAATTTTATTGTTTTTGAGAGAGGTGCTTAGAGGCTTATTACAAAAGGTTGAAAACAGTGTGAAATGATCAAAATTTAACTACTGTTGTTGAAGCTCTGGCTACCCAAGTGATACTAATTTCCTAAATTCCACAGCTGATCTCTTCAGCTGGTCTCCAGTTACACAGTGAATCTCTCAAGGTGATAGACAAAAAAAATCTTGGCTTGAGGGATGCACAAATAAAGCTTTTCCTTTTCTTTTTTTTGTGAGGGAAAAAAAAGTTTTGTTATCAGCACAAATTTAAACATATAACATCTTTTGACCTCAATTTGGCCTTAAACTCAAACACAGTGAGATGATTTTCTGCATGTGTGCACAGGCATGCTAGAAATTGTGTGTACTGTATCTGCACGCAATCATACACACAACTGCTCTCTTCCAACCAATTTAACCCACACAAAGCTGAATTAACTAGTAATCCCTGTTTTCTCCCTGGGGCTGTCTTCACTTTGCACTTGTCTCTGTGAATTATTGGAGGCCCTGCCTTTTCTTTGCAGGGTTCCATTTATATCGAAGTGCTTAAAAGCAATGTTTCAAACAACAACAGGTCAGCTGCTACCAAAAGCATTTTTTTCTGATAACCCAAAATCAAAGTGACATCAAAAAAGTGTTTAACGCAGTAAGCATCCACTTGGTCTTGACAATTTAGCAACCATGGTTTGGCTGACTTCCTTTTGAAAAACTGGACCTTCCCAAGTAGTTCAGAATGTAAAGCAGTGTAAATGTAAAATGTGTCCTTTCTCATGAAACTCAAGTGTCCATATTGCATGAAGGATACACGGACAGACAGGCTTATTATCAATCTGTGCCATGCTCTCAGACATAATGTCAAATTTTTTCGTAGTTCAATGACTCTCCAGTCAATCAGCGGCCGAGAGACCGTGAGCCATGCCCAGCAGGCAGTACTGTATCTGTGCATCCGTACAGTTCAAACTGTGAAAGCTATAGCTGGCCTGCTGTCAGGCAAGAATCTTTTACAGCCTTATCTCCATCTTACTTTTTTTTTTTAGATGCCACACCGCCATTAATCATGACCTCGTGCTGAATATGCTCAAGCCATGTAAGCAATTTGTATGGAGCTGGAAACGAATGCAGTCGTATACATCTGCTTTGCATGTGAAGGCCTTGTAATGTATTGTGCTTAGTCTGAGTTTTTGTGCAATGAGTATGCAAAATGATGGGAAGCTCAAGGGATCTTAGAGGTTTCAGGGCAGTGCTAATTTAGGCGGGGATGTTCATTTCAGTGAACATTAATTTTCATAAGAGAGATCTCATCGTGCCCTTCGCTTTTATTTAGTCATTTGTCTTCAAGTGTGGATGATATGAATGAAAGCTGTAGGCAGAAAACTTATGTCTTAAATACTTTAAATCTAACAGGTCATTGGCAGCCCATCTAGGCTGTGGGTTTAGTTTCTCTTCACCACTTTTTAACTCTCAGGTGGAAAAGATTTTAATAAAAAACTTAAATGCCAAAATGTGTTGTACTTCATTTGAATTAAACATCTACTTTTTTAAAATTTGCCTGTTAGCATGTATCTACAGTAATTAAATACACTGTCTACAAAAAAGAGATTGGTTAATCCTCTAGTACAGGGGTGGGCAATTCCAGGCCCCGAGGGCCGGTGTCCCTGCAGGTTTTAGATCTCACCTTGGGTTAACACACCTGAATCACATGATTAGTTCGTTACCAGGCCTCTGGAAAACATCAGGACATGTTGAGGAGATAATTTAGCCATTTAAATCAGCTGTGTTGGTTCAAGGACACATGTAAAACCTGCAGGGACACCGGCCCTCGGTGCCCACCCCTGCTCTAGTATGTGCAAGCACTTTAATCAAAATTATGGTTTTCATGCTAATATATAATTATTATTCTTGTCCATGAATTTTCAAAATGACAGTTTTCCAAAAAAGCAGATAAAACAGTAAAAGCACATGATTATTTTTTGATTAAGTGGCCAAATTGCAATTATTTACTTGCATTCCTGAACAGAAAAAAATGGTTTCAGTGTTAAAAAAATTTAAGTTGATCTGGCTGTTGAGAATGTTTCCAACTGGTTCTAAACCCAGTTCTTACACCTTAAAAGGAGACCAATAAACACGTTTAGGAACTTTGTGCTGTCTGGATTGGGTTTTTGATAACAAGTAGAAAAGCCCACAGATATAAAGAAAGTCACAATACAATACAATGAAAATTTTGAAAACTGCCGGGACTTTATTTTATACAGGTACCATCTTTCACAGGTGTATATATAGAAATCTAGAAGGCAAGGCAAGGCAAGGCAAGTTTATTTATATAGCACAATTCAACAACAAGGTGATTCAAAGTGCTTTACAGAGACATTAAAAACAAAAACAAATAAAAAGCATGATTTAAATTTGATTAAAACAAGCAAACAAACAAACAAACAAAACAGTATATAAAATCAAATATCAAAATAGTAGATAAAATCAGTAGTTAAAAAGTAGGTTTTGAAATTTAAACTTAAGTGTGGATTTGGTGCTTTATTCAAATGCAGCTGAGAACAGGTGAGTCTTCAACCTGGATTTAAATAAACTGAGTGTTTCAGCTGATCTGAGGCTTTCTGGGAGTTTGTTCCAGATATAAGGAGCATAAAAGCTGAATGCAGCTTCTCCGTGTCTGGTTCTGACTCTGGGGACTGATAACAGACCGGATCCAGATGACCTGAGGGATCTGGAAGGTTCATACTGGGTCAGGAGGTCACTGATGTATTTCGGTCCTAAACCATTCAGAGCTTTATAGACCAGCATCAGAACTTTAAAGTCTATCCTCTGACGGACAGGCAGCCAGTGTAAAGACCTCAGAGCTGGACTGATGTGGTCCACTTTTTTGGTCTTAGTGAGGACTCTAGCAGCAGAGTTCTGAATGAGCTGTAGTTGTCTGACTGATTTTTTAGGTAGACCTGTAAAGATGCTGTTACAGTAATCAAGCCTACTAAAGATGAATGCATGGACTAGTTTTTCCAAGTCCTGTTGAGACATCAGATCTTCCATCCATCTATCCATCTTCATCCGCTTTATCCGAGGCCGGGTCGCGGGGGCAGCAGCCTAAGCAGAGAAGCCCAGACCTCCCTCTCCCCAGCCACCTCCTCCAGCTTATCCGGGGAACACCAAATGCGTTCCCAGGCCAGCCGAGATATAATCTCTCCAGCGTGTCCTGGGTCTGCCCTGGGCCTCCTCGGTGGGACATGCCCGAACACCTCACCCAGGAGGCGCCCAGGAGGCATCCTTGTCAGATGCCCGAACCACCTCAACTGGCTCCTTTCGATGTGGAGGAGCAGCGGCTCTACTCTGAGCCCCTCCCGGATGGCCGAACTTCTCACCCTATCTCTAAGGGAGAGGCCAGCCACCCTTCGGAGGAAGCTCATTTCTGCCGCTTGTATCCGCGATCTCGTTCTTTTCGGTCACTACCCACAGCTCGTGGCCATAGGTGAGGTAGGGACGTGATCGACTCGGTAAATTGAGAGCCTCGCTTTTACACTCAGCTCCCTCTTCACCACGACGGACGGTGCAGCATCCGCATCACTGCAGCCGCAGCACCAATCCGTCTGTCGATCTCCGGCTCCCTTCTCCCATCACTCGCGAACAAGACCCCGAGATACTTGAACTCCTCCACTTGGGGCAGGAACTCATCCCCGACCCGGAGTGGGCACTCCACCCTTTTCCGGCTGAGAACCATGGCCTCAGATTTGGAGGTGCTGATCCTCATTCCCGCTGCTTCACACTCGGCTGCGAACTGTTCCAGTGCGAGCTGGAGGCCTTCACCTGATGAAGCCAACAGAACCACATCATCCGCAAAAAGCAGAGATGAGATTCTGAGGCCACCGGCGAAAGCCTCCGCCACTTGGCTGCGCCTAGAAATCCTGTCCATAAAAATTATGAACAGAACCGGTGACAAAGGGCAGCCCTGGCAGAGCCCATCACCCACCGGGAACGAGTCCGACTTATTGCCGGCAATGCGAACCAAACTCTTGCAACGGTTGTATAGGGATCGAATGGTGCGTAGCAATGGGCCAGACACCCCATACTCCCGCAACACCTCCCAGGACACCCCGAGGGACACGCTCGAATGCCTTCTCCAAGTCCACAAAACACATGTAGACTGGTTGGGCAAACTCCCATGCACCCTCGAGTATCCTTGAGAGGATAAAGAGCTGGTCCAGTGTTCCGCGACCAGGACGAAAACCGCATTGTTCCTCCTGTATCCGAGGTTCGACTAGCGGACGAACTCTCCTTTCCAGCACCCTGGCATAGACTTTCCCAGGGAGGCTGAGGAGTGTGATCCCCTGTGGTTGGAACACACCTCCGGTCTCCCTTCTTAAAGATGGGGACCACCACCCCGGTCTGCCAGTCTAGGGTACTGCCCTGATCTCCACGCAACATTGTAGAGGCGTGTCAACCAGGACAGCCCTACAACGTCCCAGAGCCTTCAGGAACTCGGGCGGACCTCATCAACACCAGGGGCTCTGCCACCAAGGAGTTGTTTAACTGCCTCAGTGACCTCGCCCGAAATTGGCGGGTCATTCCCTCATCCCCAGACTCTGCTTCCTCCTCGGAAGACGTGTCAGTGGGATTAAGGAGGTCCTCAGTATTCCTTCCACCGCCTGACAATTTTCTCAGTCGACGTCAGCAGCGCCCGCCAGCACTATACACAGTGCAGGTAGAGCACCGCTTCCCCTCCTGAGACGCCTGACGGTTTGCCAGAATCTCTTCGAGGCAGTCCGAAAGTCTTTTTCCATGGCCTCTCCGAACTCCTCCCACACCCGAAGTTTTTGCTTCAGCCACTGCCCGAGCCGCATTCCGCTTGGCCTGTCGATACCTGTCGGCTGCTTCCGGAGTCCCACAGGCTAACCAAGCCCGATAGGACTCCTTCTTCAGCCTGGTGGCTCCTTCACCTCTGGTGTCCACCATTTGGTTCGGGGGTTACCACCACGGCAGGCACCAACCACCTTGCGGCTGCAGCTCACTGCAGCAGCTTCGCAATGGAGACGCTGAACATGGTCCATTCGGACTCAATGTCCCCAGTCTCCCTCGGAATGCTGTTGAAGCTCTGCCGGAGGTGTGCGTTGAAGATCTCACGGACTGGGGCCTCTGCTAGACGTTCCCAGCACACCCTCACTACACGCTTTAGGTGCACCAGGTCTGTCCAGCGTCCTCCCCGCCACCTGATCCAACTCACCACCAGGTGGTGATCAGTTGACAGCTCAGCCCCTCTCTTTACCCGAGTGTCCAGAACATATGGTCGCAGGGTCTGGTGATACGATTACAAAATCGATCATCGACCTGCGGCCTAGAGCATCCTGGTGCCACGTGCACTTATGGACACTCTTATGTTCGAACAAGGTGTTCGTTATGGCCAAACTGTGATTTGCACAGAAGTCCAATAACAAAACACCGCTCGGATTCAGATCAGGGAGGCCGTTCCTCCCAATCACTCCCCTCCAGGTCTCGCTGTTGTTACCCACGTGAGCATTGAAGTCAACAGCACTGATCCTTGAAATATTCTTGAGGTGATAGTAAGCTGATTTTGTTATTGTCTTAATGTGTTTTTCTAAGTTTAGGTCTGCATCCATCACTACACCCAAATTTCTCGCCTGGTTTGTGGTTTTTAGGTGTATAGATTGAAGTTCTCTGGTGACCTGTAATCGTTTTTCTTTTGCACCAAAGACTATTACCTCAGTTTTATTTTTGTTTAGCTGGAGAAAATTGTGGCACAACCAGTCATTAATTTCCTCAATGCATTTACCAAGAGCCTGTACAGGGCCTCGGTCTCCTGGTGACATTGTGATATATATTTGTGTGTCATCTGCGTAGCTATGATAGTTTATTTTGTTGTTCTTTATAATCTGTGCCAGTGGGAGCATGTAAATGTTGAACAGAAGGGATCCCAAGATGGAACCTTGGGGAACTCCACATGTGATACTTGTCTGCTCAGATGTGAAGTTACCTATTGATACAAAGTATTTCCTGTTTTCTAAGTATGTTTTGAACCAGTTTAGTACAGTTCCTGAAAGACCTGCCCAGTTCTCCAGTCGTTTGAGTAATATGTTGTGGTCAACTATATCAAATGCTGCACTGAGATCCAGTAAAAAACTAAGACTGACATTTTTCCCTTGTCTGTATTCAGACATATGTCATTAAACACTTTGGTCAGAGCAGTTTCAGTGCTGTGGTTCTGTCTAAAACCTGACTGGAAGGCATCATAGCAGTTATTCTGTTTTAAGAAGTAATTGAGCTGTTGAGAAACTGCTTTTTCAATAATCTTACTTAAAAATGGGAGATTTGAGATCGGCCTGTAGTTATTCATTTGTGTCTTGTCAAGATTGTCCTTTTTCAGTATAGGTTTAATTACAGCAGTTTTTAGTGATTCTGGAAACACACCTGATATTAAAGAAAAGTTGACGATCTGTAACAGGTGTGACTCCAAAGTCTTTGTGACCTTTTTGAAAAAACTTGTTGGCAGGACATCTAAACAGCAAGAGGAGGAGTTCAGTTGACCTAAGATGTCCTCCAGGTCTTTGCTGTTAATAGGGTGAAACTGTTTGATGGTGTTTAAACAGTTTTTCGGTGGACACAGTACATTTCCTGGATCTGCTGTTGATGTACCAATTGCTTGTCTAATCTTTTGGATTTTTTCTTTGAAGAATTTGGCAAAGTCATTGCAGGCCATGGTCGAATGAAGTTCAGCTGCCACTGACACAGGAGGGTTTGTTAGCCTGTCAACTGTAGAAAATAAGACCCGAGCGTTATGACTGTTTTTGGTGATGATGTCAGAGAAGTAGGACCTCCTTGCACTCCTCAGTTGTAAGTTATAATTGTGAAGTTTCTCTTTATAGATGTCATAATGAACCTGGAGGTTTGTTTTTCTCCATCTGCGCTCAGCTTTCCTACACTCTCTTTTTCATTTTTCACCAGTGTGGAGTTTCTCCATGGAGACTTTTTTTCCTTCCAGAGATAACCTTCACCTTAATGGGAGCAATAGTGTCCATTACATTTAACATTTTAGCATTGAAGCTATTGACGAGCTCATTGACTGAACCTCTGGACAGGTCAGGTGTTAATGGGAAGACCTGGTTAAAGATCTCACTACTGTGTTCAGTTACACCGTTTTGTGATCAGTGCTGTTGATATATTTGTGTGGGCTGAGATTTTACTTTCAAAGAAAACACAGTAATGATCAGACAGGCCCACATCAGACACAGTAACGTTTGAAATGCTCAGGCCCTTGGAGATCAGTAGGTCAAGAGTGTGTCCTCTATTATGTGTGGCCTCTGTTACATGCTGAGTCAGCCCAAAGTTGCCCAGAGTGTTACTCAGGTCTTTAGTCCCTTTGTCCTGAGGGTTGTCCACATGGATGTTAAAATCCCCAACAATAATTACACAGTCGAAATCAACACAGATCACAGACAGCAGTTCACTGAGGTCATTAAAAAAGTCTGTGCAGTATTTGGGAGGCCTGTAAACATTAAGAAACATAACTTTGGATGGGGCCTTCAGCTGTAAAGCCACATATTCAAAAGACTGAAAACTTCCAGGAGATAGCTGCTTACATTGAAATGATTCATTAAATAAGACAGAGACCCCTCCTCCTCTCCTGCTCACCCTGGCCTCACTGATAAAACTGTAGTTAGGAGGGGTCGACTCGATGAGAACAGCTCCACTGTTACTTTGGTCCAACCAAGTTTCAGTTAAAAACATAAAATCAAGGCTGTGCTCGGTGATTAAATCATTAATTAAAAATGTTTTCCCAGCTAAAGATCTAACGTTTAATAAAGCCAACTTAAGTGTTTTAGAGGTATTATTTGCCCCCTCATGTTTGGGAGCAGTCTGTGGCACACAAGGTATGTTTACTATATTTAAAGATCTTTTAGAGTGCAGCTCTCTGTGTTTTGACCAGGCCACATGTCTCCTTCTGTCACCTAAAAGTACAGAAATTTTAAAACCTTCTAATAAACAGGGTCCCAGCTTCTCCTGGGAAAAGTCACCACTGCCATAATCCTCACAGCCTGGACCCTCCACACATCACACATCAGACTGCGGAGACAGGGCATGAAGGTGGTAAGGAGGAACTAAGGGGGCGAGGCTGGGCAATGTAACTGATTGCTCTGTTGAGGGCGGGGCCCGATGGCAAACCTTTGGCTGCTCTGGTGGGGGTTTATGGGGACAAAAGGGATTGGGCCGGGGGGTAGATCTGAGCCCAGCATTGACCCGCTCCATCATCTCCTCAGTGAATTTCAGGTGTGGGGAGGAGGGAGAAAGGGAGGGGGATGGCCTGTCAGGGGTTTGGGGGACTGGGGAAGGTCGTGGTCCCTGGTCCTGGTCGTTGGTGTTGTTGAGAGAGTTGGAGGCGAGTAGGGACCCCTCTTCTTGCCTCAGATGTCTCTCCTTTCTGAGGCTCTTCCCGGGTGGGGGCAGATGGAGCTCCTCCTCAAGGTTTCTGCTGGGCTTTGTCTGTTCTCGGAGTACTGTTTGTTCCTCTTTATGAGATAACTCCTCGTTTATCTCAGCCTTGGCACCAAGCACAGATGGATGACGTATGGAATAAAACAAGTTGGAGGTGAACAGTTTCACCCCAGACTTGTTAAAATTAAATCCATTTGCTTTAAACAGATGCCTGCGTTCCCAAAAAATATTAAAGTTGTTGATATAATGCACTGAGTGGTCAACATGCTGATACGAGCCATTTATTCAGTGCAAACAACCTGCTGAATCTCTCGTCTCCTCCTCTGACGGGCGGTACAGGTCCACTGATGAATACAGCTGCATTCAGAGAGTTTACAGTGTTTAATAATCCAGTAAAGTCCCGTTTCAGAACCTCCGACTGTTGTTTGGACACATCGTTTGACCCTGTATGCAGAACAATGTTTGTCACGGTTGGATATTCATCTTTGTGTGTATAAAACACTGAAATAGAATAACAACCAGTCATGGCAGATGGCCCCGCCCCTCCCTGAGCCTGGTTCTGCCGGACGTTTCTTCCTGTTAAAAGGGAGTTTTTCCTTCCCACTGTCGCCAAAGTGCTTGCTCCTAAGGGGTCATATGATTGTTGGGTTTTTCTCTGTATGTATTATTGTAGGGTCTACCTTATAATATAAAGTGCCTTAAGGCGACTGTTGTTGTGATTTGGTGCTATATAAATAAAATTGAATTGAATTGAACTGAATATTTGCTCTGACCTATTCCTCAGCACAACCTGAACTCTCTTATCACGCCTTATTATAATTTTATTAAGTTATGTTCAAGAATAGTTTTTCAGGCTTCATGAAAGACATTCTAAGCTCTTCTTTAGATGTTGGCTGCCTTTTGTTCCATTCTGTGTCAACATTATCCCACACTTCTTCAATGATTTTGAGGTTTGGGCTCCGGAGAGGCCAATCCATGACTCAGAGTCTTCGATTGTGTGTTTTTCTATCGATGTATGTTTTTAGTGCATTGGCAGTGTGCTTGGGATAATTGTCCTGCTATTAAGCTTTTGCCAATAGGAAACTTTTCTGATGGTATTGCATTTTGGCTCAAAGTATATCATTCCAGTGATAATTCCATCAGTTTTGACATACTGAAGATAAACCAAAACAATTATTCAGTAATTTGACATACCTCAGCCCGATCTCTCCTTAAGAATGACTTAATTTCTGATAAAGCCTCCGTAGACTTATCACATGCATCTTTCAGAGCCTCAGTCATGTCTTTGTTGGATTTCTTCTTTTCATAGATTCAACTAAAAAAATGGTGCCAAACTGCCTAAAAATACAATTTACAGTTGCCTGTTGTGCTAAGTTGTCTTTTTGTGGCAACACAACACTGATTTATCCCTTGAGTTACATGCTTTTTTTTTTTTAACACGTCACTGAGTCATAGGTCAGTCTTACATGGCTTAACAAACCAAAGAAAATGTTTTGAAAATGGTCAAACACAATGACTGCAGTAAAAACGAATGAAACATCATTGACTGTGAAAGATGTGCTCAATACTGCTTTGAGAAATTTAAAGAAAATCCAGCTCATTGAATTCAAAATATGAGGGGTGGCTCGAGACTTTTGCCCAGTACTGTATAGTATCTTTCTCTTAAAATGTCTCACTAAGTGCATTTACAATTAAAGGTTAATTGAAGGTTAATTGCAACACACTCAGCACTGTTTAAAAATGACTTTAACTTTCAAAAACTGATGACCCCAAACAAAATTTATTTCAATTGTTTGTATTGATTAGTGCTGATAGTGTGCAGCAGTTTGCTGAGGTCATGTGTGTCAGTGATTCTTTTATACTGAAATGGGTCAGCAGCTTTGGCAGCCTATTGATTCCACATAAAAGGCATAATAACAAGTTATGAAGTGTGCTGTTCTTGTCCTCTGGACTGTAAGTATTCTTTGTGATGCTATTTTGGGGGAATTTCTAGTTTCTTAGAGAAAAAAAAAGAACCCAGATGAACCCACTTAGACCATGTGAAGCACAATTGTTCTTGTTACAACTTTAAACTGAATATTTACTACTGTAAATATTTTAAAATGTTTAAATAAAGTGTAAGTTCAAGTTAGAGGAAAATAATTCATTGGAAAACTACTAAAAACTAATGAGGTAAAATCCACGTCAATTAGCCAGCTAAAAGAACATGACTGCTACTTTGAGATTAACCCATTATTTCCCCAAGAAACAATGCCAAACCCGTGATCTTTTTCCAATTCTTCTTTGCATTTTTAATAATGAGTCAAACATAATACCTGGCAATCATGAATCCAAATTTTGGTCAACATTTAATTGCAACATAAAACAAACGAGAATGGAGAAAGTAACACAGCATTTGCAGGCAGATGATGAATGGGAAAATGAAAAGATATATTGTATTCATAGTGAAAATAGTAAAGAAGCTCAAATATTCTTGAAATTTTTTTTTAGTTTTAACATTAAATTCCATCTCTTAAATGCTTTTTTCTTAACCATGTCTCACACATGATTTAATTGATTGATTTTGCTGAAGTATTTCCTCATCCTCAGGTGGCAGATCTAATGATCCTTTTGTCCATTTGACAAAGTAGGACCTGAACTTGTCTCTGCAGTTCTCAAACACAGTGTTTTTAAATAAAAAGACAATCTACATGTTGGTAAATTCAAAATCGCATCAAGTGTGTTGTCGCATTTTCAGCTTTGTTGACATGTCTTTGTGCTTTTTTCATTAAGTTACTTGCCAATGATTACATTTTATTTTTATTTAACATTTTACATAGCACCTCATTTTTCAATAAACAATAAATAAACAACAAAATTAACTAAAGATCAGTCTGAAGTATTTACCACACTTAAAGAATTGAATTCTACTGACATATAATCATTTTCTTTGGCTGTTTTAATCTAGTTTTACAATTTGTCCATTATTTAACACTAAATTATCACAATATTAATTCACATGGTATGACTAATAAAATAAAATATATACGAAGCAATTCCTGACATATAAACAACCCCTTGGACCACATTGCAACTGATTTTACAGCATCAGACTGTTGACAATAGTCTCTCCAGCGAGTGAGATGACTGCAGTTCGACCGATGAAGGTTGCTCCTAAAAACTAATTAGAGTGAACACAGATCCCATTTGTGTCGGCAAGGGTTGACCACTTTCCGATCGGATTTTCCAGCCTGTTGGAAATTCACGCCGCACTAATCTTGTTGTGCACTGTTTGTTTTCAGCGCGGCGTTTGCGTTGACAGCGTTGTCACATTAGAACAGGCAGCTGGGATTTATAAGGGAAACAGTAGTTCAATCCACTTTTTTTGTTGTTGTTTGCAGAACATTTGCATTCAAGTCTGAAATATTTTGACATTCATAAAAATGAAAGTCTGCAATATAAATTCAAATTGACATCGAAGTGGATCTCTGGCTCATTCTATGGAAATGCCTGCTGGACATGCCGTGCTTTCTTTTTTTTTCTTCCTCTGTTTCACAAGCAGAGTTCAATGAAAAATATTCATGACTGCTGACAAGTCCCTGTGTGTGGGCTCTGCTTCTCACAGTTTTCACCATGGAAACCGCAGATGGTTGGAATCAGAATGACAATGGCTGATATTATAATCCAAATGGTGCTTGTTGTTGCAGATAGAGAACAATGATGATGATGTGCACTCTTGCGTGATGATGATGTTTCTTCTTCTTGTGAAACTAAAATGAACCACTTGACTCTATGCTATGGTTGAATTCCTGCCTTAATTTACCTTTCTTCTTTTTTTCTTTTTTTTCCATCATCCCAGCAGTCTTTCCCTCTTTAGCTAGAGCTGCAACAGAGGTTGCTAACATTTCAAGAACTAGGTTTGTGATTAAAATGTCACCTGGTCAAACCTGGTTAGGAAATTCTGGCTGAGGGTGAGTAAAGGAGACACACTCTGGCCTCTGCTCAACAGTTACTGTCAAGGTCTGGCCCGTAGTACAAGACTGTGGCAGCACTTCAGTGGGAAGATCCCAAATATGAGTCTGTCTTCGTGTAACACTCACTTCCTACGCAACTCCCACCATGTTAGCTGTCATTCGAAGTACAGGAAAATCCTAAGAGAATCATGAATGTGTATGAATAGGTTAGGATTGCGCAGAATATAACATTTTGTGTCTCAAAAGGTACTTCTTTCAGAAAAAAAGATTTTGTCCATATGCCACTTTGAAAGCTTAAATCATCCTGCTATGTTCTTTTTAGAGAGAAGACGTTTTCTCCTGGTTACCCTTCCAAACAACCCTGCTTTACTGTTGTTGGTTGGGTTTTATAAGTATTCTATAATGAGCTTTAACCTTTAACATATAGCAATATTTTGTTGGGACCAGTCAAATTTCAGCAAGGTTTTTATATATAGTATAAATTGTTATCATATAAATCACAATCATATAAGTTGTGTAAAAAGCCAATATCTACTACTTTTAAGCCTGGGACTTTAAAAGTGGTAATTCTAGTTTAATTTTGATATTATTGTCCGTTGTCAGAACATAATAATAAGCTTCACTTTGGAAGAAAGTGTGTGTTCTTAGCAACAGCTGTAAAATCAGATTGTGATGATGTTTTTCCTTTAAATTTCAGCCTTTTATTGCTGACCATTTTTTTTCTGTAATAATAGTGTAGTTACAGATTGTGCCAGCTAGAAAATAACATCATCTCGTATGCACCCTCACTTTGTTGCAATCAAAACGTAGTAAACACCTTTCTAAAACACCCTCGATCTACATAGTCTTTATATCTGCTGGCGCACTAAAACTAGACTCCCACTCTGTTTCCATTCCAAAGTCCAAGATTTTTGTTTTGTTGTCTGTGTAAACCTTTCCCATGTCACAACTATTGAATCCTGTTAACACAGAATGACTAACAACGAACCACCCACTCATGCCACACGGTACTTAAAGACAAACCCACCCTTGGAGCTGTAGCTAACAGGCGGAATGTAAACAGGATATATACAGGGGCAGGTTTAATGGGGCACGAAATAAAGGTGGAAATCGTCATTACATACAGTATCTTGTAAAACTGACGGCCAAAGGTTAAGTAATTATAAAAAATTATACGTTATTTTTACGTAACATTTGTTTAACAGTTTGTTCCTGCTTTACAGCTTCGCTTGAAAAAACTCTACTGCTCTTCTCCTATCCTCCCACACATTAATTGCAGGGGCTGAAAATAACACATTCCAAGTTTGCATAGTATAGTGTGCACTCCTCGATGTCATATGGGGTGTAAATTGTTCATGATGTAAAGAAAAAGTAACTTATTTAAAAATAGCCCGACAATGAGACTTGGTTGTAGTTTATTTTTAAGAACATAATCTGAACACAGCTAAAATCAAAATTCTGGATTGTAAACTGGTCCAAAATAAATGACAGACTTTGTAATACAGTGTAAAGCAATGCTCCCATTACTGTGGTTTCTAGAAACAACATTAAATGGCGAGCAACTTTCACTCTCATATAAGAAGCAAAGAAGTTACTGATGTTGCAAAGACTTCACCTTGAAATTTGTAAAGTCTAGAAAAACATTATGCAAATGTTAGTCCATCCTATCCACTGCCGAAACTAGTCATTTATTTCCTCTCTTCTTTCATTTAAGACGCTTCCTTTTATCACACAGAACGGGTTTTACCAGCAGGTGGGTAGGGTTTGTGAATATACAGCCCCTGCCTTGTGCCTGAGGTGGTTGTATTAGAGGTATACTCTCTTATTGACATCATGCAGAGCCAACAGAAAGAAAAACAAATCTGTCTGAAATAGATCGTGTAGACCAGTCTCAAGCCTGAGCACTTGGATCACAAAGATTACTTCCACATAAACGGACCTCATTAAAAACGATAGATGGAAGGATGGATGTAAAACAGTTCACGTATTTGTACTTTTTAAGGAACTTTCTTAGTTCTATCTTAAAACAAATTTGATACTCCTTTTTTCTTATACTTTTTGACTTCCTTGAGGCCCTCTATACTATGACTGTATCTTGCAGATCTGATGTCAGGTCATCTGTACAGCTCATTCCAGACCCTCTGAAACCTGAGTTTGATGATGTCAGTGTATGTTTGATCTTGCTCATTAAATATTAAAGGTATTTCAACTTTTCTTTGAATTTTCTGAAGAAAAGATCTTTCTTTTTTTCTTCCCAAAGTGTGTCTGTGTGACATAAAACCTTTTCTTACTCTAAAAGTTCTTCTGAGCCTTTCACAACTTGAAACGGGTTATCTATGAATTCTTGCTTCATTGGGTTGTGAATACTTTATGAGGTAAGACATGATCCAAAATGCTTAGGCATCTTCTACCGGTGGGATGCAATGGTTATAAAAATAACCATGAAAGTGACATCATTTGATATATCTGACTGCACAAGGACACAACTATGATTTTGCTGATACATAATGAGGTGGTCAATTAGGCAAATGTTGTTGCATCTGCAAACAAATCTGTAGTGGTTGGTTGCATGAAAAAAGCAATATTGATCACAGTTACAAGCAACCTTTGGCTTGCTCATCAAAGTCAGATCATAAAAGAATTTTTAATCAAAAGCAGTAGAGGTTGATTTGATATTGATATATTACCAGACTGAGTCATTGTTAACCACCCAGTCACCATCGAATCATCTAGGGTTAAAGTTGCTTTTTGTTTTGGCCATATGCTGAATTGGCAAATATTCAGGAAACGGAAGATATTAATCTCAGATTTAGTTTCTTACATCCACTAGGCATTCTGATGTAATAGTTCCATTGGGTTATTCTACATACATGAAAATTTAAAGAACGAGATCTAAACCTATCCCCAAACTTGTCACTGGGAAAGTAGTGTATGTCAAAATTTGCAGCATCATGATAAATAAATAGTACATAGTATGGTACTACTTTTAGAACAAAACAAGGTTGTATCTAACAAATGGCTGGACCTGAGAAGTGTCGGTGGTGATTCCAGAAAACATAAGCTGCTCCCAAACTCGTTATGTGTTCAGTATAAGTGCTTTGTTTTCAAGGCATCTTTTATTTACAGCAAGTTTTAAGTGCAATACACATTTTCTGCTGGGTGAGTTTGTTTTATATGAGCAACTTGTTAAACCACACCCTACTGATGTCATGAATTAATAGGGATTGGAATTGATACGAATTTATCGAATCTGATTCCTTTATCTTAATCACTTAACGATTTGATTCCTTATCAATTCTCTTATTGATTCTCAGTGTGTTCTTGATCCACTTTGAGAGTCACCATCATCGCTGCACAGCATATCAAAGACATTACATTCATGCAAATTAGTTGCATGCTGTGTGGTCAAATGTTTGTGCACTGATCACCTCTTCTGAGTAACGACACCAACACTGATCACAACAAAAAGTAATGTATTATACAAATTACACAAAAGCCTTTTATTACAAGTAATGCACGACGTTACTTTTTTACTTCCATGAGAAAACAGTTTTTTTATACTCGTCATTACATCACTCTGCCTTTCTCCGTATAATTACCTGTCTCATATACACTGCCTCATAATTACCATTTAACAGTATAAACCTATAGGGCTACAGTCCCACAGACCAACAAAAATCCCTATCCTAATGAGGACACCCAGTGTCAATACCTACTGTATCAGTAGGTATGAACACAAAGCCAGCAGCACAAAGCAAATATGAAAACCAGCACAAAGAGATTTCAAAGTGATTGCCACACTGATTCTACAGTAGAAACATGAACATGTAGAAACGGAGGCTGCAGCCTGACTGCTCATCCATCTGCTACCCACTGTAGATCAGGGTCTGGCTGCTGGGCTTAATTCAGCTTGAGCATTGTCACCACTCGGGGTTCTTGGCTAGCTTAGCATTAGCATGCTTGCAAAGAGTCAAAGTTGTTTTAGCAACATAATGCCGTTGTTTCTGTTCTGGGTCCAGTTTGCACTTTTAGTGCACAAAAGGAGTGCGCTCCTTTTTTCCACCACTGGCACACAAACTGAAATCAGCTGACTGTGGCGTGAGCACAAATGGGACCAATGAGTGGGATCAATAGGCAAGCATTCCAAAGAACTGAACTACTGGGACTACGTCCACACGTACACGGGTATTTTTGAAAACGGAGAATTTCCGTTTTCGTTTTAAAAAATAATCCCGTCCACACGTAAACGCAGAAATGAAGGAAAATGCTGCTAGGAACATGCCAAAGCAACAGGTGGCGATATATTCCTAACCGTGTAGAAATGTTGGCCAATCAGAAGTCTAGAAGCCTCGGTGGGAAATAGTAAACAAAGATGGGGCATAGAAGCAGAACCGAGTCGTATGTGTGGAGGGACAGTAACTGTGTGTGTATATGTAAGCATTTAAACACCGCAGAGAGTACAATTAACAGTAACAGTATTGTAGAAATTCATTTCACCGAAACAATAACGTGGCGCACAGTGTGACGTCAAAAAAGGCGCACACCTTTGACGCTGCGTTTTCTCCGTTTTCCTCGTCCACACGTAAATGCAAAAACTGAGTTTTCAAAAATCTCCACCCTGGCAGGCATTTTTAAAAATCTCCGTTTTCAGTGACCGAAAACGCCGTTTACGTGTGGACAAAAGGTGCAAACGCATAGAAAAATCTGCGTTTTCAAAAATACCCGGGTATGTGTGGACGTAGCCTTGGAATAGTAGTTTGGTTCCAATTTCCATGAATGAAGCTCGGCTATGTTACAGCATGTTACTAAGTTACAGCAATGCAAACTGTGCATTGCATCGTCAGTGGAATGTGCATGTAATCATTTTGTTATTCAGAATATATGTAAAGATTCTTATACTTATATTTTTTTACCTATTCAATCATTAACATTCATTTCAGTTTGATCTGCCAACAAGCAATTTCCACATCTTTTGTGTTATGAAAATGTAATTTGAGAAAGTGATATTCATTATTTACATGTATATATTTTAAAGTTTCAGAACTCTGATTTGCAGTAATTGCCTTAAATGCCAGCACCTAGAGTGCACTCCTCATCAAAATACTTAACTTGAATTAAAATCTTTATTTTTTTGTGTGTGTAAAATCACCAGATTAACACGTTTCTGAAGCCAAAATGTATCATCCTATTGTGTTAATGAGTTGGCTTTTGTGTAATGTCCTTTATAGGTCTTTGTCACTATTTTGACACTTTTTGATATGATTCAGTCTGTATTTCGTTGTGACTTGAACAAAATTCTGTTGTGGATACAAATTTATGTGACATGAAACAGATACAGACATGGCATCAATTGGGATTTATAATAGACATTTTTTAAACATATAGATCTTAATTTTTGCTCTACGTGTGATGATATTGATGCAAAGTTTTGTTCATATTGGCCCACATGTTGAGGAGGAGATGGGGTACATACAAACATATGTGATTACTATAGTAATTATTATAGTAGGCCAGGTGGCCTATCAGGTGAAGACTCATAGGGATCAAAGCCAAGCTTAACAAAACCACCACCATAATACCCTTTCAGTTAAGTTTTTTTTCTCTCTTCTTTAAAGAGAGGTGGTCAAAGTTCAAACCTTCCTAGAAAAATAAGTCCAGTATTATAGAATGAAACCAAAGATCAAACCCTGTTTTCAGGTCCAGAACATGGGAATAGAGCAGCTGTGAGAGAATGCAACATTAATGAATCAATGGTACGGAAGTAGAGGAAGCAAGAAGAATGAGTTGAGTAAAGTTTTTACTTATCTGACTGTTTTGTTTCGCTTAATGCGCCTTATAATCCGAAAAATACTGTAACTTCTACCTTACTTTAGCATCTCCAGAAGTCCAACTTTTTGTGCGATGGTTAGCGTCTTGCTCTGCTTTTTGGGTGCTACCGCAGGTGCCTTTGATGGTGCAAAATGTTTCGTCGACATTGTTGTGTTTGTTGGGGAGAAAACTTACAAACATATAGTACAGCAAAAAAAAAAGCATGCAAAATTGCACAGAAAAAATCTGCGAAACAGCAAGGCCACGAAAGGTGAAGCGCGTTATAGCGAGGGACCACTGTTTAGCCCTCAGGTTCATGGCTATATTCTCAGAGAGAACAATAATATAAAAGACTCATAACTGATGGCTGATGGCTAGAGGGATAGCTTCTGGGTGTGAAAAGTAAAGTAAAGAAAAGTGAAAGTGACTTAAACCTGCATTCTACATGAGCTACAAACAGCACAACTCAACAAAAGTTGCAACTAAAGATAAATCATAGGTCTCCATTGCTAGTATTATTGAATACTGCAGAGTGTTCTCTTTATAAATTCTGTAGTCAAATGGAGGTTAAAGCAAGATATGGTTTATGGTCTGGCATACCTTATCATTGATTATCATGTGAGCATATCCTCAGATTCCACATCAAATATTGTATGCAATGCACAAATGACAGCCGTAGTGCAAAATCTGTAGTACTGAATAGATATCATGGCATCTGTTTTATATAAACTCTTTTGAACCATAGAGGTTCAGGTTAGGGATAGGGGGAGTATTGGTTCAGTCCACATCTACTCCCTTTTCATAGAATATTCAGTGATTTCTAGGTCTAGATGAAAATTACTATAAACGAAAATCTGTAATGCTGAAATGAATGAGACATCTTTCAGTTTCTTAAAAAAATGCTTATGCATAATGTGACTAAGGCAAAAACCTCACCTCAAACCAAAGCCTTAGATTGCTAATTAAATGACATTTCAGGAAGTCTTATGACAGGCAAAAATGCATGTAAAGGGTAGGGTATCACTTACGTGCAATCTTCACTCCAACCCTGATTTCAAATTGTTTGCTGGTAGATTTATCACTTTCAGGATTTTACAAGAGTTATTGTTATTTGGAGTGTCCCTTGTGGCTGTAAAGTTGTTCAGTGGTACAACAGGTAAGTACTGGGGGAAAAAAGCACACCTCGCTGTCAAGCACCGAGCACCCACTCCAGCTTGAATAGATTTTGGACAAAGGATTTAAGCAGCCGGCGCTATCTTCAACCCTCCTCGAGGCTGTGCCACATATCCTGTCAGGGCCACATACTGGTTCTTTACACAACATGACCCACTGCGCTGCTGCTGCATAATACATCACCTCCTTGACACCAAACGGTAGAGACACCATTGCGGCTTACATCTTCCGACTCATGAAAGACACGTCTTTGAAGCTCCACTGCGTGTTAACTCCAGAGAGTGTCAGGACCTGACATTGCCTCTAAAGATATATATATATATATATATATATGCACAGCAGAACTTTAAAAACTGGACTGTCTATCTAAAGATAAATTTGCTACTGGGGTGGAGGGAGGTAAAAAAAAGGACCAACTTTATCTCAAATGCAACGCTGTACTCAGTGACAAGTAAATAATGATGTGTTGTTATCAGGATGAGGCCAAAGAAGGCCCCTGTTTTCTTACAACCTGACAATTTCGTCTTCCTGTCATATGCTACAAAGATGGAGAAAAATCAGGCATGCTCTCATTTTCCTCAACTGATTCCACTGGGAAGCAAATAGGATAATGCAGCATGAAAGAGGCATAAAGGAGGGGGATTGAGAAGGCATATGATACTGCTAGATAAAGTGTGCTACAGTTTGTTTTCTGCCACTTTAGAAGACAAGTAATAGCCAACGTATGGCTGGATTGAAACCCAATTATTTGGATTTAAATGTGATAAAATGTTCCACTGACTGCCAAGTTAAATTCTGCTGTTGTCTCCTTCTCAGTGAAACAATTGACTTAACCTGACAGCAATTATGTACTTATTTGACAAAAACTTTTAATCAAACTGACTATTGATTTGAGCTCCCTGAAATTGGGGGCAGAATTAAGCAAACACAGTTCACTTCCAGAGGCACAGACTTCAAACAGCAATCAGGCTGCTTTGTTAGTGTTCTTACTGGGGGGAGGAAAAAATCAGATTCTCAGCAGCACATGCACCTTTATGATCAATGATGAAATTGTTACTTTTGTGATTAAAGTCTAAGCTGAACTGTCAGAGAACATGTAATTAAACTGCGGTTTACTCTTGTCCAATATTCGTCAGTGAAAGCTCTCACTGAATGTCAGAACAAAACAATAAAGAGGCCGTGTTGCACAGAACCTTGTCATTAAAGCTTCGAAGTGTCTGTTCCCTTTTGTGACAAATTAATGCAACAGCCCCACCCCATCCCTCCACCACCACCCCTTCCGAAACTGGGCGACAAATTATATGTTCAAACAGAAAAGATGCAATGTAACTTCAGCAACTACAGAGCAGCTTTTGGGCATACCATTTTTTATTTTTTTTTTCTCAATTAAAAGGAGTAAGCTGCAACCTTCTGGGCTGAAAATTGAAGCCAAGGCAGAATTTCCAAATAGTTCACTTGAGGTTAGATTGAGACTGACATAGGTTGAAACCAAAACCCATGTCAGTCTCCATTAATTCTCATGTTAAAATGTCCAAATTTACAGCACTGGAACACATCTTCACAGAGTGGTACCAAAAAAAGAAAAGTTTTCCCCTTCATTTTTCATTTTCAGTTCAGATCATTTTCAGTAATCTTCCATTGCCTGTTTGCTCATTTCAACTTCATTTTTGTTGTTTGAAAATGTGTAATGTTAGTTTACTTTTTATTAGCTTTAGTGTTATTTTTAATCTTCTTAATTATCACATGCACGATATTTGTCAGAGCCAAGACTTAGGAAAATTCAAACTTTGTAAAAGTATGGTCACTTCTAACATACTTTGTGAAGGCAGTTGATAAATGTCCACCACAGTATCATCAGACACGGTAACAAATTTGACTGAAATGACAAATCTGTCTATTTTAGTGTTTATTGGTTATGTAAGTTTGCTAAATTTAGGTGGCATTCTTTTCTAAAAGTCTACTTATTCATTTATTTCCTTTAAATGAAATATTTTACCACAATTAGTTTTAAATTTTCATTTATTTGTAGTTAACCATAATAACCCTATTGCTTTTATGCTCGCTGTTCACCCCATCACCTGGTGAAAAACGCAATTGCCATTTTGGGGTTGCTTTGGCTTAATGTACACCTTGCAATTTTTGTAATATGTTGCATTGTGCCATCAACAACACAGTTGGGTTGAAGACATGAGTGTGCAATCATGTCCATTTTTACCTCCGTTTTAATGATATATCGTTACAGAAATGCTGAAAAAAACTCTCTGCAATATATTTGATTCCAGTTTCTTTACTTGTTTTCGTCACATGTGAGTGCTGATGTCTCTAAGTGGTGATACACTGTTCTTCAAGAAAATACTGCAATCATTACCCGCATCTCAATAACAAGCAAAAATACAAGTGGCTGTGTCATGATATTAGTGGCGACTAAAGGACCCAGGTATACTTAGTCCTGATGCATGCTGATTGTAAGAGATTTCTTGCATGATGTTGTCACATTGCTCAAGAATTGCCTATAATATTGGACGTGACATACAGCCACCAGTCACAAAAGGAAAATGTGTATCCCTAGACTCGTTGGTAAGTATATCTTTTGCAAAGAGCTTGCTGCACCAAAAACCTCCATTTACTACTATCGTATTGCTGCACTTGCCTGTAGTTTGCATGAAACACAATGGGTTGTCTGCAAACACTTGCTTGAAACTTGAAAAAGTTTCACTACCTCAAGGTTTCAAAAGGCACAACACTAGTGCTGTATTAGCTGAATGTTAGCAGTGAATTTTCTGGACTTTTATTTCTTAGTAGCTTATTTAGCAGGCAAATGTTTGTTACTATAGGAATCTCTTTACTTGACCTTTATGTGGGCAAATGTGGTCGCTTGAGAATGAAATTCTCTGCATTTTGATGTTGACCAAAACGTCATCACAAAAATGTCCAGTTGCCTTGAAAACACAGATTGCTGCGGACAGTCTGTAGACCGTTTGCTCACTGGATGTGGCTTGTAGTCAAGTTTTAAGCGATAATAGACTTGATGCTCGCCTTGCACACTTCCCTGCTGCCACAACACTGTCCACAACTCTCTTTCCGGCTCATTCTGTCCTATTTTTCCTGCAGTCAAAACGTTCCTTATGACTCATCACTGCTATGAATTTGACAAGCAAGGACAACATTGCTAATGTGAACAGATTTCCTGTCCGCTGAGTGCTGCTTGGCGTGTATGCTTCAGATGCACTGGATTTCAATAGGGATCAGGCAACAAAGCGACCAGCCGACAGATCCACTATTACTTCACACACTCCTGTGCACACATACACTTACACATACACACACACATACACACCCAGAAATCAATTACCTGCTGTTGCCTGAAACAGAGCTTGAGTAAGCAAAAGTGTAAAAATGTAAAGGTAATTAGCAAAAAGCGCTATGTCGATTTGGAGCCTGGTGAGAGTGTTTCTGTGTGCACTGGTGCATATTTGTTTGTTAGTGTATGTGCATTAGCTCTGGCCGAACACAGCCAAGGGTACTATTGTCTCTCACACTCTCTGCCGCCTGCAAACGTTATTGCCTAACACCTTGCTTCTATACAGCAGGGAAGCTATACAGAATAGCCAGTGAGGGCCAAATATGTGGCTATTCAAAATGCAAGGATGTGGGCACTGCCAAGGGCACTGCAGTATAACATACGCTTAAATTGCAAAAAGCATAATGTCCTCAAATTTTAGGTAGCATAAGGTTGCTCTAATATTTCTTGGCAGGTTTTGACAACTATTTGTTAACAGTTCAGCCCAGAAAATAGAACCTGAAATGATGCCAAAGAAAACAGAGGACCAGCAATAATTCAATACAGTATCAACATTGTAAGGAGACAACAATGAAATACAATAATTTATTAGATTTACTTTGGCACCAAATTAGTCCAACCTGAGAGATGTTGGTGGCTGGGACTGCAAAGTGAGCATCAGGCATGAGAAATTGAGTGTTTTATATCCGTACACAACAGACAATACTGCATCCGGGACACCTCAAGATGCCCAGTGTAAAAACAATAGAAAAAAGCAAAAGAAAAAAGATTTTATATTTGGGGTTTTTTTTCAATCCACAATGTTAACAGTTAACTGATAGGAGCCCAAAGCGCTCTAACAAAGTGGACAATATGCAGTTTGTGAAAAACACCAAGTTACGACTGGTTGGTGAACCAAACTTGTATCGACTAGGTCAAGGCAAGAATTTATGGCTCTATTATCACCTGATGTGATTAAGTCTCTCTTATCATGCAGAACAACCTGTAGTTGCTTTTGGTATTTTTGTAATCAAAAGAAGCTTTTGAGATGCTCAGTAAGTATGTCTAATATTTGCTTGGCAGCACACACTATTTTGTCAAGAAAATGGAAAAAAGAAAAATGGAAGAACACAAAGTGGTAGAAATACATTATGTGACCAAAATTGTGGTAATACCTGAACGTTAACCCCATCACTAATTAATGTGCCTTTGAGTCCAAGGGTAATGGTTTGTTGTTAAAACCTCCATAAAAGCTACTTTGGACCTGTTTTTGGAACCTCCAAAAGCATCGTTTTGTTTAGTCAGCCTTGAATGGTACTGAAAAAGGATAAATTCAGCCGTTACATATTTTCGCATGTCCACATATGATATTAAATAGCAAAAAAATAAAAGGTTATTCACCATCTTCAAAAGCTAAAGGATTAAGTGCCCTCCAAGTATGAAAATATTTTTGAAGAAAAGAGAAGATGGACTCACACATTTTTAGATTTTGCTTTTCCAAAACCAATAAGAAGAAAGCAAAAAAAAAAAATCTGAACAAAGTGTCATACTTAAAGTGAATTGCTAATTACGTAGTCAGAACTTTACTTTGCTCAGATTTTAATTCCATCAATATGTTTTCGTCCAAAACCTCTTTTCATTGTTAGATTTTATAATAGCTCTTCACAAAAATAGAGTTTAAATAGACTTTAACTGCTACATGTCAATCAGGTGTCAAATAAGATGTCACACAAATTATTTGCGCTATTTCAAAAATAGCTCCTGTTCACAACAAGACAGAGGAGCACATCAGAGGCCTGACAACAATGAGGTGTATCACTCCTCCCGTTTTCCACTTGGAGAAGGCATTTACATTGTAATCTGCCTTTGGTAGCTTTTTGGCTAGTATCTGTGACATTTAACAGTTCTTTGGTTTTGCTCATGGTGGTGGAGAGGTTTAAATGGAAGAATTTGATTCTCTGGGCAAGTGTGCTGTACACATATAATGAGCTGAGATCAGGCGTATGTGGAATTGATAGAATCAGTGTGTTCACTCAGTGATGTGCAAATCAATTTCTAACTATTATGTAATGTGTTTTTTGTTGCTTTTTTGTTACTATTTTGTCTCTCTACATGAAGCTCAAACTAACATTAAAGATTAGAGACTGATGGGGTTTTTTTGTAATAGAGCAAACTTACAAATTCAGCATGGCATCGATTAATTATTTCCCCCCACAGTATGTACGAATATGAATGCTGCAAATTACCTGTTTATTTAAAAAGAAAAAAAGTTGAAACGAAACAATTTATTATCCTGATTATGTGTTTCATTTTCTTCAGTATTTTAATCAAAAGTCTTTTGCTGTGAAAACACAACCTGTGATTGTTACACAGCACTGTTTCAAACTAGATTTCTTTTTTGTGTTTATTTTAATTACACAACCCGACCGTTAACAGTAATACAGCAGTTTTGTGTTGACAGCAGATTTACAAGTGGTACAGTAATTATTGTATAGGACATTTACTTGTTGAGAAGTTTTGTTCACAGTACTTGTCAGGACTTTTTTTTTCTACATGCATGAACTTGCACATTTTAGTTTTGCCTCTGGTAGACCAGAGACCTGCAACAGACATGAAGTTGCAACTTGTTTGAGCCCACAGGTGGAAAGGTGAGAATGTTGCCACGACCGAGGTGTCTGACATCTTGACGATCTGTGATTGTCTCAAAGAAGCCAACATTTACGGAGTCCAAGTGCCAGGTGATTGTTACTTTCTCTGTATTTTTTCAGCTCACCATGATTTCTATAAGAATATCATCACCACTTTTGTTTTGCTATGTAGGCCATGAGGGGTGGATAGGGATGGCGGCTGTCACTCCGAAGAAAGAAGTCCAGTTTGATGGACGTAAAATATACAACCATGTGGTTAGCTGCCTGCCCTCATATGCACGTCCTCGCTTTATAAGGATACAGGTAATTTAATTTTCAGTTTCAGTTTAGGATGAAACACCAGGCATATTTTAATTTTTGAAAAGAAACAGAGTTATCATTGATCCAATATTGATGTGATTCCTTTCTGTGTAGAGCGCTGTGCAAGTAACTGGGACTTTCAAACAGATGAAGGTAAAATTAGTGGAGGAGGGGTTTGATCCAGGACATATCCAGGACCCTCTTTACATCCTTGATGATAATGCCAAGAGCTACGTACCACTGACAGCTCAGATCTACCATGCCATCATATCAGGAAGCACAAAACTATGAGCGGGCTCTCAGTTTTCACCAGATGTGCAAACTTATGGGGTAATTGGTATTTTTAATGAATAAACTTCCAGCTCAGGGAAGAAACATACACTTTTCAATAATGCTCTAGTTGGTTAAATCATATGTTTTTAAACAATCAGATCAAACAAACAACTAAACTACACACTAGCCATACACTCGCTGCCCTCAGAAAAACATATTTTTTATCCTTTCTTCCTGCACTAAACATAGCAACAATATTCAGGGAAAAGTATAGTGTAAGTGATTTTCATAACTTTGGTTTTACTTGGCCAATCAATACAATTTAAAATATAGAGTTTAGAGGCCACACTTTCAACACAAGTTGAAACGGAGACTCAGCGTCATCCTAAATTGGTCACAGGCTGAAAACGTCTCCATATTAGCTAGCTTCCGCTAATGTCCATTTGAAGATATTTTCAAAAGTTAGCTAGTATGTGTTACAGCTTGTCCTGAATGGTTGTGCTTCAGTTTTGGTAAACTTTTTGTGTCGTATGAATCTATCACCTAACAGTTGTAACTGTACCAGGTAAGTGTGTCTGTCGGATGAAACCGTACGGACTAAGAACATAGGATGCTAACCATGCTTGCTAGCCTTAGCTGATCACTTAGCTTATTCCATCCTCAGTATTCCGCTTAGCACTCTTAGCACCTCAAGCTCTTGTCTAAATATGGTAAGTTATGGCCAAGACAAAATCTTATCCAACATTAACCACTACTTTCTAAGAAAGTATGAAGTCACTCTATCCAGTTCTCTATGCTATATAATGTATATGTACCTTGTTATCCCTTGTATGCCTGTCTGTCTCTCTTAGTCTTTTTCCTCTCTGTCTCAGAGCTCAAGGTGAGTTAAGCCCTTCACAGCCCAGTGGGCTGGTAACATTTCCTTCCCATTAGGATGGCTAGCTATGCACATGCATTCGCACACACATGTACACACACTCACTCACACAGGCAGAGAAGAAAAGGGAAGGCGAGGCGAGCGGCAGGCGGAATGCGGGCAGGCCAGCCAAGGTTTTCCGGTACACGGGTCTCATCCCGCCACACGTCACCCTCAATTGTGGTTAACGCTGCTGTGATCAGAGGCTCCCCGACACTCTTCTGTTGCTTCAGCACCCAAAGGCGAAGGAGGGGTAGAGAACAAGAGATTGTGAGGGGAGACGGGGTGAAAGAAAGGAGGGTGGGAGGTAGTACAGGGAAATAAGAAGAAGGAAGGAGAGGAAAGAGAATAGAATGTGGGATTATATATGTGAGTGTTGGAGAGGGAGAGTAGGCAGCAGGAGAGGAACAAACACGGTGGCAGAGGAGGAGGAGGAGGAGAGTGGTGACGGAAGCGACAAGAAGAAGGCAGTGGGTGAATCAGGAACACGGGCTTGAAAGTGCGAGGAAAGGAAGAGGACCGGCGACAGAGTGGTTGAAGGGAACATCGACGCTGGTGTCCCATCAGCTGTTATTTCTGCTCTTCTCTCCTGTCATTAGCCGGCATCACTGCCGCGCCAATTATCCTCACAACAGTGTGTGCGAGCGGGCGCGCGTGTGTGTAAATTAATTAGGAGTGAGAAAATGAGGGATGGAGGGAAGAGTGATCATTCTCTTCATCAAGCACAGACTAAATGCAGGCAAGACACACACACAGACAGACAGCCCCTGCGCAGATAGGCTGTGTGTGTGTGTGTTCAATTCAATCAAGCTGCTAATTATTTGATGTGTCCATTTGCTGCATGTTTCTTTGAGTGTGCTCCTCTCCGCAGCTCCACGCCTCATGCTGGATTCAGTCACGCAATCATATGTGTGAGTGGGTGTGTTTCTCACTTTGTATGTGACTTTTTCTGACTCAGTCTGAACGTGTGTGTGTGTCTGTGTGTGTGGGTGCATGCGCATGTTGTGCCAGCAGTAGTAGTAGTAGTAGCCTCCCTCAGTTTGTAGTCATTCCTTAGTGTCCCTGCGTGTCGCTACTCTTCTTTCCTTTCTTTTCTCACTCTGTGATAACACTGTCTATGTCTGTGTTTGTGTGTCTGTGTTGGGCGGGGGCGGAGTATTTGGTTGCAGATGTGTCCCCATCAGTGTATGTGTGTGTTTCAGTAATGGTAGACTAAGCCGAGCAGTTTTGCTGCCCCAGTGTGGCTCGGTGATTCACCTTTTCTCCTCCAGGTTTCCACCTGGTCACTGGAGCGATGCTCTGATACGACCTGACACCTGTCCGCTTGGATGGCCAGCAACAGGCCTCACACACACACACACACACACACACACACACACACACCTACACGACTGTGCATAAACACATTCACACTCATACAGATGAAGGTGCATTCATGGTCTTGCAAAAGCTTGACAATGAAGATAGATAAATGTGGACGTACAGGACATATGCATGCATGCACACATATACACAAAAGGGTGAAAGAGGCTCGTTGTTTTGTTTCCTTCTTTATTTAGAACCTCACAGCAGCTAAGAAAGAAAAAAATCCTGGCTTTATTGCGCGCACACAATGCCTCGAAAGCTGACAAAACCCTCCCGTGTTCTGTAAGAGAGTCGTGCCGTGATGTGTGTAAATATGTCAGAGTTTATCTAGAGCTGTTCATAAAGCAACAAGGCACAGTGATTCACAGTCAGCCAGAGTGCATTCATGCAACCTGGCTGGCTGCGCACTGTTAAAAAAAACATGTATTTGTAGAAAAGTCTGCCACAGCGAAAGGACAAGTCGTCTTGCTGAACTTTATGCTATTTTAAACACTCTGGGGTTGCGTAAATATTCAGAGCTACCAAATACGTTTTCATAAAAATATTAGTACTTCCCTCTGCTTTGGAATAAACTCAGAAACAGGTGTAATTTTCAGCAATTAACGGATGTTCAGTTAAAAGACGTAGATGAGTGAAATATTATTTACATGAGATTTTCAAGATGACTAAGAGTTCTTCTTTAATCATAATGCTAATAGTCTGTTTACAAGGTAGAATTGTGTCATTGGGGTTTTTTTTCTAAAATGTGACTATAATGGAAAGCGGTTTTTACACAGATGGACTTAAAGCATGGGATTGGCTGCTTGGGGCAACTGTGGTAGAGTTGGTCATCTAACAGTGGAAAGGTCGGTGGATTCAGTTCAATTCAGTTTTATTTATATAGCACCAGATCACGACAGTCGACTCAAGGCGCTTTATATTGTTATATTTATTTTATATTGTAAAGACCCACAATAATAGAGAGAAAATCCCAACAATCAGCTAATACCTATTAGAAACTCTTGGCAACAGTGAGAAAGAAAAACATCCAGCAGAACCAGGCTCAGGAAGGAGTAGCCATCTGCTACAACTGGCTGGGAACGGATCAATCCCTAGTTTGTGTATGTATGTGTTAAAGCATCCTTGAGCAAGATACTGAAAGAGATAAATCGATAAAAGCGCTGTATGAATGCATCTGTGACTGGGTGAATGAGACTTTGAGTCAGGGGTGATTTTAGCCCATTTTTGGAGGTGCTTCAGCACCCCCAAAATGAATCAAAGCACCCCCAAAGATTTCTTACTTTTTTTTGACAATATTTGCTGTTTGTGAGACACACTACTAAAAATATAAAAAGCATACAGTACTTGGTTGAGACGGAACATTTTAACAACAAAAGTATAGATAACCCCCCCCCTCCCAAAATGGTTTGTTCCAGCTCGCCTCTCCCCTGCTCTGGCTCTCGCACCCTCTCTGCCAGAGCGATAGTCGCTGAGACGCAGCGGAGCGGAGGTGTAAGTGCCTGGCTTAAAACAGGACATATTAGCTGCATTTAACCTTCAGTTACTCTTTATATCGTTAGGTAGGAGTCAGACCATGTTTCCTTTTAGCTGAAAAACTACACCAGGTAACCTGCAGTGTTGAAAACGTGTTTTCCGACTATGTTTGCTACCCTACAATCCGTCCTACTCTGTAGTAAAATCAGCGACATTTGACCGCCCTGTTGCTCCCATTGAAATGTATACAGCCTATTTAAAATCTAAAACTTAAAATTGTCCGTAGCCTACTGTTGTTACCACTGTCCTGTTTGAAATGGATACTAACTGACTGAATGTCCATTAACCTTATAACTCAGTGGTTCCCAAAGTGTGGGGCCCGCCCCCTAGGGGGGGCGCAGAGCTATTGCAGGGGGGTCGCGGCATGAAAAGGGAAAAAAAAACAAAAACAAAAACAACGCTTGGACACTGCTCGCACGGGGCGCCCACACAAACGCAAAGCAGGAGATGAAGCATCGCTGAATATGTTTCCAAACCAACTTCATTCTAAGCCAAAGACTAGAAAATATGGTGAAGCATATCTTCCCTTTGGCTTCACCTGCACAAGTGCTGAGGTAGGTCTATGTTTCTTCCATATAGGTCTCCCTGCAGAATTAGTTTTCCCTGCATCGGGAGCAGCGCTGGGCTGTTCAAATCACGGACAAACAGTATCCCACAGTTGTTTATGTTTTTGAACCCATTTTGTAGAGGGTTTTTTTGAAAATGTATTGATAGCAATGTTGAACATTATTACACAGGAAAAAAACAACTACATGTAAAATAATTACACCGTGATGCCTCTGCCTTTCTAAATGCAGGGACAGTAATGGCCTGTATATGTAAGCGTGTAAAACCTGCAGAGTCAGATTAACAGTATTTTGTCTCTATCTGCCATTCTGCAATTCATCTCATGTAAACAATAACGTGGCGCACAGCGTGACGTGAAAAAACATATACCTTTGACATTGCGTGACAAACTCTGTATTCCTTGTCCACACGTAAACGCAAAAAAAGGAGTTTTAAAAATCTCCGTTCTCGGTGATTCGATACGCCGTTTACATGTGCCCGAAACAGCTGCGCGTTCAAAAATACCCGTGTAGGTGCGGACGGAGCGTAAAAGAGTTGGTAGTTTATTTTCTTACTACCTGTAATTTATTGCAGATTATTTGTATTTGCTTAATTGTTTAATAAATGTTTGAGGTGTGAAATAAACCGCAATGGAGCAAAATATGGGTGTGTGTGGTTGAAGGATGTGTTTGTGCGTGAGCGTGCGCGCGTGCGCGCGTGCACGCGCGGGGGTGGGGGGGCGCGAACATTTTTCTTGTTAAACAAGGGGGGCCCAGCAAAAAAAGTTTGGGAACCACTGTTATAACTATTGTTGTGTGTGTGTGTGCGTGTGTGTGTGTGTGTGTGTGTACAGAGAGACAGCCAGGTTCATAATGGAAATAAGAAGTTTTTTCAAAAAAAGGAGCCACATTCAGGTAAAAGTGTAAAATCAAATGATCCATCAATCAAGAATAATGTTGGATTAGTATTTCAATATTTATATCTTTCATTAGATGTTCGTGTGGTTTGGTTATTTGCCTTTTGGTTGAAAGTACACTGAGAGAGGACTTTTTGTTAGTGATCTTAATAATATATTTTTTTTCATATTAATGTAATTTTTTCATCTAATTGAATACAATCTATTTGTGTATGATTGTCAGTCCAAAGAGGGAGAGAGGAAAGAGGGGAACGTGAGGAGAAAGTACAAGGTCAGGAAGAACCAGGTAAGGAAACAGACAGGGAACAGTGACAGGCAAAACAGAAACTGTTAAACTGACAAAGAAAAAAAAAAACTAATTTTACTCACACAATCTGGAAGTTGTGCTCTCCCCATATTAAAGCTGCTATACAGAATCTGCAAAATAAACTGGGTTGAAACATTTTTGACCCTCTTTAACAACATTCCAACATAACATTATCATTGATTGGGGAGATTAAAATTAATGACATATTTTTATGTGGTTCAGCCACAACTCTACTAAAACCTCAGCCAGTAATAGGTAGGCCAACTTTTGGACCGTCCAGTTGTCTGTATGACTGCCGCAGTACGTGCACTACATTTGCACACTATCAGAAAGTGCCAAACAGCCCTGGTGGAGTGAGGAGCTGTAAAGAGAAGCAGATGCTCTGTTTATATTCTAAAAATGTTTTAAGCTAGCTTGTTTCAAAGATTCTGTACAGCAGCTTTAAATGTTTTCCAAAAGCACACATACACTTATCAGTGTTTCTCAAACTTTTTACAGTGTGTACCACCTGAGAAAAATGTCAAGCTCTCCCAAGTACCACTATGAAAGCATGAAACTCATAAATCTTACAACACAAAATTAGTATTATTAAATTAGTTAAATTAGTATCTGCAGTAAAGATTTTTTCATACATTATATACATTCTATCACAGGCAAAGTTGCCTCCATTTTTATAGTTTTTTATTAATATTTTGTAATAATTTATTCTGTTTTGGGAGTGTTTTTTATGTATCTGTATTATATTATACATACACATTAAAAGTGAATCTCTGTCGAAAACATGCACTCAGTTTACTTCTTACTCACTATGAGCATCATTTAAATAACCTTTATCAGATTTGATGGTTTTGTTACAGACCTTTTAAAAAAGTGGTTTGCTTTTCTTTCACACATGTGGGGATTAAATTGTGTTAAAATGTACAAAACAGTGATGTCATGTTTTGTGACGAGGACCCAGGCACAGAGAGACTTGATGAATTTAAGAATCATATGATTTAATAAAGAAATTTGCAGACTTGCACAGAGATGATAAAATTATGATGACTGATAACGGAGACGAAGACAACAGACGATGAGGACAGGAAGGAACAGGGGTTTAAATGCACAAAGGAGACAGTCAGAGAGAACTCGGGACAACTGGAGACATTTAAGGATGCATGGACTGACAGAGACAGGGAAGAAGTCTCATCGTGACGTGTAAAGTTTATCTTGCCTGGCTGGGCAGCTCTCTGGGTGCTCAGCACCCCCAAAGCTCTGATCCTAGAATCGCCCCTGCTTTGAGTACTCAAAATTGAGTAGAAAGGTGCTATAGAAGTACCAATCCATTTAATGGATGTAAAAATGTAGATAAATTGGATATCTTTCAGATGCCAGAGATTATGTTGGCCAGTAACACTTGAAAGGAAACCCAAAATAACATTTTTGAAGTTTTCCCCTGTGAAATCACAGATATTACATTTGTGAAGTCTTTCTACTAAAATTGTTAAATATCCCATGATATTAATGCTTAAAGTTGGCCATTTCCAAAAATGATTAGAGTTAATAGTTTTAGCATATATGTGTTTCTCAGTCCGGGAAATGTTCACTCTTGTATTAGAGCAGTTAAAGCCACCCCCAAGTACTTTGAAGGTCCGTAACTTCAAAAATATTCATAGTATGGAAGTAAAATTTTTCATGGCTTTATAAATACGCTTAAGCTCATACAGAGGAGAATTCAAGTGATTCTCAGGGGATCCGATGATAACCATTCACTGATTTTTCCTGGAAGAACTAAACACACAGGTAAGGCTGACTGCCAGTAATTTGGCAGGTGTTTGGATTTGGTCACAATTATTCTACACTACTCTGCTTTATTATCAGAGTCAAAAAAGTAACAATTCACTCAGTACATTTTAGATTGTGCAATCTTTCAAGATTGCACAATCTTCATTTCTTTATATCTTACTTTGGATGTTGGCTGTCTTTTGTTCCACTGTCTATAAGATTATTCTACACTGTTTAATAATGGTCAGGTGTGGTCTGTGGAGGTCAATCCATGACTGATATTGTTCCACTGTGTATCCAACAGTGTTTAGGATCATTATCATTTTGAACATAGAAGTTGTTCCCAATCAGATGCCATCCAGCCAATATTGCATGGTGGTTTAAAATCTCTTGGTGCTTTTCTACATTCATAATTCCACCAATTAATAGAATGCGCTGGCAGAAAAGCAGCACTAAACCCCAGCAAGTTAAACCACAGATTTTAAGTTTAGATTCATCACCCCATAACCCCTGATGCCACAAGTCCAGTTCTTGTGTAATGTGTCATACCTCAGCAGTTTCTTCCTGTTTCTCTTCCTCAAGAATGGCTTTTTGACAGCCACGATTCCATTGACGCCATTTCTGATGCAGCTTCAGCAAAAACCTGATGTTACCAACAACTGTTTAAAGATACAATTTACAAACAAGTACAAAGACTGGACTGCAAATGAGTGACAAAAAGCAGCCAATGTCCCAAATTTTTGAAAGCCCTTCAGAAAGTCTTCAGAAATCATAATGAAGATTGGTGTCAATCTGGTTCAAAGTTGCCGCCCCTGCAATCATTCGACTGTTGTCCTTAAAATTAGTTTGTGTCTTTCATGGTACGGGTAACTGTACTGTATTTAATGTATTTATTTATTTTTTACAACTTCCTATTCTCAAGCTAGCATTATTACAATCACCAAGTACAAGATTGAAAATTTAGGCCATATCAACATGATTCTGTGTTTTTGTACTTTCGCTAGTTATGTCAAATAAATGGTGGAATCTTGCCTTTTTTTAAGAGTCTTATGTAAAGAAAGAGAATGAAATGTTCTTTTAGTGTAATCTTCTTTGCACCCTGTGTCTATCCGAAGTCATTTCACAGAGCTGAAGCTCCTCTTCAAAGCATGTGGGTGTTTGGGAAAGAGTTGGCTGCAGTGCACAGCCCATTTGACTATATCACTGCAAAGAGTGTGCTCTGACAAGTTGTTCACAGTCCATATGTATCATCAACACCATGCTTTTTTCATAATTCAGGTACTCTGTGAAGGAGCAAGCCAGTTATCAAAAATTCAGGAAACTCAAGATTTTTTCATGAAATGCATGAGTGCATTAAGTGCAAGGGTTAATTAACAGAACAAGTGTTCTTTTCCTTAGCAAAGTTTGTACATGTTTTATTAATTACATTCACTATGAAGACTTTGACATCAGTGGGGACATGCTGTACATAATGTAATTCATGCATATGCATTATAAAGCATGCACAGGAAATACTGTACATAACTTTATCTAATTAAATGTGTAGAGCAGCTTTTTTTTAAAAATGTAGACTGGGTCACGCTGTTGAAGTGAGAAGCCACTGGAGCGCTGGCATGGATAACCATGTAAAAACACAACACAAAAAACATACAAAAAGAAAAAAAGTTGTATTAAGGAGAATCAAAACTTAAACTTTTACAAGACTTTTTATTGGGAACAAAATAAGCAAGAGTTTGCAGATACTAATGCATGAATTTTGCTATGCCTGGATTGCAAACAAACAACATTATGAAGAAGGGAGAGCCACACAACAACAATTATCACTAGGGAAAAATCCGTCAGTTTTTGGTATTAACCAAAAACTACATTTTGTTATTGCCAAGCAGTTGAAATTATTTTCTATTTGAGACTGGAGGTCAGGACCTCAAAAGAAGAAAGCAAAATGCAGGCCCAACAAACAATACTAACACAAATCTTAGAGCTCACTTTTAAAAGATCTACCTTATTCACAAGTACCTCCAAGTATTTATGTCAGATGCCCTCGCTATCACACACCAAAGGGTTTTATGTCTCCTCCCGGGATTGAATTCAACTTAAATTTATTATTTTTATCACAAAAATTGTGGGATCTGATCTTTTTTGAGAGATTCTGAATTGAGTCATGACAGAGGAAATTTGAGATCCACTGCTATAGAGCATTAGCAGGTTAGAAGTATATCTAGGTAGTGTAATGTTCTTATACTGCAGAGATGTTGTAGTAGAGGCTGTAGCTCAGTGTGGATGGGTGATTGAACAATGGTTCATAATTGACTCTGACCTTGACAGACAGTCAAAGCAGGATAACCAGAAGGTCTATCAAAGCAAAAAAAAATAAAAAAAAAAATAGAAAAGCCAAGAGAAAAGAAAAATAAATCTTTCACAACTGTTGCTCCACAAATTGGATCAGATTTAAACATACCACTTCTTTCTTGCTGTCTGTTGTTTCATGTGTTTCTTTTTTCTGTGTTCCTTCTGGGCCGAAGAATTGTTAAATATTTTTATTCTAGTTACCATCAAAATATTTACCATTAGCTGACAATAATGAGCAGTAGAGAAACTTTATATAACTGTTGCCTTTGTTAAAGCAGCAGTACCCCACCATGAAAATACCAAACCACCCATGATTTTGTATTACTAGCAAATTGTAATTAAAGTATCACATGAAAAAGTAATTATTCTGCTGCAAGATGTTCCCTTTCAGTGTTACATGGATCAGTGTTTAAGGTTTACCATATTTTTAAATGATTAAATTCTGATTATTCCACAGAAATGCATTATAGTCTGTAAAATGTGGCTTTCCTGTAAGGACCATTTATCTTTAAAAGTACAGCTTTTGCTGAGCTCAGAAAAAATAAAGTATATTAAGATATATGTATATATAATAAAATAAAGAACACAGCTGAGCACTGTGTGACATGGTTAATTGCCAATAACTATGGGAAGTATTGAAAATATTGATGAAATATTAAGATATTGTGTTTAAAAAAAATCAGGTTAAATTTTGGTCATTGTGCGTTCACTTATATATGTTATTCTAAAAACACCTCATGGAGCCTGCAGCTGTCCAACTTCCTTGTTTAAGGGGTTGACATCCCCTCTCCATTAAAGGCTTTTATTGATAATATGCTTTGGGAGTTATTAAAAGTTTCTTCGCACTAAACTCAGACACACTGGCCTCAGTGGTTAGTAAGAGATTAAGATTTTAATCACAGACTGATGTTTCATTTATCTTACCACACATGTCTGTGTGTGTCTTAACTTAATGATCATAACTGATCTCTAAGCAGTGGACGTTCAATCAGGCACACTTGCCTTCTGTTGGTCTCCAAATAGACGACAGGTTTATCCACAAGAACACTGTAGAAGATGTAAGCACAGAGTTTACTTTCAGTTTTCATTTCATTAATTATTGTCTATTTTTAAATTTCACAGGGCAAGCACTGCTGCCTTACTTGCCCTGAAAGAAAACAATTGAGGTAAATCCATCTAAAGTTTAATAGCATTAACCAGATCTGACTGACTAATCACACAGAGCAAATAGGGATGTAAGACCAAAAGGCACAGAGATTATTAGATTGAGCAATGGGGAATTTGATGCTTTTAGCAAACAGAAGAATTCTTTATTTCAAGGTCTGTCAAAGTTAACACAGTACTACTTGACATGCTTACAGTGATAGCATTAGCATAGTAGTGTTTCGAAGACATAATCTTCATCATCTCATCCTTACTTGTTACTATGCCAACATTGTAGTCAGTGTTTAAAGTATATAACATAAATATATCATGAAATATCCCACATTTTGTGTTTGGACATATGTCAGTCTGGACCAAATGACCAATTAACTGAAATCAATAACATACCCTTGCTTCTAGTGAGGCTTGACATACAGATCAAGAAATAGTAAACTAGGAAATGGTTGGCTGATGTGATAGTTGTAATTACTGTCTTCGACTTTATTGCATTATTGGCTTCATTACTGGAGCTGAGTGCTGTATATATGACTTTAACCACTGCACAACCTCCATGTATTAACACAGCATTTTCTTTATTTGGGATTGAGTAACAGCGTAACAGCAGTCGTCTTCACAAATTACTCCCACATTTTCATTCATTTCCCACACGATGCCTCCGATTTTATGATTCAGAGATCTGGCAGTGGTTTCAGTGGTTTATGTCAATTTGAGCACACAGGCATCAAACACTGTGAACAGACTTGCTAATTTGTGGTCTGGATCCCGTTGGCCTGTGTTCACATACAGCCATAAGCAAAAAGCTGTGACAGCACAATAGCTCACAAACCATCCTGTCACTAGTGGATTCAAAGAGGCTGCCCTAAAGAAACATTCAAATAATAAGGAGGTTAATAAGGAGACAGAAAGATACCCCTAATGGATATTTTACAGGGGTGGATATGGGATATTGAAACAGCACAGAAAGGGAATAAGTTATTCCTCCTATGTTTATTTTTTGGAGATTTTGCTCTAGCATGCCCAGATTGCCACACCAGAGCCAAAAAAGTAATACCTTATTATTTCACCAGTTCTCTTCTGGATACAGCTGTGGATGTACTACTTTTAACAATAGAATCCATGGTAACAGCGTGATAATGATGCACTGTTACTTTTCCCCATATTCACATTGTTTGTGATGCTGTCATAGGCTTCTTTCAGACTGGGAAAGTGTGAGGAATGATGAGGCACTTATCAGTCACTCAAGAATTACAAGCAAGCTGGGTTAATATGCTATATGTGTATTTTTTTAAGAAGATTTTCCAAAAAGTGATTGGTAATCATGTGGTGATTCTCAAGCTTCTATAATTGCTGTAAAGCACTCTAAAGCCAGTTTTTGTTGGTGAAGACTATTTCACCTGCGAGTCTCTGTCTCGTCATAAAAAGTCTCCCAGGCTTTCGTCAAATGTCGACCAGTCATGTTGCGTCTCAGTCCACTAGAGAAGGATCGAGTAACACCTGGAAATGTCCCATGATGTCTGAAGTGCTGATATAGCCTGGAATCTGCCTCAGTGCAGGTGGGCATCAAGGACTTCTTCACACTTAGTGAATCCATTTCCCTGTCTGTCCCTGTCATTTTCACTTGGATTCATTTTTTCAGGACCAGCTGACACCAGACACACACAGGACATACATAAGGTTGGAGTAATGGATTTTTTTGTAAGGCCTGTCTTTTTGGAGGAGGCCTTGTGCTCCTTTATCAGCAATCATTTTGAAAATATCCCATTAAATACCTTCAATACACTAAAGCTAATCAGTTTCATCTGTTAAGAAAGCAATCCAAAACTAAAGCTCACCGATCAATTCTCATAGAAACTGCACACATTGTTTCTAAGGACATGCTGTTAATATATATATAAAAAAAATACTAACAAATGCCATTCTTCCCAGTGTGTGTGACTAGCTGCCAGTCTCTGTTGACTGATCTCACTCATTAAGCATCTCTCTGAGACATGCAGCGATGGATTGCGGCGGCTGCTGCCAGGCTAATCACAGGCACAAAGGGAGGAGGTTAGTGAATTTGAATGCCAACAAGCAAAAATACTGGAAAATGCTTTCTTTTCCCAGATTTTACTTCCCAAGATGCCTGAATGATGTTCTCCATATATCATGAGACATTTGTATCATGAGACAAACCATTTCCCTTTGTTTGGCGGTTTTTATTTTTTCTTATTTCGGCTGTGATTAATAAATAAATAATCCTGTGACAACATGGGTTTGCTACACAATGTAGCAATGTAGCAGTCGGGAAGGTATTTCACATTTCATGCAGAATTTAAACAGCAGCTGAATTAGATCTCCTTTTAATGCACAGTTTGACTATTCAGAAACTACAAAATGTTGCTACATTAGAAAGAAAAACTCATAAATGAAGTTTTGTGTTCCATTTCAAAATAAATAATAAAAATGTCAAATGAACTCTAACCCTAGAGGAGCCAGCAGTAACCTGGTTCATGTTAATGGTGATAAATAACCATAACTACAATCCTAACCCTGGGAAGAATAGCAGAAGATTTTTGGATTAGAGTTAAATTTAGAGTTGAAATGCTGTGATGCTATTTACATTCTACTATAAATTTACAGTAGAACGATACATCATCAGACCTCCAACTAATTCAATAAATAAAAGTATGGAAAAAAGTTAGATTTTCAAACTTTTTTTCATAACAAGTATGCATCATTTTGTAGAACCTCATATAGGAAGCAGGCATGTTCTCATTTACTGACTCTAATGTGTCTTACTATAAATTTAAAATCATGTTTTGTGTACAATATAAGCTTTACATTAAAACACTGTAAGCTTTCACTAACCTTCCCGTCTGTCGTTACAGTCATAAAAGAAAAATATCTCAGAATTGTACTGTAACTTGCTGTTCGTCTCAGCATTTACAGTATTTAGATGTACTCACAAAGAACTGTACATTGCTGTACAAAATCTCTTGTATTTTTACAGCAATTTGTTCCACTATCTGTGTTTACAGTGCTTCAGCCCTTAGAGGGCGAACAGGTGCTCATAAATGTTACATTCCCCAAATCCTAAAACATCCGGCAACCCATCTGACTCCTTTCCTTTAGCAATCTGACCTTATAGTCTGGTGCCAGATCTGCAGAGGATTGCAGTTTCCCTTCTCCATTCCACTGGCCTCTGTGGTGCCAGGCAGAATCAATCAAGGCCTGCTGAGACATTTGAGGGGAAGTGAAGTTGTGTTTGACCCTGTAGGTTTGCTGCCAGACAATGATAGAAAGTAGAGTGGACAGGTTCAGCCTGCCTCCACTCTCCAGACGACCAACCTGAACTGGACTGGACAGCCAGGGGAATAGAGATGAGCAGTGGGATGACGACTATATGTGTGTGTGTGTGTGTGTTTGATGGAGAGAGCGTGTGTGTGTATGTACATCTGTCCGTGTGTGCACTTTCTCATGGGACTCAGTTGTATTTGCACGTGCGCATGTTTTGGTGTTGCCGCGTGTGTGTGTGAGGTTACGAACTTGTGATGCAGTCATGGCTGTAGCTTGGAGATAGAGTCTCTTCTTATGTGACTGTGTGTGTGTGTGTGAGGCTTGGTGAGTGGTTGTGAATGCCTGTCAGTATGCTGTGTATTTTTAAGTTTGAAAAGCCATGGCACATCCGAGGAGTGAACTGGGTGACAGGAAAGAAGGGAAAAGATTTATTTTAGGGTTAAAAACTGAATTTAACCCAGCTGCAGAAATGCACCTCAGCTGAGTTTTTCTTATTGTCAGTCTATGATGCCTGACTACTGTCATTAAAAATGGATCACTGATAGACTATGAAATCAGCCTGATTTTAAAAAAAATCAAATGCTGTCAAATCCTGTAATACCTTCGAATGAGGCCAACATCTATATTTCATTTTTGCATCATCATTTTTACGCATAAAAGAACGTCACTGATAAAATCCCAGAGTAGATGTTTGTGAATGGGAGAGAGACTTTTTTTGGCCCAAAGCTCCATGTTCCAGAACCTGTGGGAAAAAATGATGGTTAAAAATAAAACTAGATAATAAGCTGGTGTTTTCTGTAAATCTGAACCTCAGTAAATATAAACAGGATAGAGGAAGGAGAAAACAGGAGTCTAGCCATTAACGTTACTGTTTCAGCGTAAACCTGGAAACCGTAGATCATTGATTAGGAGAATCACGCTGTCACTGACATTGTACTTCACTCAGTTATACAGTATAGACGATATTACATCCTGACATCCATCACTGTTGCTTTCAGAAAAATGCCAACAGCATCAGTGTTTTCTCAACTTTTCCATGGTGGTCAGATGGTTGTCAGGTCAGCCTGCCAGTTTGTATGCCAATCAGATGGATGACACATTGTCCTGTGCTTTTTGGGTGGGCCTCACTTGGTGCAGTATGCTGGATTTTGTGCTGTTGTCACACCAACGTTAAAGCTAAGTATCTGCTGGTTTGCTGCTTGTGGTTTTTATTTACTGTGTAAAACTGATTACCTGAGATCAGACTAAATAGTCAGTTTGTTCAATTCTAACTGACTTAATTTAATTTCCAACAAACCACTCACAAGAGTCAAACATAACCAACCAATATGTTCTCATCCCATTTGTTCTTGTCTCCTCCATCTCCAGATTATATGCATAGTTTCCTTAATGCACTGCCTGCTGAGAGCAGTCCCAGTCTAAAGACCCACAAAGTCTATATTAGGACAGTTGGAGGGGTGGCAGTTACATTTAACATAGGTTTGTTAATCAGGAGAGGCTGGTTCATGTCCATTTGAGGAGCTTTTTTCACTTTGTTTTGTTTCATTTTCATTTGCTATTTACTTTTCTTTTTTTCTGGTTAATTTAAGTCACTTTAAACTACTCTGTTGAGTTAGGGCATTTGAAACTTGATCAGTTTCAGGCACTGAAAAACGTTGGCTAATGGTTCAGAGTTAGGGTCAGAGTTTAGGCCGTGTTAGCCAGGGAGCACAGCCGTTTATTAGGAGTTTTGGAGAACACGGCCGCGAGCCAACTGCTCAGCGCGGCAACATACTCAGCAACAACACACAAAAAAAGGCGCTCTCTCACCGGAAACACAGTCGCCGAGAGAGCGCGTCACCTGTCACCATGACAACATGACAACAAAACAAAACTGTAATAACAAAACAAACCCCGAACAGCCCTGGCCCGCTACATAGCCCCCACCTAAGGGGTCAGTCGTCCCCGACAACCCCATTACCCAACACAAAGTCCTGGAAATGTCCATGTGTCTTCCTTCGGCACGCAGGCCGATCTCGACCAGCAGGGGAAGAGTCACTTGGATGAGAACCTGGGGTGCCACCAGCATCCCCTGCCCCAGCGGCTGCTGGAGCGGGCGGGCGGTACGGTGAGAGCCTCTCCTGGTGCAACACCGCCACGCGCCCTGGGCCCGGCATGCGGATCCGGTACACCACTTCTGTTAGCCGCCCCACGACTAACGCCGGCCCTTGCCAGTGACCGCACAGCCTGGGGGACACCCCTCTCTTGCGAACCGGGCAGTACACCCAAACCTTGTCGCCAGGCACGAAAGCTCCCCCTCGGCACCTGGTGTCGCAGGCTCTTTTCTGTCGTACTCCGGCGCTGATCTGGGCCTGGCGGGTGTATTCATGAATCACTCGTGGCCGCTCCCTCAGCCTCCTGTAGCAGTCCCTGGCCACCAACACGCGCCGGTTCCCTGCCTCGGGGACGGGGAAAGGCCCTAGGACGTCTCCTCCCACTCTCTCCATCGGGGCCCCCACCCGATGCTGCTGCTGCAGGGGGGCAGTGAAGCGTTGAGTGGGGCCCTTCCGTGCCGTACAGGTGTCACAGCAGTGCACATGAAGTTCCACTTCCCGTCGACAACCAGGCCAGTAGAACTGTCCCCTGAGACAGCAGAGAGTTTTGGCATTCCCATAGTGGCCGGCCCCCACCGAGCCGTGGATGAGCTCGAGCACCTGCGACCGCAGCGTCCGAGGCACCAACAGCTGCAGGAGATCTCTGCCCTGCCCGGGGGCCCGCCATCTCCGGTACAGGAGGCCGTCGTGGGTCTCCAGGTTGTTGTACTGGGAGTAGTAGGCCTTCACTTCGGGCCCCTGTCCTGACACCCCTGTCCAGCCTGGGCGTCGTGCTGCCTCCAGCCAGGCCCCCACCTGAACCAACATCGCATCAGCCTCCTGCTCCTGCTTCAGCTGCTGCATGGTCAACGAGAGCCATCCCCCTCCGCCGGCTGTGGCCCGAGCAGTAGCCACGCCCCGTGCCTCCTGGGCCCGCTCTCCCTGCCGTTTCGAGAGGGGCAGCTGGCGTGGGCGCAGACAGATGGGTTGAGCAGAGCCAGTGTCGGTGGTGTGCTGAACCAGCCGAGTCTGCCTGCAGTCTCCGGTTCCCTGCTTTTGACCGCACTGGAGGGCCAGAGTCTCTGTACCAAGAGTGATAGCCAGCTTCGCGGTGTCAACACAGGCCTCCCAGCGGGTCAGCAGATCAAGGCCGATGATGCACTGTTCTTGGATGTCAGCAAGCCAGAAGTCGTGCACCAACTCCAGATCCTTCACTCGGATCCGCAACTGTTTCTTCCCCCGCATGTCAGTCCTCTCCCCCGTCACTGTCATCAGCTGGGTGTCGGTGGGTGACCAACCCATCACAAGCGGCCCGGATGTTCCAGGAAACACACCAGGTCGTATTAGGGAAATGGTGGACCCCGTGTCCACCAGGGCCTGGCAGGGCTGGTCCTCCACACTGCAGCTCAGGTAGAGTCCCTTGAGGTGCCCGACTAGGCCCACCACCGTGCATCGTTCTTGGAGGGGGGCAGGAAGCTGGAGCGGTGGTCCCCTCGCTGTACCGCTCCCCCTCTCATCCCCCTGAGGCCACATGGTCCTGGCCTTTGGGGAGGGCGCCAGGCAGTCGCGCGCCACGTGGCCAGGCTCATCACACCGGTAGCAGCGGTCGGTCGGTCGACGAGGACGCCTCCAGGGCACCGAGGGCTGCAGCTGGCATACCTCTGGGACCTCCCCCTCCCCGTCGTAGTCTGCGGCTCGGATTTGAGGGTAGCTTGGGGGGGACAACTGCTGGTTAGGTCGCGAGGTGAGCACGAGCTCGGCCCTTTCAGCCTCAAGGAGCGCCTCACGGAGAGTTTGAGGCATGGCCAGGCGGACGTGTTGGCGTAGTGGCTCTGGAAAAAGTCCTCGCAGGAAAGCATGCAGGCTAAGCTCCTCACGGGCTGCTGCTGGGAACTCAGGGTAGCCACGACGAGCATACAGCAACACATCCGCTGCAAAAGTGCCCAGGCTCTCCCCCGGCCTATGGCTCCGGTTGGTCAGCTGCTCCCTGCTCTGATCAGTGGAGTGCCGCTGCCCAAATCGCCTCTCGAGTGCTATGGTGAGGGCCTGGAGCTCATGCTGCTCTGACGGGGCTAGGTCATGGAGTACCTGCAGTGCATCTCCTTCCAATGCTAGCGCTAGGTGTGTAGCAGCCTCTTCGTCGCTCCAGCCATTATGTCTCACGGCTAGCCGTACTTGTGAGAGGTAGGGCTCTAGCGAGGTTAGCCCGTTATATTTCGGTACCTTAGCTGGCGTTGCAGGCGTCACTGCTCGCTGTCGGGGGCCCGGTGTGTCGGCCGACAGAGGCAGCCCATCAAGCATTGCCCTAGCGTCGGTCGCGACGGGCCGCCACCGTGGTGCGCTCGCGCCGTCGGGACCCGTCGGGGGACTTACATGGCCGCTCGCTTCCTCTCTCTTCAATCGCCAGCTTCCCAAGCAGCGAATACTCTCCTCGACGGCTTGCTCCAGCCTCTGAGTGTCTCTCTCCATTCCGGCGAGGGTGAGCTATCCCACTTCTGACACCAATGTGGCGAGCTCAGACAAGGAGGAGACAGAGGTTTCGTTCGGTCTTGCTTCCCGCCGTGTTAGCCAGGGAGCACAGCCGTTTATTAGGAGTTTTGGAGAACACGGCCGCGAGCCAACTGCTCAGCGCGGCAACATACACAGCAACAACACACAAAAAAAGGCGCTCTCTCACCGGAAACACAGTCGCCGAGAGAGCGCGTCACCTGTCACCATGACAACATGACAACAAAACAAAACTGTAATAACAAAACAAACCCCGAACAGCCCTGGCCTGCTACAATATGAATCACTGGTGCTTGAATGTGATTTTGTGCTGCTGGCTGCTCAGTTTGCTGTCATGCAGTTGAATTGCTCTGTATTCATTATCCTGAAAGCTGAGTTCATGCACTTTGAGTTGCTTTCTCGTGGTGCTGTCTGGAATGCACTTGGGTTGCTGCTAACCCCCAAAAAGGGATAACATAAAACTTCTGTCTGGGCTAAATTTTTCCCCTTGTGGTTTGAAGCTGGTTTACGGGGTTTCTTATTAGTGCATTACTAAGATAATCAGCAGAGTATACTGTACTCAGACGTGGTTTATGGTTGTTTTCACCATGGAACACATAATTGAAGAAGAGAGAAGGCTTGATTTTGAATGGATTTCTTCTGGGTGTTGTTTCTCAAAGCCTGTGTGTATACTACTTTTACCTTCATTATGTGGAGACGCTTCACTACTAAGTGAAAGACTAACAATCGAGGACAACTCAATGTATCCAGTCTTGTTCCTGGCCCTCCTTTTTAGACTTTTTCCAGATGCAAGTCAGCCAGTATCATTCACACTGTTGTTTCCAGTAGTTCGACCCTTGGCCCTCCTTCCCAGTGGCATTGTGCATGCTGTGAAACACAGCAAGCTGACCAGTGTATATTCTGTCCTGTCTCACAGTCATTCTCACACAGTGACAGTGATGTGATCGGACAAAAAAATAATGTGTAGCCTGAAGACCTATGTATGCATAATGATGATTCACTCGTTAGCGTCATGTGACTATATTGTCATGTTTGCTTTCTGGCCTGTGGTTACACTGGAAAGGCCCTGTGATGGACTGGCGAGCTGTTCAGGGTGTGCTCTGTCAGGGCAAACGCCCGTTAGTTGGTTCTGGGTTCAAATCTCCTTTCTCCTGGACTTTCTCCATGAACTCCCCTTAGTTGCAAAAAGAAGCAAGAAAATGGATACCAACCTTCTTTTGTTGCCCTCTAAGTTACCAACCCCCTGCTACAGTCATGTGTGTTATTTACTGAATGTATCAAATCCAATTTCAAGTGTAAGAATAGATAAAACTACAGAAATGAATGGGTGCTTTTTTACCTTTTTGTTATTTCAAAAAGACCTTCTACCATCAAGTATACAGTGGCAGTGGCTTTAGAAGGTACCACTCCATCGACAAGCTGTGATAACCCCCCAAAAAAGAATAATTACTTTATATTTTTAGAGTGTAGTAAACATATTCCTGATAGATTTATGAGCTAAGTTACTAATTTTGAGTCATATTTAATAAAACAGGATGCTCACAGAGTAAACTTCACACAGTGTTGTCTGTTCTTTGCTTTGGTCCAAGCCAATGCTAAAGACATCTATTGTTAAAAAATATGATAGAATGGTCAAGTCAGGCTTTCCACATGGGGGGGTCAACAAACCAACTGCCTTGTTTTGGCTCATGGTGGACTCAGAAGATACCACATTTGCAACTGAGCAACAGACAGAGCAAAAGGATTACAGAACAAAAAGCAAAGCAGCAGCTTTCTAACAGGGCCTGATTACCACCATAGGCGGACCAGCAAGGAGACCCCAGCTCACAACTCCACCTGAGCCTTCAGAAAGAGAGAGGGAAAAGAAAAGAAACATCCCAAGCTTGCCAGAACACCAATGGGTGACCTCACAAAGGCTGCGCCCATTTTTAGCATACAGTCTACTGGGATGCAAAATGTAGAAGCAAGCTAGGAAAGTTTTTTGCTCATGTGCCAGGAGAGCAATTTTCATTCAAGTGAGTGGCCCCTATCTTTGAGTTCAGTATATAGTTCCTATAATAAATCCATGGTTAAAATGCTAATAGGCTATTTGTAACAAAGCTAAAAGGGTGCATTTACTCTCCCGGCTGAGTCCTTGTCGTTGCTTGTATTTGTTGATACAGTATCTCCCTCAAACACCGGAGCCTGAGTGTCTCTGACTATGCTTTTTTTTTCTTCTGTCTTGGTGTAGACTTCTTTAGATCTCCATGCATATATGAAATCAACTTGCTTCTCTCAAACACTGGAAGTGCAAATGGCAAAGCAAATGCTGCTTTTCTTCTAAATGGGGGAAATGAAAGCCATTGCTCAGGCAGGTGGAAGTTGCCACCTAGAACAAAGAGAGCATTGATTTCTAGTCATTGTTCCTGTACACAGGCCGATTTGCTGTAGAAGCACGAAGGGTGGGTGGAAGGGGAGCGTCTCCATGGGATTACATTGTTATAAAAGCAGAAATTGGCCATGTATTATAGAATTTGTGCAATTCATCTACAGCCAGCTACCTTTTACAATCTAAGCAGTGCGCACTGTGACCCAATAATGAGCTAAATTCTACATGTAGGTGTGGCATTGTTGTGGCGCAACTGATGAAATGAATTACTCAATGAATGCAACCTTTAATGATAGTGCGTTGAGTATTTCTGAACTCTGAACTCTACTTTTTAAGACCCTGAAAATCCAAAAATAAGTGCTCTTTTCCTCCTACTCCACAGCGATGACACGACCTGTTAAAGTTTATAGTCAAAGCGCCCATAAAAGCAGCTGCACCTGAGACGTAAGCCCAGTCTGCCGAAGGGCTCCCATGTAGTCGAGTTTATAGGAGACAGGCCGTAAAGAGCCGCCATCTAAAAATGAGATACCCAGCACTTTAAAAATATTGACACCTACTTGTTAGAAAATGATCGCCAACATGAAAGCAAAGCTCAGGCTGTTCACCATCTACACGCGCGTGCGTCTGACAGATTACAAGCTGTGGCTGCGGCCAACACTGCAGTGCAAATTAGCATTAATAACACTATTTGATTCCAAATAAAAAGAGCAAACAAATGCGAACAAGCACACCTGGCTGGACAAATTCAGTCAACAGATGGGTACACGGCAGGCCAGTAATTGTAGAGCAAAAAAAAATGCTAATGAGCATTCACGGCAGGGCGCAATCACATAAAAACAGGGGGGATTGACTCATATGCTTGGCCAGCATGGTGTCAGAGGTGACGGCGGTGCCAGGAACGGGGTGGCTGAGAGCGGGACTTGTCGCTGTTTGAGTCTTGGTGTTCCAGCTGCTGGCCGGACCCGCCGTTCTTCTCTGCCATCACTACAACTCCTGGCTAACATGTGCAGATATTGAACATTTTTACTTTGTAGCCTGTTCCTGTGGAGGGCCAGTTGTAAAACCAAATGCCACAACGTGGTGTTAATCCTAGACCTGCAGTTTGGTGAAAAAAATAAATAATCTGTCCAGAATGTTATTTTTGATAGGAAGAAGACAGTGTAGTGTAGCAGAAGTAAAAGAAGAAGAAAGAAGCAGGCAGAAGTATAGAACAGTGCAATTTCAGGTACATAAAGTTAGCACAATATCCACTGTTTTATCGTTTTTTATTGTTTTAGGCATGGTAATGGTGAGGTGTAGAGATCCAACAGCAGAGTGAAATAGCCAGGGCAGAAGGAGCAGAGGTAAGCAAACATTAAGGTGCTTTTTTTTAGGCAACAGCCTCAGGAGGTATACGTCTCCAAGAGCCAGAAGTGAAATATGCACTCAGCATGCTGTCCTCTGTAGCTTCAGCAAAAACACCTACCAAATGGCATATTTATCAGCTTTCATTCACCCTGACATTCTTTTAGTCACAGTGCTTTTATTTCTTAGGTCCCTCACAGTGGTCACCTCTCAATTGGAGCCCTTTTTGGGTTACATTAATAAATGGGATACGAGATTTTAGCCAATACCATTTTTTCTTTGTCTGCTTTTTTTGTTGTTGTTCTTCTGAAATGTTTCTAAGGTGGCTTTGACCTTTTTTAAGTACTTGGAAATACTTATCAAATGGTAATTAAAGTGTTTGTCCATGTTTGTGCATGTGCACTGTGTGTCAGAAGCTTCTAAAAGCTCCCACTGAATTTTCTTCCATTTTCATTTTTATTAAACAAATAACCCATTATAATTTTATATATAATTGATTTTTAGATATAGCCTCATATTTCAAGAAAATTTCTGATAATGATATTTCTGGTGAAAAACCTGAACATTTTATTGATGCTTGCTGCAGCAGCATTTATAGCTGTAAGTAAATGGGAATTTTCCATCCTTCTGTTCCAGTGAGCTTCTGTCATTTACCTAAATTACACCCACCGTTTGCTCTTCCACTTACACGAAGTGCAGTTAAACAAGTGCCGCAGCAATGCGTGGTTGAGTCATTTGTTTAAATTTGGGTCGCGCATCACTACTTGCTAGCATCTTCTCCTTCGTAGCCCGGTTGTTCTTGACCATGTGTTTTTGCCTCAAGTGGTGAATCAAGCTTGTTATTTCCATCTTTAGCACAATACTATTTTCTTGCGTATTTGGGAAAGTATTGTGTTTTTCTTAGAGGTTTTTATAGTATCTCCCTTTTTAGGGATAGGGAGTTCTTGTTTTCAGTCATGCCCGGACTCGTCCTGTTGTAGCACCCACCGGGGACCATGAATGCATGGTGTTACTAGAGCAGTGACAGTGTGATATGATGTTATCACGTCATGTAAAAATTTATGCCAGTGTTATTGCAGATGTCACAGCCTTAATTATCATTTATCTACAGGTGAGCAATGCTAGCTTTCCTGGCTTTGAGCAGACATGAAATTCTGGGCTCTGTCGCTATTAAAGCCCATATCCATCCATCCGTCCATTTTCATGGGCGACTGGTATCTGTCACATGGTTGAGATCATACAATACTGTTCATACTCAAGTTTTGTGGATATAAATTAATTAGTTATTATGGTGAAAGGAAAATGATGATATGCTTTTATAAGGTGTTGCAGGTGTATAAATGAAGAAGTTTGGCCAGCTGGTAGGTGGTTGCTAGACAACAGAATGACATCACAATATCTGATGTAGATACGAACCTTCAGGGACCTAAGATTTACCTGTGTGCTAAGTCTGAATTCCTCCTACACAATCAGTTGAGCACCCAGAGTCAAACAGAGGTTTCTTTTGTAACTGTGTGAGTTGATAAGCTAACACTATTATTTTTTCTTTAATTCTTTTTTTTCACATTCTGTTGGAAACTTTGGCTCATATTTGCAGACACTAAACACTTAACCCTTTTTGTGCAGAAAGCACTTTAAGCCTTTTAAAGTATACTACATATAATTTTCAAACCTGGAAGGTTTCCTTTCCATATGGGTTACATCTGAGTACAGGCAATATCCCCAATGCACAAGTTATACAATAAGTCTTAAAAAGACAAAGATCTGAACAATACATAAGCTTCAGGTTTTATTACTGATTAGCCTTTGTGAGCAAGTTGAAAAGAAAGTCCATGACATTTTCCCTTGTTCAAAATGCCATCATGCATCACTCATTAAGCTCAGAGTTAATTTATCCACCGTTAACTGTAAAAATTCAGTGTGTTATTTTCTTTCTACATATCCTGCAGTTTGTGACCATATTTGACCACATCTCCCACAAACCCACAAGATATACCAGGCTTTAGACCTAGCCCTCTTACATGACTTAATAATGTTGTGCCTTCCATCATATTTCCAGACACTGCAATCAGTGGAGACACAGTAACGCACAGTGATAGGTTTGTAGCTTGAACCTATTCGCTGGAACGTTGAAGGCAATGTGATTACACAGCAAGCAAGACACGAGTAGGCAACATTCTTTATGTTTCACGTGCACGGGAGAGAACTGGACAGGCGCCGTTCCTTCGCTTGACCCCAGTTGCTCTCGTCCGCTCTCCCGTAACACTGCTCTTTTATTGTGGTTACATGAATATGCATAGGTTCATTAACATATGACATCTTATATAGGTATGCATGTGAACAAAGAATACCCTGAGTGTGTGTGTGTGTGTATCTATGTGTGTATGGGGTCAAGATGTAACCCCAGGAAGACTCCCCAAAGCTGGTGCCAGGAGTCTAGCGGTCCATCTAAACAAAAGGCACTTAGACTAAAACAGATATACGTGTGTTTGCTATACCATATATCAGCAAGAGAAGATACGACCTCTCCTAGGAGGTGTGTGATCTATGCCAGAACACTCTGAAGAGGAGTGAACGCACTCCCCTCTTCATGCTACACAGAGTTGTTACAGACCTCCTAGGATGAGACATTCTTTCAATCTACAAATGATTATATACTTCTAAGCATATATGAGTAAATATTTCTAAGCATAAATGACAATCACAATACAAATCTAACACACAGGAGCTGCTTGGTTATGAAAAACCATGAAGCTCCCAGAACACAGCTCTTGTGCTGATGAGGAGGTTTGGAACGCTGCTGGTAGTGAGTCAACTTGCTGTGGTTCCTAAATGTTTCCAATGTGCAATAACACCACTTACAGATGATCATTGAAATTCTCTTAACTTGGCAATAGGAATTTCCTGAGTAGACAGAGCAATCTAAATCTGTCTTTGAGGTTTGTAAGTGTTGTTTGTTAAAGCATTCTTTGAACAAGTCCAGAGTTTGGGTTAGTACAAACCTAGTTTTCTGCCTCCAGAGGTCTATGAAATCACTACTCTTTGAAACAGATGAAGCCAATTCCTCAAAACTGGACAATGCATCTTTGTCCTGAAGAACTGTACCAGCAAATTATCCACAAAGGCAATGCAGCCCTGAACAGACTTCGCTGTGATACTGCCTGTCCAGGCAACAGCCCTTTAAAATCTTATGAATCAGTTAGGGAAATTCAAAGTTCTCCGCAATTTGTCATGTACTAGGCCAGAAGTACTACCCCCACATAGTAATTACACATACAGAGCAAAAGGCTGTTCTCCCACTGGCATGTCCCTGCCATACAGTAATCACCATCATACCCGAGACCTCATAAGCCTGAAACTGGAATATTAAATCTCAAGAGCACATCAATAGCTACTTTAACTATCTGCTCACTAGTGGTACTTGCTCCCGCCTACAATCCCATAAAGACTCATTGTGACACCTGGTCCTGTTGTGGACACCTAATACATATGGAAATTCGGTCATTTTCCAGTATATCCAGAGTATCATCTATCCAATCCAATCCACAAGGACCCGATAGCTGCTGCAGTGCCGCCAACAACTCTGTTACAAAGCAAGGTGAAGCATTAATTTTGACAGTGTCGACTGACATAATTATGGCACTGGGTTATCCAAGAGGAAAGCCAAATTTCCTTTATTTGGCTCATGTCCTTGACTCCCTGCCTACCTTACAGCACCAGTCAGGGCCTTAGCCTTTCCTACATTTCAGCCCATGCACTTGGTATTTGTATGTTGACTGGAGTTCGCTCCTGTGTATTGATCGTAACGGCATGTTTTCTTTGCTGGCTTAGTGAATCTACATGTGGCATTCTTCAAGTTATTGAAACCCAGAAGACTGGATCATTCTTTTTCCAACTGTTGTACAGTAAATACACGCTTCGGCTCGTTCGAATCAAAGATCATCAGTTTCCCAAAAATCAGAGTTTTTTGTAAGTTGCTGTACATCAGGGTTTTTGATGAGGATGGTATGCTTTCAAAACTAGAAATGTCTGTGACTTTAAAGCTATTTCACATAGGAACGCAGCCCTGAGCTTTCCTCCAAATTACCTGACAAAGAGTGCATTTAAGAACGTCCATGGCTGATGGAACCAGATCAATATTAAAAGGCCTTGAAGCGCCATCGTACAGAGTTTGCGAGATATCAGACTGATTCAGTGTAAGAATAATAGAGGAGGATTTATATTATGTGTCCTGCCTTCTGTGCACTGTGTCCAGGTAACACAAATGCCTAAATGAAAGTGGAGTGATAATCTGCCTTGTATGCATTTGCAAATGCATACATAGCAGATTATCAGCTGCTGTGTGCTACACGCACTGAAAAAAAGAACATGTTGGATTTATTTAATTCAATAGTGGACATTGGTTGCACACGGATGTTTTGCTTTGGCAGCAATTTAAACAATTGAGTTAAATTAATACAAGTTATTAATATTCAATAAACCTGTGTGAGAGGTGGGGTAGACCCTGGACAGGTTGTCAGTCTATCACAGGGCTAACACAGAGAGGCACCCACATTCATACTTATGGGTAATTTAGAATCACCAATTAATCAAACCACGCTAACTGCATGTTTTTGGACTGTGGGAGGAAGCCAGAGAGCCCACGCAAACATGGGAAGAACATGCAAACTCCACGGAGAAAGACGAGATCCTTCTTGCTCTGAGGCAACAGTGCTAACCACTGCGCCACCAAGGTGTCAGTCCATGTAACAACCACACAATTTCACCTTTTTGCGTGTGTAAGAAAGAATTTTAGACAAAGCCCTAACCTTTGCCACAGTCACCCATCATTTCTTATTCCATTCTTAAATTGATGGGATTACTCTTCAATAGGCTCAGGCTGCTGGAAGCTTCCCATAATGCACTAAACATTTCTTCTTCACTCAGGTGTTTTCAGTCTCTTTCACTGTGCATCTAATCATTAGTTATTATTGATGTGTCTTTTGTTCTGACTTCCTCCCCTCAAGCCCCAACTGACTGGAGCCTGGTTTTTCCGGAAGTTTCTTCCTGCTAAAAAGGAGTTTTTCATCCCCACAGTCACCATGTGTTTGCTCATAGGGGGTCATCTGCTTGTTGGGGTGTTCTTTGTGTTATTGTAGGGTCTTTCTCTTCCAGTATATAGCGCTGTGTATTTATATATATATTTGCTTTATAAATAAAACTGAATTGAGTTGGATAATACTTTTTGTGATGGGGTGGAGGGCTTTTGGCTCTGTATCCATATTTACCTATATTGCTCTATTTGACCCTTGTATGTTGGACTTGTGTGCACACTATTAAAGGACTACAAAGGGAAATTTGCTTTATTTATGTATTTATTTATTCTTGTTATTCTTGACAGATAAAGATGAAATCAAAACATTACTCACTCATGCCAAGAATCCAAAGTTTAACCTGCTCCAGCATTAGGAAACTATTATTTTGCATCTTGTTTCATAGGTACTTCAACTAAGTTAACAAAGTAGGTGAACAAGATCTGAGTCAGTAAATTAATTAATTCATAACAGCATATGGTCATTTTAAGAACTTGCCTGCTGCCCTGAATGTCCAGCTGCTTCACCATGCCACATTAATGACAACATTCCACTCAAACTAGTTTACTAAGTACATTAAGTCCTCTTCAAAAGCTCTGTGTAAGAGATGAGTGGTTTAGAACAAAAACAACTGTAACACACATTACCAGCTGTATTTACTTAGGATTGTACTCGCACTTCTGCTGACATTTAGGAATCCTGCACAGGTGTCTTATAGAAAAAGGAAGTTAATAATCTCTCCACAAAAAAAGCGAGGTCTGCTAACAAGACAGTGGCATTATAAAAACGCTGATCACACGCACTTGTTCTCAGAGAATGTGAAGATTTGCTCCACTCAGCCTGAACGAGTTGCCTTCATGCAAATTACTGCATGTTTTTGTTTGTTTATGAAGGGTAAACTGATTGATTGGTTAATTACACTTTAGCTAATTGTTAAGTTTACAGTTAACAGACATTAAAACAGATGATTACTGGCGGATGCGAGAACAGGACACTACATCGGCATGGAGTAAATGTCCCACAATGCAATGCAAAAACGTTAGTAACTGTTCAATTAGGAATTCAAATAGAAAAGTTTTTACTCTGTCAGACATAATAATTGTTTGGTTTTTAAAAAAAAAAAAAATCAATACTTGGCTAATCTGAAATGATCTGGTTACCATGGTAACACATCTGATGAGCGCCAGTCCTCAAGTAATGAGCAGGTGCATAGTGCAGGATATGAGATCCAACCAAGGTTTTACAATAGAATACCCAGACAGGCTGAAGTACTACTAACGTAACAGGTGTATCTGTTTGTGCTAACATCAGAGTCACCACAGAGCAGATATCTACCTTTACTGGCGCTAGCAGGCCTAAAGATAACTAAGCAGAAGAGAAAGTGTAAGTATGTGTATGTAAGAAAGCGTAAGACCATAGTGTCACTGAGCTTTCAGCTGCTGCTGGAGCTGCTCGATCCACTCCTGTTGCTTTCTGGATGGAAACAGCGAATCAGCCTGTGCACAGTCTATGTGTGAAGCCCCTGAAAGCTCATTCAATTCCTTGAATGAGCTTTCAGTAAAGAGCGTAGCTCACTTACTCTTCTCTTCCTCCCAAGTATTCACATTTTGTCGCAATTTCATGAGAAACAAGGAGGGTGGGAGATAGCTGCACTGCTTCCCAGGGGGCAGATCAAATGTGCTCATCTGACCTTTTACTGCACATGGAGATTACTTACTCCATGTGCAGTAATTACATTTTGTCATCACAGTAAAAAAAAAAGGTAGTTTGATGAAAACAATGAAGAAAATGATTGGTCAATGAAATTAACACTGGTTGTGCTGATAGCTTTTGTTATTGTGAAATGTTTAAGGATGCACAAATTAAGCACAAGTGAGACCTCACTAGATTGTGTGGTTGTGCAAGTGAAATCTCTGTGGATATGACATATTTGGCATGAATAACTGGAATGATACTGTAGCTATGCAGTAGCCACAGAATGTGTTTGTGCATTCAGAAGGAGTGGATAGTACGTCATGACCTCAGATGATGCGAGGAAAAGGCAAATCAGCTCAGCAGAGCTGGTTTCAGGTTGGATTGGCACTGTTATGGCAGGGTGATAATACAGCTGGATCTGAATCACTCACCCTGTTTGAGGATGCTGGTGCTCTCTGTGTTAATTAGGCCTCTCTCTGCTACTCCTCGTGTGAGCTGCATTCGGCAGCAAGGTCTGTAAATCTGAAAACAACCCTCTGTCTCCTCCTGTCATCCTCACACGTCATTCTTTCAATTGCTCTTTTCTTCTCCACATTTCACCAGGTTGCTTTATTACATAAGTTCCTTACTACGGTTATTCAAACCGCATGGGATATTTCTGCTTTTGTCTGAGGGAGTACGCAGAAATTTTAACTCGGCTAATTTGAAAAAAAAAAAATAGATAAACACCTCAGCTCTCCATGTTTTGACTGAGTGTCTGTGACAACCAGATATCAAGCTAGCAGTTATAAATGGCAAAATAAATTGGCACTTATGTAGCGCTTTTCTGCTCTAACTAAACACTCAAAGTGCTTTTTACTGCAAGGCACATTCACCTATTCACACACATAAAACACTTCATTCTATCCCTCTGAGTGTTTGTGAAGTATGACGTATGCATTCACGCTCCAGTGAATGAGTCAGGAGCAATTTTGGGTTCAATATGTTATCCTGGGGCACTTCAGCTTTTGGGCTGAAGGAGCAGGGGATCAAACCTCCAACTTTCTGATTGGTAGATGACTCGCTCTCAAGTTTCTGCCAACTTAAATCAAAAAGGTTTGCTGAAAGTGCTTAATGCACAGTATATTAAAAGTAAGTGGTAATGAGTAGCTACAATTAATACATAATTGTTTCAAAAGCAAGCTAATGCATATATTGTTTTATATGTTTGCATTGATAAGTGTAGCTAGTAACTTAAGCCACAAGCTAGTTTAATAATTAGAGCTAAATGTGTTAAAGAAATGGCTGAAAAAGCTAAAAAACCATAGACAAGTCAATGAATGTCAAGCCTCTACAACTCATAAATGGACCAACTGATAAAAAAAAAACAATTGTAAGGAAACATTATGGTCCTTTCTTGGTGTGATTTAAAAATATTAAGTGTGTCTACACTCTGGAGTTTTGGCTGAAGCCATAATGTGGGTAATTTTTGCATATCTACTGTGGAGATAAAACAGGGTTTTTAACCATTTCACACATAGTGGTCACTACAGTGGACAGCTTTTCAAAGGCTGTTTTCTTGTATTTGTGTCAGTGTTGATGGTATACTTGCACATAAACCACTACACTGATGTGTCACTCCATACCCTGCCATCTACTGTTCGTTTAATGTTACTATAGATATATGATGTGTTTCATTGTAATTATTGTTATTCAACCTTTCATGCATGAATTGATGACTGAAGGATTCACATTTTAGGAGGAAATGTGACCACTGATCACATGTCCTGTTGTTTTTTGGTTCCCATGACGTTTAATGTTTTCCTTGTTAGATTCCAGTTTGTGCTCGCTGAGCCGATACTTTGGTTATGATCTATCTCTGTGTTCTCTGTGTTCTGACAGTTAATACAGATTCTGCCAATTCATGATCTCTGTTTACTGCAGAACAATATTCTAATCTGCTCTAGCTTTTAGTTCTTTCCAGTATCTCAGATAGCTGTCTTTGCTTTGTATTATAATTTGTTGTACTCTGATCGGTAACTGGAACACAGTATTGTGAGAATCGTCGGTATGTTTGAGAGAAGCCAGTTAGTCTCGTCACCAATTGACATAGGAGACTCTTTTCTGGGTTCACATCTTGGGTTTGAAGTGCTTTGGGATGGAGGCTGTCTTGACACTGGAATTAAGTTGATTAAAAATTTGAATTATGTCTTAAATCTTAATTACCAATGGGTATTTGCCTAATCTCAACACAGTCTCAAAAGCAGAGAGACAGGCAGTTACTCTAGGACAGTAACCCATCAGCAGGACCAGTATTTTCTACGTTGTGCAAGGAGGAACAGGATGAGCACTGCTAGAACCCTACAAAATGACCTCCAGCAGGCCACTGGTGTGAATGTCTCTGACAAAACAATCATAAACAGACTTCATGAGGGCGGCCTGAGGGCCCGACATCCTCAAATTGGCCCTGTGCTTACTACCTGGCACCGGGGTGCCCAGTTGTCATTTTCCATAGAACACCAGAATTGGCAGGTCCACTACTGGCACCCTGCGCTTTTCACAGATGAGAGCAGGTTCACCCTGAGCACATGTGACAGATGTGAAAGGGTCTGAGAAGCTGTAGAGAACGTTGTGCTGCCTATAACATCATCCAGCATGACCGGTTTGGTGGTGGCACATCCATGGAGGGATGTACAGACCTCTACAGTCTATGCAACAGCACCCTGAGTGCTATTAAGCATCCTTGAGCTCACTGTCAGACCTGCGTTGGTGCAGTCAGTCCTGAGTTCCTCCTGGTTATTAATCCATATCTCATGTAGGCAGGTCCTGGAGGATGAATTTATAGCTGGTCCCCACATTCGCCTGACCTAAATCCAATAGAACACCTTCAGGGACAGATGTTTCAGTCCATCCAAGACCGCCAGGTTGCACTTCAGACTAATCAGGAGGTGATGTCTTGGACCAGATCTGGGTGGAGATACCCCAGGAAACCATCCGCTGTCTCATTAGGAGCATGCATACAAGTATACGTGGGTTGTCTTTCATTTTAGCCCTCCTAAGATTACTAATTTTCATTTCCACCAAATGATGTGGCATCCTTTGATCCCTAACACAGCACCCAGTCCATATCAGCTTAGATATCCTGCATGTTTTTTTTTCTCAGTGAAATCTGTATAAAAATATGAAATGGAGTATAGACACCGTGTAAGTCAATGCATCCATGGTGCCTTCGAACTTCCTGCTTCTTGAAAAGTTGTTTCTTCTTCCACACAAGTGACATTTTAAGATTTTTGAAATTCAATAAAACATTGCCAAAACACAGTGAATAGTCTATTATAATAAAATAAAATAAAATAAAAAATAAAGGCCACTGAGGAACTGTTGGTGCAACACAGGCAAACACATCAGTAAGTTCATAAATTGATAATAGATAGGTTTCTGCATTTTCTTATTTTGGATCTCTAATTGAACATGAAAAGTACAAGTGATAGAGATTTACTCCAGCTCATCTGACAGCAATTCAACTGGAAACCTCTTCTATATCTACCGCTTTGCTGTTCTGACACTTAAGATTGTGGTTCTGCAGCTGTTTGAAGTTGTAAAGCTGTCAGTCCTCGCTGCACTCCGGCTTTGTCTCTTCTCAGCGACTCGCAGGTGAGGTGCTATTGATAATGTGGGAGCCCTTCCACTTTTATTTACATCTCCCCTTCCTGCTGTGATTCAAGAGATTAAATGGAGGAAATCCATACGAGATCATAGCTTTCACTTGGATTTACACTCGTCGGTGTTCTCCAGCAAACGCACAAACGCTCCCTTCAGGATGCTCCGAAGATTTAGCACCTTGGTTTTCGTTTGCTGCCTTCTTGCTTGGGACTTACCTTGAAAAAAGAGATTGTCTTCCTCTTGGTTGAATAAATGGCTTAACTGACTTCTAACGCGTTCGCTTTCGCACCCTTTCATTTTGCTGTCTCTATCCTGCTCTGCCATACTTTCTCTCTGTCAGCAGAAAGTGATGTGGATCTCAAATTGCAGAGCACTGACAATCTCGTTGCACTTTGGTCAGACCCGCATTTATTAGAATATCGGGAGAGCAAAATCCTTACGTAGAGGCTGGGCACTTACCATGGACCTTCTGTACTTCCACTCCACCTACGCATTGAGGAGAAGCACATACACATTCCTGTTAAACACATGCTAACAGATTGCTCGTAAATACGAACACGAGAGAGAGAGAGAAACAAAACAAATTAGAAGAATATGAATCGATAATAATAAAGATTCAGCTCTCTGTTCAGTCAGACCCAGCCAAGACCTCTGACTGGCTGCCTTTGAATTATAGATGTCTGAGTGACAGATGAATGGGAGGGAGGAGATTAATGTCTGTCGCTAATCGTGTGCGTGACACATGCACACACCGTCATGCATAAATATGATTCCCAAGAACCGAAACGGAGCAGCCAGACCTCGGCACCGTGGTCGCGAAAGTCCACACACACATAGACTTACACACACACACAACACAACACAACCACACAAGGGTGCAGAGGCAACCACACATACTAGTGTCAACAGCAGGTTGCGGCGACTTCTTGAACCACACGAGGTATTCACTGTTGTGGTGGAGAATAATGATTGACTGGCTGGAGCCTGATCTGCGTCAGACGGAGTAGGAGACTCTGAACTGTGCTGCAGGCAATTACTTTGTTTTAGAGGAAAAGATGGAGGGGGGGGAGGGAAAGAGAGAAATGGAGTGCAGGGGGGGAGAGACAGAAAAAGAATGGGGAGGGATCTGGCAGGCTGCTATGAGTTAACAGTGGCACCTGGTGGTAAACTGTATAACTGTTTATGGAATATGACTCAAGAAAATGGAAGGAGGTAGTGTTTTTGTGTCTTATTCTTACCCCTGACTGGCCTGACTCGTGTCACCCCCTTTTGTTTTGTTCCTCCTATTCGGTATTCTTTGATTAGCAGCAAAGTTAATGACCCAGATGTTCTGTATATGCCTACATGCAGTTCTTTCTACCCTTGAGGACTTTTATTGATTTTTTATTGATTTTTAACCTCTATTCCAATAGCCTTAAAGGTGCTACTTAGATATGCTTGATTGATCAGTATTGCACTCCTGAATTAATTACATCTGACATCTTACTAATTGTACACTTTCAAATTTAGACAACTGACTCTTGCTTCTATGTCCAAATTGCTTATAAGCTCAGCTGGACTGCAGAAAATAGGATGTTGCTGCTAACGTCTTTGACTCTTCTGCCAGCTAAAGCTGTTTAGCTGCATCGAAAAGCATGTAACAGAAGGACCATAATGCACAAAATGGATGAATAACACTTCATACAAAAGGTAACATCTTCTATTTTCTTGCTTGCTTTCCTGCTCGAGTTAATAAAACACAAGTTAAGCCTGTCCCAGGTAATCAATAACCTGGTAGATGTTCAAACTGATGACATAAATGTTGTTAGAAGTCATGACTTACAAGTACATCTTGTAAACCATCCGCAGCACCAGTGAGTTGTCAAACCCTATCCACTGTGGAAATAAAGATACTCAATATGGGGCATTATAAGGAACACAACCCCTTATTTTGATCCCAAGGAGCTGTAAAGTAAGTCACTACATTTTGCCTTAATGAAGACACAAATAGACTCAAGTGGCAATACCATCTATGCTTATAACTATAGTAACTAGCAAGCAAAGACTTATAAATCATGTGTCAAGCGCCCTGTCATTACTAACAACGAAATTCTGCATAAAGGTGTTATGCTAGCTGTTGACAGCAAATTAATAACGCCAAAGTTAGGCTAAAATCACAATCTTTCTCTTTGTTTCTACATGTCTTGCAAAAGTTAATGTGGTAACATGATGGCTAAGAAGATTTTTTTAAGTGATAAGGAGTACAAATTTCTTTTAATCCATCATGTCATCACTGAACCATTTTGAGGCAGAAATGTATTTTAGCCACATGCTAAACAAGCAGTTTTCTTCTTCTTCTTCTTCTAGTTTTGAAAAAGCTGAATATGTTACCTTTCAGATCAAGTGACTCATGTGCAAAGTTTGTATCTAGGTATGTCAAACTGGTAAAGGAAAAAAACATCAGAATATTTTAATTATGTTAATTCTTAACCCTGTTAAGCCACGACTCATTTATGCTTGTTACTCATCTCTGTGATAAAGACAGGACTTTATGGATGGTCAGACATGATAGGACGTTTTTGTGGAAACTGTCAGAATGCACAGTGCCATGCATTAGAGAATGAATCGGCTTTCTACTCTGTGGCTTCATCAGTGATGAGTTTTGAAGCTTATTATGAAGATAAAGCCTTAATTAATGACCCATCAACTTTCACTTCTCAGTGAATCCCTGTGCTACACTTTTCCTCACAAATCCCATCATTCAGTGCCTCATGTATCCTGCTTCGTATGAATAAGAGACGATGAACGAGGACAGAATAACAAGACATTAGGAGTTGTTTGAAGGTATTATTTGAATAAAAATGGTTTTTTAAGAGTTTAAGACCTTCTAGAAAGAGATAGAATATAACAGAGCAGTGATTGAGTCTAGCATGTAGTCTGTCCAACAGGAGACATTTTCCAAGCTAATGTTAGCTCAATATTTGTACTAAACTCATGTTACTATCTTACTGACTTATTTTCGTAAATGAAAAGTTGACACAAAGTTACAGATTGTAGATTTTTAAAAGAGCTCATTAACATTAGATTAGCTGTCTTCTAAGACAGCGATATAAAAATAATATTGTACATGTTAGGATGGTCTAGGTCTTTTGGGCATATGTGTTATTAATTTTTATGGATAATGAAATTGAGATGTAGTGATTTGGGGATTATCCTTTATACTTGTTGCCAGATTTAAACTTTTTTTTATCTTGGTTACTTACTTATGCTAGGTTTAAATATAGCTTTATGTATGTCTATATAAGTTTTCAGTAATCCATATCATAGTTCTATCCTATCCTATTCTATCATATCCTAATGCTACAGTCAGATGTACAGGGAAACATCAACGAGACCCAAATTATTGCGACTGTGTGCAAAGATCTTGTGCACACAGATCTTGTTGCCTTTGAAATGGTTGCTTCAAAGATGGGGATCAGGTCTGTGACCACTCACAGTCAATTGCCATCTTCAAAATGACTTTGGTGTATCAAAACAGCGATAAGCTGGTAATGAGGGGGATTCAGTCTGCTACCAGTTTGAGTCAAGTTGGCAATTGCATGCAATCTGATTGCGATAGATCACAGCTGAAAATCACAAATCTGTTGCTAACACATACACAGAAATTCACACTTAATACTTATATTCAGAGTCCAGGAAGAACCTTCAGAAACTTCAAAAATTCAGAAACTTCTCATCAAATAATAAAATAGTTGCAGCTGGACAGTGGTTAACCTGCATAATGACCAGTGTTGGGACTAACGCGTTATTAAGTAACGCGTTACAGTAACTACGTTATTATTGTGGTAACGAGCACGGTAACTAGTTATTATGCCAAAACCAGGAACGCGTTACTCGTTACTGGGATTTAGATAGGCTCGTTACTCGTTACTTCGTGTGGTGGATATCGGAGCTTCCACAGATTCAGTAACATTAGCAAGTGGTGGAGGCCAGCAGGTGGATGAAGGAAAAGGGAGGCAAGAGGAGAGACCCGAAGCGGCCGCCGGTCCGCGTGTCAGGTGAACTGAACTTCAGGTAAGAAGTTATGACCTGCAGTCTATCTGGGTCAGATATAAACCAAGTTTAGGTGGAGTTTATTTTCGGTATGCTGACATTTTCGTACTGCGTGCTAGCTAGCATGACGGAGTTTCTATACAGCTGGGTGGGTGCTATGTTACTGATGTTGAACTTTATTTTGTTCATACGGTTAATTATTAGAGTTGCCAACCGTCCCGTAAAAAACAGAATCGTCTGGTATTCAGAGAAAATATTACGCGTTTCGTACTGAGGTGAAAAGGAACACAGTTTGTCCCGGACTTCAGCTACAATGAAAAAGACACAAAGCTGAAGCTGCACAGCTGCCTCTTCTTCTCTCATTCTCTCCCCTCCTGTTTCTACTTCAATCACGAAACTGATCAATGATCAGCTGATCGGCTTTTCTCTCTTGTTTATTTATCGCCCACTTTGCGCCAGAAAGAGGAAACCAGCGGATGTCGCGTTAAACAACAGCAGCACGTTTAAGCTTGATCAGCTGTTGTTAGAATTTATTTAATATTCTCTCTGGCAGGAAGCACCATGCCCTCCTGTGTTTTTAAATGCACTTTAGAACAGCACACAGCAACACTACATATGAGCGGGCGGAGGGAGGTTTGAGGTCTTCACTCACCCCGGTTCTGTTAGCCGTCAGGGCTGGGGGGCTGGGAGGAGGTGCTGGCCGTCAGATTGGGGTCTGGGATGCGGGGCCTCCCTGCTACTGCAGATGGGGGGGCGGTCCGCTTGCCCCCACCCCAGAGAGAAGGGTTACACCTCCTGGGTCAGAGTGCGGCTTGCCCCTCTGGGGGCGGGGGGTACCTGGACCTGGGATACAGAGTATGTTTGGGGAGTGTGATTGTCTGTGCAGTGTCTATTTGTGTCTGTCTACATGTTGGGTAAGTGCCAAGTATTTGGTTGTGTATATGGGGGTGGGAATGCACGTTTGAGTCTGTGTGCGTCTGTTTGTCTGTGTCTATATGTCAGGTTGGGCCTTAGACTCTACCTCTCTGGGAACATCTCAGGCCCTCCAAAGTACGGAGGCCTATCTCCCCTCACCACACTCCCTGCCGGTGGCTGATGCCCTCAGACGTTGGTGTGCTGGTGGTTCTTGTCAACTGGGGCTGGGCACTCATGTATGTACCGCCTCACTCCTGGTGGCCGATTGGCGGGGCCTGGCACCTGTGGCCCGGCTGGGCCCCTTCCGGGGGGTGGGGTGCCCTCAGGCCTCTGGCCTCTGGGCCTGAAGCTCGGTCCTCTCTGGTGCAGCCGGCTGCCGGCAGGGCCAGCAGGCACGCCACTGCAACCCCTCCGGCCTCTGCTCTGTGGCTGCTGGGTGACATCTCGTTTGGGGTCTACTCAGCTCTTCCCAGGAGGGTGGCACGGTTCCCCCCTTTGGTGGTCCTCCTTGGGTCCTCATACTCTGGGGCCTCTGGATGTCTGGGGCATGGATCTCCTCCATAGCTGCTTCATGCCCTGGGGGACGGGGCTATGGCTCCCCACACTCCCTAGCAGATCGTTACATGGAGAAACCTTTGGAATACAAGCATGCTTATCCACACAGGTGTATACACGGGTGTTCACAGACACAAACTACACCTTTCTTGGCTGCTACCTCAAAGCACATTGTGCGCTATCTATCTTAAGTGCTGCACAACAACATTTAATATTTAGTATCTACTGTTATCTACTGCTAGCTAGTTTATTGTGATGGTGCTGTATTTATTATGTAGCTGTTTTTTTTTTGTTTGTTTGTTTGTTTGTTTGTTGTCTCTTCTGTTTTTTCTCTCCATACAGGTGATCCAGGTGTTTTGTTTGTTGTCTTTCTTTCTTCTCCCCTTTCTCGCCATCTCTTCTCCCCTCAATTTTTCTTTCTCTCCCTCTCTTTCTTTCATTCTTTCTCCCTGTCCTATCTCCCAGTCATGTCTGTCCCGACTGTAACAACTGAAAATAAAATAAATACATAATTATAATAAAGGTCAATCAAATGGACCAATATGGCAAGGCCATGATGATCCAGTTGGTAAAGTAAATCCGCTTGGCATCTCTCTTGGCCTTAAGACAACAATTCTGATGGCTAAAGATCCAAACGGGACAGGGGAAAAAAAAAAAAAAAAAAAAAGAATTTATTTAATATTAATTTCTAGTATCAGCTGATGTTTGTTGGAGCCACAGCTGTAAAGCTGCTGGTCATGATATCGGTTTGGTTATCTGGTGAGAGGGAAACATGAAGATGAAACCAGGAGATGTCCTTACTGAATCATCAGAGCTAAACAGGTGATGGAGAAACAGGTTTACCTTTTAGGTGACATGAATGAGTTGAAGGGAAGTTATGAACTGTTTCTGAGAGACAAATAACACCAGGATCCTTTTCTATGTAGCTGACAGCTGGTAACTGTGCAGGGGCGGATCTAGCAAAGTGTTGCCAGGGGGCCAGGTAGGGCATTAACAGGGAAAGGGGGGGACAAGGAAATACTTTTCTTTCTTATTCTCATTTAAAATGTCTCGCTTTTAAAAAAATAATTATCTGAGTCTTACAACAAACGATTGATAGATTGATACATATATACCATCAGAACAGTGTACATCACTGTCACAACAGTGTTTATTTTCATTCAAAGGCTTTATGATTTTTCCTATAATGGTGGGCGGTCTCTAGTCAAAATGCCCGGGACGATTTTTCTCCCAGTCCAGCTCTGTATGCAGCTCATCTGCAGTCTGGTGTTACCTACATCTTCCTATTCAGAAGGCAGAATTTCCAAGTTCTGAGTACAATCAAAAGCACCACGACTGCAGTTTTTGTGTTGGATGTAAAAAGCAGGCTAGAATCATGGCGGCGGTCAACGACGGTCCAGGCGTGATTTCTCTCGTGGAAATGTGCACATTATTTTTCCTTTCTATTGGTAGGTGGCACAGTGCACTTGTGGCAAGTAAGCAAGCTAGAAGACTGGCAATCTTGCTGGGTATCTAGTTACGGAAGCAACACATTAACAAGAGAATTCTGAGTAAAACCAAAGTTACTTTCCCTAGTAACTAGTTACTTTGAAAGTAACGAGTAACTTGAAGTAACTGAGTTACTTTTTTAGAGAAGTAACTAGTAATGTAACTAAGTTACTAATTCAAAGTAACTTACCCAACACTGATAATGACACAGGCGATCCACAACCTTCCTTTTATATAGGAATACAACCAGTTGAGTCAAGACCCTGACTGCAAAGAGAGGCAGTCACCAGGTGATCTGTGCAGTTTCCTTGCAATCAAAAGTTGTCACCAAAGCTACTTATATCAGTCTTTTACAACCAAAAAAATAATTGCAGTCTCTGAGCAAACACCGATTTTTGCTAGTCTCAGGAGAGTTGCCATCCTGTTTTCAGCATAGTGTGAAGTTGAAGTTAAACTGACTTCTTTTCATGTAGTCCAGTTGCCTCCATTTCATGTGCTTAAAACTAGCTTTATTTAGCTGCCTAATTAAAACGAAGCTCAAAGAAAAGTTCATCAGGAAAATGTGAAAAACGTAAAATGGTAAAAGCACTGTTGAAAACTGTGTTCTTTTTGCTCTACTCTGTATTTTTCAACTCCAGTGGATTTTCTAGCAAAATGTTTCGTGTCCCTTTCAGCTGAACTTTGCTTTTATTGAGACACCACCTTCTCCACCTCTGCCAAGCATGAAAATGTTTTGAGATATTTTCCCATCTGGTGCTACCACTCTTTTATGTTCAATGTGAAAATGCCACAGATAAACTGTTGGGTAGAAATCCACCTTCAGGCATTTGAAATGCCATCACATTTTTTGTAACAAGGTGCAGAACTGTAAGTGCTTTCAAATGTGTAAATGTTAATTGCTGAAACGCAGGAACAATATTAATGGGTTGTGTTGTGTAAAAGCCAATAAACAAAAGAGGAAGACGTGAGGAGAAATTGTTATACCATGTTTTTTTTTTGCCACTATTCCTCAAAGGACTGCTGTAGCTGACAGATACTGAATTAAAAGCTGCCTTGTGATTGAAGAATGGTGCAATATGTTGAAAATTTGTCACCAAAGTATTAGCCCCTTTAGGTTATATTAGCCTCCAAACCTTTTATTTCGTACATGTCTTTGCACATATTTCAAGTTGCAATGAGCTACACTTCCAAAAACTTGTTAGCTCAAAAAAATTATCCCTGGAGTCTAGCACGTGATAAGACAGACTATGGTTTTAAGATTTTAAGACAAAAAACAAGATACATTTTCTTCAGCGCATTAATTTAAGTTTGATTTTGAAAATCCTTTCAGCCATTAATGAACTTCCTTTAGATTTCATCCCATATACAGCATCAAATCTTGCTTCTTTTTCCTCTAACCACAACAAGATTTGATAAAACTGTATGTTCTCTATCTGCTACAGCTGACTTTCATTTCTGAGACGTGCCCAGTACAAGTGCAGTTTTGTGCTAGTGGCCATTCACTGGCTCCACTGTGACTGTCAGGGGTTAAATGCCGTGTTAAAGGGTATGCTTTTTTTACCCCAAGTTTTTCAGCCTGAGAATTTGAAGTTGCAGTTCACCATTCACAAACCTGTGTCTGTGTCCAAGCTTTTCAGCAATTCGAAACAGTCGTGCCTGAAGCTTTTTGTCCGACATTTACCGGCCTCACAACTGGACATGCCACTTTCGAGACAAATATCCCGAGAACGTATTCAATTACAAAATCACCTTGGTTTGGTTGCCAGGCAACATTAGTGCAAGAACTGCTGCATGAGTTTTCTTTCAGCCTCTGTGGTGATTTGTCTTGTGTTGTTTATGTACATTAGTCTGAAAGAAATGGAAAGGGGGCAGGAGGTGTGGTGGTAGTGGGGGGGAGGGTGTTGGAATGGTACAAGCTCAGTGATACAGACACAAACGCAACTCCTCTGTAGTGCATGCAACCACCCACATAACAAAACAGGCCCACTCTGACATGAAATTTCCAAATTGTGTCTGTGCTTTTTAATTGTGGTGTCCTTGGTTTCCCTGTTGAGCACTTTGTGATGTTCCTCATGAATAAATTCCACATTGTTTCTCTTGCACATGCAGACTTAGTATATATGATGATTTATTTTCCACGGGAGTCTGCATTATAGCATTGATCTGTGGTCCAGCTCCAAGGATGTGTGTGCATGTGTGTGTTCAGAAAGGGTTTAAAACAATCATTAGTCGTGATATTTTAAATCTATGTAGCACTCCACAGGTTTCACTCGAAAGGTAAGTCGACCACCTGCTTGTCTAAAGACCAACAACTGCTTTTTTAAAACAACTCTTTAACTCTGTAACCTAATGTTACTGTTAATATTCCTTACAGACAAGAAATTATAAAGAAATCAAAAAACAGGCATTCAGGCAAGTGTTACGACCTAATATTGACTTAATCAACTGTTCAACTAGTATCTGTTAGCTAATTTAGCTTTTTAAACTACATTTCCTGTAAAACACAGAGACAAAACAGATAAAACACATAAATGTGGTTAAAAAAAAAACCTAAGTAAACACTTAAATTGGATTCAATGCTGACTGACTGGTATCCATTAGATTATGTATCTGGTAAACCACTTTAACAGTTTAAAATTGTATTATAAAAAGTCCAGTTGAAAAAGAAAGTCAGGCAAATTTTATAACTTGATCCCAATTTAACACTGATTTTATAATCTGCTTGCTTATGTATCTTATGTGCCTGCTCATCTTGTGCATATTAAAAAGTTATATAAAAACAGCTTTTAAAAAAAACTATTGGGAAGAAAAACAAGAATAAAGAACATGGCAAATGTTTTAACCCAATATCAACTTAAAGACACATTTCACTGATATCTTTGTGTTCACCTTTGTGCCATTTACACCATTTTCTTTTTTTTTAAAAAACCCACGGGAAATCTCGATGGAATAAATGGTAAATAGTATGACTTTATACTAATTTAATAACCTGTTCTTCTGGTATCCCTTAACTAATGTATCACTGATCTGTGGTCCAGATCAATGAATAAATGAAACAAATAAAGAACTTGGCAAAGGTCGCAACTTAATAGCAACTTTGTAACCATTTTAGCTGCTATCTGTTAGCTGATGTATCATTTGAGCCTACTGGTTTTTCTGTTTTCACTTATATAAAAACAGCTTGAAAAATTTAAAGACTTCTGTCCTCATTTTCATTTTTACACCTATAAAAAGCAAATACAAATAGTTATTTAATTATGACTCCATAAGGACTTTGAAACCTGTTCAGCTTACAGTCATTAGTTACTGTGGCTTCACATGTTGCTTTCTCTACTTGCTGGTGTGACATAAGCTCCCCACTGTTGCTCTCTCTCTCTAGTGCGTCTCCTGTCTTCTTGTGTGTGCAGAGCACTGTTTAGTTACCGATCAGCATCACTGCAAGTGGAGGCATGTATCTAATCCTATATGTGTGTAAGTGTGTATAAACCAGCTTCAGGTAAACTTTTGGCTCTGTGTGTATGTGTTCATGTGAGTGATCCAGAGAGGCACACTCTGTCATCCTCATCTTAATCTGTCACAGCGGTATAGCTGAAAAACACACATACAAATGTCCATCCAAAGGTTAACACGCCACGCCATGTATGTTTAGCTCCGAGTGGCAGAGTCGTGTGATGTATGTGCCGTGCCGTGTTCCAGACTCTATCATGGGGGTTTTGTTGTACTTGAAGTGGTAAACAAGTGAACTGCTGTTATCCGAGACACACGGGAATTTGTCATCCTTTGTGCAGACTCGAATAACTTTATTTGCCCAGAAGAAATAAATGGGCCCGGGTTTGTCTCGAGGACACTGATGCAGCAACATTTTGACAAATAAGATTACAGTGACAGTTTGGGCCGTTACACATGGCAGCAAGCTGCATATGGTCCTGAGCCCACTGTTTTTTGACAGCACGAATGTATTTCATTGGTCTCTAGCCCTTTTGGAACTTTTCCTTCCTCTCTAGCTCTTGCAAGATTTGTTTGTATTTGAGTGATTCGTATTTGTTTGTGTCTTTAACAATACTACTTTTTTAAAATTATTATATAACAGTTAAATCTGGGCATGGATTTGTTAAAATCTGAAGTTGAAAGTTGAGACACCTACCTTGGTATGTCTCTGAGGGCATTAAAAGATCTACTAAATCATTGTTTTGCTTTTTGAAAAGTGATATCTAGGCACACTAGTTTGTCCCTATTGGAAAGGCTAGCTGTTCCCTCCACTTAGTCTTTGTGATGGATTATTTTGCTGTATAACCAAAAGAATGACAAGTGGGAGTGATAATGGGCCTTTCCAATTCTGTGTCATAAACGTTACAAGAACCTTCCAGGTCAGAGAAATCTTGTTTTGAAGGGGGGAAAAAAGAAACTCTTTATGCCAAAAGGCATGATAGCATTTATGAACTTGTCTGTAGAAACTGTGGAGCATAAGGTCAGATACATTATACAGAACAAACCTCACTGACAGATGAGCATACAGTTCAATTAGAGAAAGGTTATAGCCAAGCCAAACATTCCCTAACAGTATAATTATTAGAAAAGAGGACAAATGTCAAAGACCTCATTAAGCCCCTTTGGTGCCAGTGTGTCCAGTGTATAAATCCAAATAGCCTCCGCTCTGAGCAAAAAGGCAGTGATGTCACCCCCTCTGTTGCAGAACTTAACCTTTTCACTGCCATATAGTCTGACTGAGGTCAACAAGTGTGAAGTATTTTTCCACAGACTCAGCGAAAGGAGACTGGGCATTACATAGAGTGCAAGAAAGCTGCGGCTGTACATCTGCTCTCGTTGAAGTGAGCTCAGCAGTTTGCTTCCAAACCTTTGATCTTCAGCCCAAACATCAGTCACAGTTCTGCTACGGGAGCTAAATCTGCCCAAGTCTTCTTTCACCCAAAATTCTTTGAAGACCTGTTCATCCAAACCACAGACAGAAGCAATCAGTGACTGATTTTTTCAACCTTCAACTCAGACCCTAGCAGGAAACAGTGAAATCCTAACCCTAACCCCTTCCACTCTCACAATTTTGTCATTTATGTATGCAGGTAGAAAGAACAGGTAGAGACCAGATCAAAATAATAACTAATTTTTGGTGACATTACTAGGTGCGAAATTCATAGAATTGCATTATTATTATTTACTATGGATCCGTGGTGTAGTGATTAACACTTGTCTTACAGGTAAATATTCCTTGTTTGAAACCAGGAGGAGACATAAACCCAGCCTTGGGGGGTTATAAGCTACTGTACTTCTAGTGCCTGTCCCAGTCCTGGATAAATTGACAGTTGCGTCAGTATGGGTCTCTTGTGTAAAATCTGTGCCGAATCAAACGTGTAAAGCCATCTTCTTTGGAGAGTATCTATGCTAAAATTCTGTTTTATTTATATAGCGCCAAATTAAAGCAACAGTCGCCTCAAGGCGCTTTATATTTTAAGGTCATTATATATTTTAAAGACCTTATAATAATATTGAGAAAATCTCAACAATCAAATGATTCCCTATAAGCAAAACCTTGGCAACAGTGGGAAGGAAGAACTCACTTTTAACAGGAAGAAACCTCCAGCAAAACCAGGCGCAGGGAGGGGCAGCCATCTGCCACAACCATTTGGGTGTAAGCTTAATAGTAACTAATGGTTAAATGCAGAGTGGTGTATAAATACATTGGAGGTCAAAAAAAAACAAACACTCATCATGGTAAGGGGGCCAGCAGCCTAGGCCTATTTAACCGATTTGGGGTCACCCGATCCAGCCCTAATTGTGCTTTAAAAGTTTTAAGTGTAATCCTAATAGTCAAGAGAGAGTTTGTCTCAAACTGGGAGCTGGCTCCACGGAAGAGGGGCCTGAAAGCTGAAGACTCTGCCTCCCATTCTACTTTTACATATCCTAGGAACCTCAAGTAACCCAACAGTCTAAGAGCGAAGTGCTCTATTGGGATGATGTGAGGAAAAAGTTCCAGATTACCACAGATGATGTTCTCTGAAAAGTCAACTACAAATTTTGCGTTAAAAAAAATTGCTGCTTCCCCTTAATTAGCCAGTTGACTGGTGTTATGTCTAACTAAAGTATTCTTTCTTTTTCATTGAATTTCCACCTACTTGGCACACCCAAATAGAACTCTTATGACAGAAGAAGTCTGAAGCCAAATCATCCGCATATCAGATCAAGGTTGCATCTTGCTGTTTCTGGAAATACTCTTGTGGCTATAACACAACCTAATCATTAGTGGGTTGCTAATTGTTGGTTAGCTCCTAACATTTACCAGATACTTTTTTTAGTCCTTTTTCTGTTTCTGTATTTGCAGTCGAGTGAAAAACTATAAATGCTCCTCCATACTGGGTGGTGCAGCCACCTTCAGTCCCCCTTCTTGCTTTTGTTGTGCACTCTCTTTCAGACCCACCTTTGCTGCTGGTTCCATGCTTACACCTATTCTGTTTTCTTTACTGGCCTTGCATTATTCCTCCAGAGTAGCCTCATCTTCAATAATCACCTCCAGTTCATTGCCCAGGGAGGTTCTGTCATGCTGGGTTTTCTTACCTTTCATAGAGGTTGCTCCTTCTCTGCCAGCCTCCTCGTCACCCTCTAAAGTCATACCTCTGTTACGAAACAACCTCCAAAGGAGTTCAGCTTTAGCTGCCTCCTGCCTCCTGTTTATAATCTGGAGTGGTCCTCCATTACTGTCACCCGCGTGCACAGTGGCTGTTCCTCATCTTGCCATTGTTAAAGCTGACATGGTCCACTTCAGGGACCTCTTTACCCTCTGTGTTCCTGTGCAGCTGGTGCAGCCCTATCAGGCAGATGTGACTTAATGCCAACTATTTCCCAGCAGCATCTTGTGACATCCAATGGTAGGTTTCTTGCTTCCCCAACAACATATCCTGCTGAGCAGGAATTCAGCAACTGCAAAAAGACTGGGACTTGATGGTGTATGGCAAAAAGTAGCTTTCTGTGAAACCTGCAGTGATGAAAGACATTTAGCTTCTTCTCCTTTGAATTTAAGATTAATGCTACCTTTTTCCAGGTATCCTCAGATTTTTTCTTTGGTTGGCTTCTCTGATTTAAAACAAAAAACAATTTAACTGCCTCCTATTGCAGTTTCATAAGCCACTGAACTGTGCCTCCCCATCTCACTGCGTCTGTACTTGGATCCTTCTTCTAGCGCTTGTCATGCAAACACTGATTATAAATACAAAGATAGAACACCTACCATTAGCTTTACACTCCACTACCACCATAGCAGGGTATTAAAAACCACATGTTCACCATGAGAAAACCAGCTTTTTTCTGTTTCTTGTCCATTACATACTTTTGTTGTGACAATCCCTCCTTTGACCCTTAATTGCAGTGTTCTTTTGTAAGTGCAGCAGCTCTGTGGGTTATTGCTTCTATGTGAATCACTGTTTGATTCTCTATATAGGATTTTCAGTAGGTTAGAAAACTTGCAAATGGTTAAGTAATGGTTGCAAATTGCCATTTGTCAAGTTAACTGCCTGTGCCATAGTTCAAAGAGAATCTGTTCTCTGTAAGAGTTGTGCCAAGTTAAGCAGTATGTGCTAAAAATAAGTTGCGAGCAGTAAGTGCTGATCAGGACTTCACCGAGGTGAAGAAACTGCATGCTCAGTGGACAAGCGGACAATCATCTCTGGTCGAGTTCTTGAATGACACCCATTTGTCAGCCAGCTTGCTGAAGAATTGCATTTTAACTGGTTTTATAAGCTAAGGCACATGTTCATCGATGAATTATAGTGTTGCTCTTTGGTTCCTGACACTGAATTACACAATCTCCAGCACAACATACCTTGTTGCTCAGTATTATCGTTGGCTGTGTTACGTTGTAGAAAAAACACGAATTTTCTTGCTGCTGATATAATATTTGTCTGTCCTCTACTTCTGTGGATGTGTCCTTAAACATCTCAGTGAATAAAAGGAGCCTTTCTTAGCTTGCTTGCAAAAATATATGCTAAAAATATACTGCTATGTTTGTCTTTTCTGCATTTCACCAGCAAAGATGACTGGAAGCTGAACTCTGCTCAATGCTTAATGCTGTTTTCCTACATGAATTTTCACCGAGCCCTTTGAGTTGTCACAACTAAGCCCCTCTCCACCAACACTTGGAAGACTTTGGATTGTTTTAGTGTGTGTGTGTGTGTGTGTGTGTGTGTGTGTGTGTGTGTGTGTGTGTGTGTTGTTTCAGGTCGATGAGTTATGAATGAGGCATGTGGATAGAGATTTAAAATTCATGACTTTTTTATCTGTCCCAGCAAACATCATTGGGAAAGTGACGCTGTGTCCCTGGCGAAAAAAAAGGTCACGGTCAGATGGAGCAATTGTTATGAGGTGGGCAGCTCGAGGAGAAGTTGTTTCTGGTACAATCTAAAGGTAAATTAGACACCATCCATTCAAGAACTAATATTAACTATTTTTTTAAAATATGCAATCGACTTCAGTGCCATTTATCTTTATTTAAATGCAAACTGTATTGCTATCTTGACTGAGTATTAAGTGTTGTCCAGGACGTTGGCACAACCATTCGAAACTTTGGACCTTATTCAAACTGTTGTTCAACATAAAGATGATTGCTGAGGTTTCTATTACATGGATCGGCATTGAATTAAGTACATACATTTAAGGTTCACATTGAAACCCAGAAGATGGATCCAAAAGAGAGTTGTGAAATTTTCTTCTGGCTTTCGCTTTTGTGTTTCCGCTGACCTTTTTTGTTCCACTGAAATCTGTGATTTGCCCACTTGGTTGTTTTCTAAAAAAGAGATAGTACTGACCTTAATTAGCACTTCCATAAGGTCATAATGATTATCTTCCAAATCCATCCATCTACCCATTCTTTTTCTGCCACTTAAACAAGTCCAGGTTACAAGGGCAGCCGAGAGACATAATCTCTCCAGCATATCATGGGTGTGCCGAGGGGCCTCCTCCATTTGAGGCAACAACTCATCCCTGACCTAGAGTGGGCACTGCACAGTTTTCCAGCTGACAACCTTGGAGCCTTAGAGGTGCTAATTCTAATTCCTACCCCTTCACACTTGACTGTGAATCACCCGAGTGCAAACTGAAAGCCACCACCTGTTAACGTCAAGAGAACTATGTCAGAGAATAGAGTGACTGTGATTCATGTGATTGCAGAGCAAAAGGAAAAATGAAGCCAACATAGGCTGCCCAAACCTGCAGTTCCTCTAGTGGGCACCTGGGGCCAGCTCTAAAAGTGAGTCAATCACCAGAGACTCCCATGTTAAAATGCCAATAATAAACAATGAAATATACAAGTTTACAGCCAGCTATATAAAATGTTACATTTGATATTTGAGTAGTGGTAGGGCATAAAGCTAGAGGTCAGTTAGGCGTAGCTGGCAGCTGTTGTCACCAGTGCTTATTCAGTTCATGGTGGTGTTCATGATACCTTTTGGAGGATTTAAATGCAATTATCTGACTGATGCACCTGCTATCTGGTCTTTAAATGATGATGTATGAACCCTGCTTCTGGGTCCAAACTACTCTTCATGTATTAAGGCTGTTGTGTTTTTAACATATTTTAATGCTTTGTATTGTTTTTCTACTTAATCTGAACAAGCCCCTAAAAAACAGTCAGTGATCACTGTCGGCCTGTCTCGGTTTTCATTACCACTGTTCATTTTAAAGCTCAGTTTTTAAAACCTTACGATGTAAGTCCAGTCCAGTCCATGCAGCAGTAAATTAATGACTGACCTCATATTGTGGATGGATTAACTCTGTTGTTCTCCTGACTGAAGTTTGGTCCCTTTACAGCATCCTGCCATGCGATTGTATTTGTCCCTATACCAGCTAGCCCAACTTCAGTAACCCTACAAAGGCCACTCCTGTTTAGTTTTCTGTCTTCATTTATGTCAGAAGCTGTATGTTTTAATTTTTAAGAAATCCCTCAGTCAGAACATGGTATATCATGTTTAGGTGGAAACTAGCGAGCTAACTCCCTGCTAACTTCTAACTTCTTTAAATTTCATAAATGCTGTTTTCATGGATGCCTGGATGTTAAACTTAATTGTTACACCTGGTAGAGAAGCCACACTGAACATTTTATTAAAGATGAAAGAATTAAGACAGTTTATAACTCTCAGTGATGCCGCAGTCTTCATTTGACTTTGGGACCTGGAGCAGAGTTTGGACCCGGAAACGTCTAATGACGTCAGGCATAAAGACCGAATACGGTACAGAGAAGTTTGCTTCAGTTGTGGTGAGAGAAAATGTAGAATTTTATTTCTGTTTAGCAGGTATGCTTGTTTTTCAGTGTATTTGTAAGTTTATCTTTAGAACTGCCAAGAGGCTGAACGTGTGGCAGATGGGATGTTGAGTTGGGGCAGAGCGGGTCAGAGCGGGGAAGTGTGTGATGATCTGAGCAAATAAAGAGCAGAGCAGCTGAATCTGACAGGTTTTAGGCCTGAAGAGCAGAGCTGAGGAGGTGAAGGGCTACAGATTGAGGCAGAGCAGTGTGAAAAGTTGACGAGACGCTGCAGGTCCAGTGGGCAGAGGCAGATGTGGTTCAACTTTCACTGTTGTACTCTTAAAGTCGGTCACTTAATTTGTTGTAGTCAACTGTGAGGTCTGTTTTAAAATGCATGCAATGCAATGACCTGTTTCACAGTGAGTTCTCTGTCTTTTTTAAACACCATCCTTTATCCAAAATTACATTTTTACACATTTTTACATTTTCCATTAAGTTTTTCTTCTACAATAATTAAATTATTAAAACGTTTTAGCTGCTGTTGTTTGTTTTACGTTTTGTTTATAATTAAATTCTTATATTTAAACTGTACAATTGTAATAAAATAATAATGTTTTTTAAACCAATAAAAAACACATAAAACTTCATTTTAAATTCTCATTTTGTTAAATTTTTCCTTTAAAATTAGACAAAAATTAACAAGTTAACTTCTTCAAGAAATCACTTCTTTGCCATTGCTGCTGTTATTGTGGGACTAGCAGTTCTAAGGGGTTTAGAATGCTATTCAGTTCAATTCAATTTTATTCATACAGCGCCCAATCACAACAGTCGCCTCAGGGCACTTTATATTGTAAGGTAGGCCCTACAATAATAGAAATAATAGAAAAACCATCTGCTGCGACCGGTTGAGGTGAGGGGAGGAAGACAGGACAAAAGACATGCTGTGTAAGAGAGCCAGAGATTAATAATAAGTAATGATTCAATGCAGAGAGGTGTATAAATACATAGCGAGTGAGAAAGGTGACTGAAGAAGAAGGACTCAGTGCATCATGGGAATCCCCCAGCAGCCTACACCTATTGCTGCATAACTAAGGGAGGATTCAGGGTCACCTGATCCAGCCCTAACTATATATTTAAGCAAAAAGGAAAGTTTTAAGCCTAATCTTAAAAAGTAGAGATAGTGTCTGTTTTCTGAATCCAAACTGGAAGCTGGTTCCACAGAAGAGGGGCCTGAAAACTGAAGGCTCTGCCTCCCATTCTACGTTTAAATCCTCTAGGAACAACTATAAACCTGCAGTCTGAGAGCTAAGTTCACTTATGGGGTGATATGGTGCTATAACATCATTAAGATAAGATGGGTCCTGATTACTCAAGACTTTGTATGTGAGGAGCAGGATTTTGATTCTGTTGGTTCTACTATTATGGATGCTGCATGCTAACCAAACATGTTAGTGTTAGCTGATAACTTAGCATTCCACTTTCCTTGTCGGAATATACCCACTGTGGGCTCCTAAAAAGCAATATGGTGCTGCCAAAAACACTAATTTTGATGGTTTAAAACCCTGAGTCCAGAAATCGTCCATCTTTTATATACAGTCTATGGTATACATAAAGTTTGGAAGTGCTCTACACCACAGGGGACTGAAAATCTCTATGAGGCCTCCTCCTTCCATGTAGATTAAGTGAAATTTCCAATGCACTTCAGTGTGTCCCAAGTACACATTTATGGACCTCTTGGGAATGCAGTTGTTAAGTCCATGAGTCCATGCATTTGGAATCTGGCATAATGTGCATTCAGCTGAAAGTCTTGCACTAAGTACAGTCTTACAGGGCTGCTAGCATGGCTACAGGCAGTCCTGTCCCTCTTGAAATGCAGCATAACTTATTAAAATTGCTGCTATTCGCATATACACATGCATTAAATTAACATGGAGACCTTTTCTCTTCATTATGCAAATCATACAAGATGATTTTAATATATAGGTTTGAGTTTTGAAGAAAGTTTTCAAAGTGTCTTCACTTCTCTATCATCCTAACAATCATTGAGACATATTCTTATGCAACTTTCCACAGGATGCAAAAGATGATGCTCTGGTTCATCAAGTCTTCCTTATAGCTGATCCCTCAGGAGTCACCTGACCAAGTTGGAGTTTAGGTAAATCTGATATCAGTTCAAGCACGCTCTCATTTTTATGTCTTTTGAAACTGGTGGATAGTGGCGACAAGGCCCACTGCCAATCATGACTCATTGTTAGAAAAGAAAGATGCCTCTGCGCTAAGTTCTGTTCAAGCTGATGGATTCTAGACTCTCACCGGTGCCCGACAATACAGCTTGAGAAAATCTGCTATTTGCATGGCAGTCAATATAGACAGGCCTTGCATTTCCAGTCAGGAGCACAAGAAAGAGAGAGGGTGGAAGAAACTTAAAAAAAAAACTGAGTGAAGATCACTGTGCCATGTGTGAGACTATGCTTCTAATTTCACAATGTTTTGCTTGGTGAATTAAAAATTCTATTACAAAAAAGGTCTTTTTTTTTCTTTTTAGCTGACCCAATTGAACTGTTCATGGAGAAAGAGAGAGAAAATAGAGAGATAGCGAGAAAGCCACTACGGGGGAAGGAGGGTTAGTGGGGAGAAATATTTCAGAAAGATGAGAAAATTAATTCCCGGGGTTTATTCAACTCATATCGTTCCTTCCTATCTGGGATTATACTTGGGCTTCAGAAAGAAGGTAGAAGGAGTGAGAGGAGCCAGACAAAGGACAAGGATAAAGATGGGATCAGATGGAGGTGAGGGAGGGGGAGGGCAGCGGGTGGCTGAAGTGGGGGGAAGGCTTATCGACGTGACGCACACCTGGGCCGCCGTCCTCCACCTCTCTTCCGTGTCTTTGAGATGAAAGCTCTTATAGGCCAACGGCTGTGCAGAGGTCAGCGTCTCGCCCACACTCGTCCGTCGTATTAACCAAAACCCCTCTCAGACACAATGCTCTTCAGGTCTGAAGATGCCGGGCTTTTTTTTTTCTTTTTAAATATCCTCTCTCTCTGTATCCACCTGTGCAGAAAATCAGCTGCCTGTAAAGCAGATGTTAAAGGAATTGTACTTTTTTTATTACAAGGACTGGAGGTAAGAAAATCAAAATTATTTTAATGTTCACATTGTTAAAAAAAATACAACAAACATTTAGCAAAATGGTCATGTTTAGTTTCAGTACTTTAAGTGTTTTTAATGCAGCACACAGTTAGAATGCTGTACTCTTTAAAATAGGGCGTTGTTTATTAAACTCACTTAAAATCATCACAAAAAATCAGGGACTTCTCACGTCAGCTGTTGGATTGTCGGAGTTCTCTCCTCACTAACAGGAATAGTGTAATCAAATGTGTTCTTGAGAAAACACTGTTTTATAAAGAAGTCATTCAGAAGTTGTCATTCTAATTATCAATGGTAACGTTTTAGTATTGATGTCATGACAAGTGTTGAGGAATTCATCTGCTGTTTATGGATTTTAAAGATGGCTTTTACATTTTGATCAAACTCAAAAACATGGAAGTGTTTATAGGCACAACATCAAATCTGAAGGCAGAACACATGGTTCCCATGCCTCTAGGCTCATACTTTCTGCAGACTCCGATGATCAAAGACCACAGTGCGGATGGCAGGATGGAAAGCGGGAGGATGGGATGGAGAGAACCGACAGATGGAGAGGAGGGCATGGGCTTGAATTAAGCACACAATGAAGACAGTTTCTTTTTGACTTGCGAATATGTCTGTGAATATTTTAGTAGGAACTGAAGCAAGAATATTAAGAAATATTCAGACAAGTATTCTGGCAAAATAAAGTCCGATCAAAGAGAGGAATCTCACATATATAGGTTCCCAACTAATCATGTGCCATGGTTTTCCAAAGGGCAATATAAACATGTAGCCCTGACATTTGCTATGCTAACAGCACAGCTAATATCCAGTAACTGGGAATGGACCTTTATTGAGCTTCTGACATGTTTCGCATGGACAGCTCTTTGCATTCAGATGATACATTAATGAACCAAACTGCTACAATGTGGTATATCTGTATTAAATCAATTGTCATTTTAAACTTTAGCAAATTTGTAAAAGTTGGTCCAGTTGTGCTTTGTGTTTGATGCTAATTAAAAATGACTAACATTGCTGTACACTTTAAAGATGATGAATGTGATAAATATGTTTTTCAGGGGTGTTATTTCATCTTGTTGATGATTCTGTTGTATTAAAAGACACTGTAAGGAGCTGTCCATTCAGTTTATCAGATAACTCTTTTTTTTTTCATCAAGTTTCATCCTATAAAGCTAGTTACCCAACGCTAACATTAGCTAATCCAGTCTTTAAGTGATGACGTGATGAATCCTGCTTCCGGGCCCAAACTACTCTGCGTTTAAAAAGGCTGTTGTGTTTTTAACATGTTTTAATGCTTTGTATCTTGTTCTATTTAATCTGAACAAGCCCCTAAAAACAGTCAGTGATCACTGTCGGCCTGTCTCGGTTTTTATTACTATTCATTTGAAAGTTTTCAGAAATCCCTCCGTCAGAACATGGTACAATATATTTAGATGGAAACTAGCGAGCTAACTCCCTACTAACTTCTAACTCAGTTAAATTTCATAAATTCTGTTTTCATGGATGCCTGGATGTTAAACTTAATTGTTACACCACACTGATCATTTTATTACAGATGAAATAATTTAGACAGTTTTTCAACTCTCAGTGATGCCACAGTGATCGTTTGACTTTGGGACCTGCAGCGGAGTTTCGGCCCAGTCACAGCTAATGACGTCAGACTTAAAGACCGGATAGCGTTCGAGCTCTGCCCTCTTAGGTATGCTGTATGCTCACACCAGGTTAAAAACAATAACAGAAAAGTGCCAAATACCAATCTATGGGCTTCAGATGTGTAGTCAACAGACCAGTAAGCAATGTCTTGGGAGCTGCTGTGATCCTTTTTACAGTCTATTATTAGCATAGTTGCTGGCATTTAGTTTAAAAAAAATTGTGACAATATAAGCAGAGCTGTTAGAATTATTTAAGTTGGATTGGTCATCTCCAGATTGCTACTCAGAAGAAATGAAGGTGAATATTTCTCAACATCACCCTGCCATCTGTTACGTCTTGATTCACGGGGGGGTGAAGCATTTGGCAGTCATGGTCCAATTTAATGGAATCAAAGTTGTGGCAAACTTTTTCTTGCTCTAATGACTCAAAATATTCACATGAGTTGAATAAGAATACATTAACTGGCTTCAGATGTTAACCTGCCACAGCAGCGTGCAGCCTTTTCTTTTCTCTTTTTTTGTCAAGCTTAGCAGAATAACAAAATGTGCCTTATCACTGCTGCACTCAAACACCCGAGGGATGCTGGGCACTAGGAATGCATTGTGCGACTGCTCATTTTCTGCAATATAAATAGAAGTTATCCTCATAGGAAAGGGGTGGGGAGGTGCGCCCCATTGTCTTTTGCTAAGAAAGAAAGCTTTTCTGTCTCGGTGGACAGCCTGCTGTTTGATTCCAGCACATTAAACCGACTTAACGTGCAAGACAATTGCTAAAGTGTCAAGACAAACGCGTACAGTGGCAGGCAGACGTGCCACTGAGTGACCCACATTTCGCCCTTAAAAAGCAATTATAGGAGTTCGATGTACCTTGGTGACTAACTTCTTCTCCATATAGACACCGAAAGACCTGTGGGGGATAGGGCCACCATCCTGCCACAGTACAATGAGACAGAAAAGAGAGCGAACTCATTGGAGATGGGAAGCGAGGAGGAGAAATGAGGCGCCTGGACATACTGAGCATTAATATTTTACGTCCTCAGCTTCCATTTGTCTCTCTTAGCCCGTTTTTCCTCAAATCTAATAAACGTCAGGGGTGTGTGAGCAAGACAGAAAGAAGGGGTGCCGAACATGTATGCCGCCTATGGTGCACCATCATTTCTACATCTCAGGCTCCGTAATGACCTTCTTACCCAGCTGGACTATTGAAATTACTTTCTGAATAGAATGCACCTTCAATCTTCAATGTTGTTTCCTTTCATGGGGGGAAAATTTCACCTCTGCACTCTAAATGGCACAGGTTATTAGGCGAGGAAGGAACCTTAGTAAAGTGAATGCAACGTGCGAGGAATAACACATCTGAAACATGAATGTAGTGGGATGAATCACTCCACAAGTTTCCCATGAACCCAGACAGATAGATGATAAATGTGAAGAAAACGTGTCTATCACCCAGGTTTGAAACATTTAGGTAAATGGATGGAAGCTCTAAGGAAGGCCAGATATAAGTTTTTATACCACAAATACTAGTCTATTGAGGATGTGTATACGTGTGACGTGAGTGGAAAGTGTTTTAACTCTTATATTATAAAGTAAACTCTTAATGGGGAGCAAGTTAGGGAGGTCAGTGATTACACCCTGTGTAGGAGTAGTGACGAGTGGGAGCTGTGAATGTCAGCACAAATGTACTGGGTAACCTCCATCCAATACAATCACAAAACAGCTGTGAGCCACAAAAAAATAAATGTATGGCATAGAAGGATGGGGAAGGAGTTCCCTAATATGGTGATCTCAGGCTGTCAGTACAGAAGTCGAACAAACATGCTAGTAAAACCGTCTTTACACGAGGGGCAGCCAATCAGAAGAAGATTAGTTTTATGGGGGAGAGAAGCCAAAGCCATCCATCCGTTTTTCTGCCGCTTATTTCAGTCACAGGGGCTACTTATGCTTTCATTCCATCATCACACTAATACCAGCCTAACCCCTGGTCAATACCCAACATAAGCTTGTGAATGGTTCTCACAGAGCTACAATTGGCTGCTGTTCTACTCAGCTTGATTCCCACAGAAAGATCAAATTAGCTCCATTAGTTTAGAGGGAAGAATCGAATAAAAAGTTGCCTCATTTACATGAAGATCAGGTCAGGTGAACAAATAAATTGATCCCATTAGATAGTAAAGATGTTAAGCCTTTGGCCTAATGGAAATCTTAATTATCGCTAATTGCCCTGAAGGAGAGCCTGCGCCGGTCGCGGCAAGCAGCATTAAGAAGCAGCCGCGGAGTCCGAGACAAAACGCACACACAGACACACACTCAAACACCGATACAGAGGTACAGAGGCTTTTTTGGTCTGACCTCCGTGGGGTTAATTTGCCTCAGGCTGGAGAAGACGAGGTCACAGGTGTCCGTTGGTATCTCAGGCTCAAAGTGCAGAGTGCTGTGGAATAATTTAAAATCCTGCTGCACCTCTTCAGTACTTTCTTGCCGTGGCATTTAGCTAGTGGAGCTTCACTCTAACCTGTTAAGGATTATAGTGTTCATTAGCGAAAGACTGGCAAAAGCTCGACATGTCGATCAATCCGATGACACTGATTGTGCATCAGGATGAATTCCAGGCTTTTCAGGAAAATGTCTTGATTAACTGGCATTAACATAAACAACGTTATGAAGAGATAAAATTGAGAGAGAGGGGGAGTTTTTTTTTTATCTAGGTTTCCCCTTTTTTATATAATTGTGTAGGCAGATGCACATAATGTATTTAAAGCAAATATTGCTTGCTGAGTAGAAAAAACATTTTGCCAGCAATTAGCCTGAAAACATAATTATAAAGCATAGTAATAATCAAGTGTACATGTAATGTTTTTAGAAGACATGAGTTTGCAACAGATGATGTTTTCCTCTGGAGTTTAAATAGCTGTATGAAAAGACCCTGCCGTCTGTCAATCTTCTACTAACACTAATCGCTAACCAGCTCTAAAGGGCTCTGGCTTCCTCGGATAAAGTCTGATATTTAAAAGAAAGCAGCAGCGTAAAAAGTCAGACGTGTGAAGGGGGATAGAGGGTATTGTTTGATGATGATGATGATGAGGAGGATGTGCTAGACCCCATCAACTGGAGAAATGACACCATTCGGTCAAAGGGCCTTTTTAGCTTTTAAGATGTAAAAGTAAGCCAGGATCTGGACGTAAAATTTATAGTATCATAAAGTTTGCTATTTCAAGTGATGTTTCCTTTTTCTTTTTAACTTGTATATGAAAAAAGTACATTGGCCCTTGAAGTAAATCAAGTAAGTCACAGGTACATAGATGAGCTTTTTATTGTAAAGAAAATGACATTTTCTCATTCATATATTTCAAAAAGGGTTATTTCAAAGACAATTTCACTAATACTGGCTAACAGCAGCTAAGAAAGGCTAACAGTGGCTAACACCAGCAAAAAAAGGCAATCTGCAATCAACTGACATTTACTGGAAATTTTACAAACTGTCACCTTAAAATTTAGTTTAGAGATCCTAAAGTAATAACTGATCAATTAGAAAAATTATATATTTGGTATATAACACATGAGCGCTGTTGAAATAATAATGTCTACTTTATTGATCCCCATGGGGAAATTCCTCTCCGCATTTAACACATTCACTCACTGAAGCAGTGGGCAGCCATCGGGCACCCGGGGAGCAGTGTGTAGGGACGGTACCTTGCTCAGGGGTACGTCAGGGTAGCTGCTCAGGGGAATCAAAGCCCCAACCTTCCGATGGGGCCACCACTCTACCTACTGAGCTATCCCTGCCATAGATTTCAAGTTCCCAAAAGTGTTATTGGTGCCCAGTGAAACTTGTTTTTGCAGAAACACTCTAAAAAACAAAGGGCTTGCCACTTTCCTTACATCATTTCAAAATAACACAACTAAAGGTTGACGTGATATATATTCACTGAGCATCAAAATGGGGAATCCAGAAATCTTAGGTGACTTTGCTGGGCTATGACAAGTTTTATATGGAGAGACACTTACATGCCCCTTTAGTATGTACACCTGATCAACTGCTTCTTAACAAAAATATCTAATCAGCCAATCACAAGTTGGCAGCAACTCATTCCATTTAGGCATATAGAGATCGTCAAGATGACCTGCTGAAGTTCAAGGGAGGATCAGAATGGGAAAGAAAGAAAATTTAAGTGAATTAAACATGGCAATGAATCCACTGCACTCAAAGCCAGGATTTTCTGTCAACATGGCAAAAAGTTTCAAATAATGAGGTCACTGTGCATGGAAATACACCCTGCTAGGAAGGATATTCCTAATATGGCCATTAAAGGGTAGACGATCAGAAGAAGGTTCTCTTATATAGAAGGGGAAGAATGTTAAAATAGACACTAGAAGGCACAAGTATAACATATAACAGTGAATCGTGCAAAGCCTCTTTAATAGAATAAAATATGTCACTGGGAATGAATATAATAGGTCCCCTTTACAAGAGGTTGAAATGTGGAGAAGGAGAGAGAGGATAATATCACCTTTCAGTTACTGTATAATGTGGTGTTATTAGGATTGGAGAAAATTTCTACTTCAGCTAACATGGAGATGAGACTGTCATCTCTAGAGGCTTCAAGAAAGGAAATGTAGCTTTTTCACTCTAGAAAGGCTGAAATTTCTGTTGACTTTTATTTATTTATTTTTGGGGTCCCAGAATGGAGCTCAGTTGGTCCACAATAAAATAAAACCCCTTTTGTGCGCAAAAGGTCAAGCAAAGAGGGTGTCGCTGAATCAATCCCCAGCTTTGTCACTGAAGAATGCCTAGATTAACTTTGACGTCACATTTTACATTCTCTGTCCTTTTTACTGCATCCCAGTCGAGGACAATCACCTCCATTTTCGGGGACAAGACCGATGTTGGGTTGTTGCCCTGCTAATAAGGTTTCCATTGCTTCTGGGAAGGGAAATTTAACTGAGGAATCATGTTCATTAGCGCAAACAGGCAGACGAGCTGTTTGTGAAATAAATGCAGCTGATTAGATGGTGGAGAAAAATGAGAGCGAGAGGAAATGGGAGAAGGTGGAAGAGGGTGGGGAAGGTGGCTGTGGATGGATGTGGCGGGGGGTGAATCTAGAAAGATAACCATATCAAAACCGAACGCGAGAGACAGAGAAAGAAATAGAGAAAGACAAATAAATGGCAAGAGAACTAATGCAGCATAAAAAGCCAATTTCCTAAACCTCTGAAACCCCCTCCTGGGTGGAAACAGTTACAGCGGACAGGCAGACAGTTTTGATTAAACAAGCGAACGCCTTGACAGTGGAGATAAACTTTAGAGAGGATGGGCTGACACAGACTCGTGTTTGCTGCGGAGTATGATAGCTAATTCTCTGCCACTGATCAGTGCCTGCAGTGAGAGGCAACAACATTGTAAATGACAGTTTAGAGTCGGATGCACTGAAATCCCGACCCCACCCACACACACACACGCACACACACACACACACACACACACACATGCGCGCACGCACACACACACACACACACACAAGCTGAAACGCATCTACACACACACAGCTGCAGAACTCAAGAGGCTGAACTTTACATGACTTCCTTCTCTTATCGCGCATCGCTCTGCCAGTTTCTCGAAGAAATGAAAACGGCGTTAATTGTATTTATTTGAGGACTGTGATAGGAAGCATGGAGTATCTTACAGAAAAACTCATTTCAAGAATCTTCAAATGCAATTACACTGGATGGATTTGCTGAATAAGACAGAAGACAAGGGGCTGTTTCTGAAATTTTCAGTTGAATTAATGTATTGAAAGTAAATAAACTCCAGCGAGAGAGAGAGAGCAAAGTGGCTAACATCAAACTGTGCTGCCAAAGTATCAGCAGGGGGGGCACTCTGGCATCAACTGAAAGCTGCAGATTGTCATGAAATAAATAATGTTTATCTGCATTGCTTACTCTTTGAAAGATGCGTCTGTGGTCGAATCAGATCATAATTGCCACAATTTTGCATTTCAGATGTTCCAAATCTACTTTTAAGCTAATTAATTATGCACTGTTTCCTATCTGGCCAGTTCAAACCCTCTCCTAGAGAAAACCTAGTCTCTAACTGGAACATGGCAGCACCATGTGGGTTTGCAAAGTTACACCGGAATGAACCGCAAGACTTCTAGAACAATGTCCTTTAAACAGACAAGACTAAAGTGGAGATGTCTAACCATAATATCAGCACCACCTTTGGTGAAGAAGAGCATATCAGGAAAAACACCTCATACCAACTGTCAAGCAGGGTGGAGCGGTAATGATCTGGATTTGTGTTGCAGCAACAGGACCTCAGCACTTTATAGTTATTGAGTCAACTATAAACTCTTCCATATGCCAAAGTACTGTAGAGTCAAATGTGAGACCTTCCGTCCAACAGCCAAAAATAGGTCATGGAACAGGACAGTTATTCCAAGCACACCAACAAATCTACAACAGAAAGTCTGAAAACGATAAGAATAAGAGTTTTGAAATGGGCCAGTCAAAGTCCAGGCTATAACATTTAAGGTTGTGGTCGGATCATATGAGAGTTATATATAAGAGAAAAAAAAATGTAATCAATAGAAGCAATGTTGAAAACAAAAGTGGTTGAAAATGAATCCGCAATGGTGTGAGACACTGATAAAGACATACAGAAAATAATTTAGTTATTGCTAGTAAAGGTGGTTCAACAAGCTACTAATTTATCAGGTGTACTTAGTTTTTCAAAGGACTGTGTAAAGAGCTGTATTTTCATGTCTTAATGATCATAGTGTATCTTTTTTTGCCTAAATGCTAATGTCATGTTACATCAAACAGGCATAAATAGATTATATGAACAAGCTCATTCAAATTTTCTCTTATTGTGAGAATGAAATCTAAGCTAACCTGTTATTTACACTGAATGCCGTAGAAGCAGATTTAACCTGTAAAAGGAACACTGCTGTGCATCCTAGCTGCTAGTAGTCAGTGTTGGGTAAGTTACTTTAAATTAGTAACTTAGTTACATTACTAGTTACTTCTATCAAAAGTAACTCAGTTACTTCAAGTTACTCGTTACTTTCAGAGTAACTAGTTACTAGGGAAAGTAACTTTGGTTTTACTCAGAATTCTCTTGTTAATGTGTTGCTTCCGTAACTGGATACCCAGCCAGACTGCCAGTCTTCTAGCTTGCTTACTTGCCACAAGTGCACTGTGCCACCTACCAATAGAAAGGAAAAAATAATGTGCACATTTCCACGAGAGAAATCCCATGCCTGGACCGTCGTTGACCGCCGCCATGATTCTAGCCTGCTTTTTACATCCAACACAAAAACTGCAGTCGTGGTGCTTTTGATTGTACTCAGAACTTGGAAATTCTGCTTTCTGAATAGGAAGATGTAGGTAACACCAGACTGCAGATGAGCTGCATACAGAGCTGGACTGGGACAAAACAATCGTCCCGGGCATTTTGACTAGAGACCGGCCCACCATTATAGGAAAAATCATAAAGCCTTTGAATGAAAACAAACACTGTTGTGACAGTGATGTACACTGTTCTGATGGTATATATGTATCAATCTATCAATCGTTTGTTGTAAGACTCAGATAATTATTTTTTAAAAGCGAGACATTTTAAATGAGAATAAGAATGAAAAGTATTTCCTTGTCCCCCCTTTCCCTGTTAATGCCCTACCTGGCCCCCTGGCAACACTTTGCTAGATCCGCCCCTGCACAGTTACCAGCTGTCAGCTATGTAGAAAAGGATCCTGGTGTTATTTGTCTCTCAGAAACAGCTCATAACTTCCCTTCAACTCATTCATGTCACCTAAAAGGTAAACCTGTTTCTCCATCACCTGTTCAGCTCTGATGATTCAGTAAGGACATCTCCTGGTTTCACCTTCATGTTTCCCTCTCACCAGATAACCAAACCGATATCATGACCAGCAGCTTTTACAGCTGTGGCTCCAGCAAACATCAGCTGATACTAGAAATTAATATTAAATAAATTCTAACAACAGCTGATCAAGCTTAAACGTGCTGCTGTTGTTTAGCGCGACATCCGCTGGTTTCCTCTTTCTGGCGCAAATAAACAAACACGAGAGAAAAGCCGATCTGCTGATCATTGATCAGTTTCATGATTGAAGTAGAAACAGGAGAGGGAGGGGAGAGAATGAGAGATGAAGAGGCAGCTGACAGCGCAAAGACACAGAATAAATCAAGCTTTGTGTCTTTTTCATTGTAGCTGAAGTCCGGGACAAACTGTTTTCCTTTTCACCTCAATTCAAAACACGTAATATTTTCTCTGAATACGAGACGATTCTGTTTTTTACAGGATGGTTGGCAACTCTACTAACTAACCTTATGAATAAAACAAAGTTCAACATCAGTAACATAGCACCCACCCAGCTGTATAGAAACTCCGTCATGCTAGCTAGCACGCAGTACGAAAAAGTCAGCATAACAAAAATAAACTCCACCTAAACTTGGTTTATATCTGACTCCGATAGACTGCAGGTCATAACTTCTTACCTGAAGTTCAGTTCACCTGACACGCGGACCGGCAGCCGCTTGGTCTCTCCTCTTGCCTCCTTTCCTTCATCCACCTGCTGGCCTCCACCACTTGCTAATGTTACTGAATCTGTGGAAGCTCCGATATCCACCACACGGCAACGAATAACGAGCCTATCTAAATCCCAGTAACGAGTAACGCGTTCCTGGTTTTGGCATAATAACTAGTTACCGTGCTCGTTACCACAATAATAACGTAGTTACTGTAACGCGTTACTTAATAACGCGTTAGTTAATAACGCGTTAGTCCCAACACTGCTAGTAGTACAATATAAGATCTATGGTGCTGTATTTTAAGGCAAATAATTTTCAACACTGTATGTAGCCCAAGGCCAGGTAGTGACACCAGTTGCTATGATACAGTTCTTCTGTTTTCTTCAAAGCAGGTCTTGCTCTCTCTGATCTTTGGTCTCTTGCACTCTATAGATAGATTTCAGCATCTCTCCTGGTCCTGTTCCAAATATGCATCCCGTTTCCCGTGCAGCCTATTCGCCCTCCTCGTTTACAGATGTAAAATGACAAGATAAGTGTGGAGGATGGCAAAGATGATGAGAGCAGATGCTGGCATTTAAATGGTAGTTTATGAGGAACAACAGACGCGAGAGGGAAGGGGAGGGCCTGACCATTTCTGGAGCAGGATGGCAGCCTTTGGCTCTAAACTCATTACCGCTCAAATCAAAAGACTGTGTGGAAGGAGCACGGCGCCGCCACTGAACTCCATGACCACGTCTCCTTTGTAGAACAGAACTTTTCTTTCCACCTCGTCATTTGCCCCCCAACCACACCACCCCCTCCCCTTCCTTTCCTCATGTGAAGATGACAGGCAGCGAGACTTCACACGGCCGCTGCAAACTGGGTCAATAACAAACTGAGACTGAGAAGAGCGAGAGGAGGAGGAGGAGGAGGGGAGTGGGCTCATTCCCGCTCTTTTAAGACGTGAAAAATCAAACGCAACAAAAGGCTGATCTATCATATGTCATTTTGTTTTAATTGCTGCTCCCTCTCTCTTATAGTGTGTGGGTGGACACGCATTAGTGCAGGGCTGAAAATGTGCTCCTTAGCTCCTGCAGATGGAACCGTCATGCCGTGGCTCCCTCTGCTGTCTGTTCAGGCAGCATCACTTCACACTGTCAGTGATTAAACAGAATTAGCATGTGTGTTTGGATGAATTGCACTCTAAATCAGTCTACAGCAGAGTAGGCAGGCCCTTACAACATTTCTGCGCTATTGACGAGAAGCATACCTGCAAAAACATAAGGTATAGATTTGGTTATACAGGTGGGAACAGAGGCTCTGATATTACATTTACTTTATTTAAGACATGTTACATGCATGTAATGTGGGAAGTAATGAAGAACGAATACTTTGTTACTGTGCTTAAGTAGCATTTTCACATATCTGTACTTTACTTAGTTTTTTTTTAATGAAAACTTTTACTTTTAAAACAAATCTCTGTACTTTCTGCTCCTTAGACTTTCAAAACAGACTTGTTACTTTGGGTTTAACACATTTGAGGGGTTTTTATTTCACCTCACTGCAAGCCTTCAAACATCAAACAGGTTTGAGCCTAAAACGTAACACATGAAATGCAATCCTGCCCATGTATTAATCACCACAGGATGTTGCATAAAAAGAGATGAAAGAGGCCAAAAAAACATGTGCCATAGTTAATTACAAATTCATTAATTCATTAATTCATTGAATTCCATCTTCATAACAACTGTATAGGGTATAATATAAAGACAGCATAAACATAATACTGTCAGTGTATAAGATGGAAATCAGCCAGGACAGCTCATAAAACATCTGCTTACGTCTTGTTGAATTTAGTTGTGTACATCCACAAAGAGCAGTAAACCTCAGAGTAACAGTAGCACAGATCAGATGATCACAGCCTGTACGTTAAGAGAAACTACTGGAGCTCTCAGTAGAAAGTATTGTTAGTAAAGTATTATGAAAGTATTATTGTTATTAGAATTAATATTTAGACTGAAATAATGTTTGTATTTCTATCTACTAATATTATTTTGTAATTACATACACATTATCTAATTTAGTTGAAATCACTTCATGCCATGTATCCATGGATTCTTCCAAAGTGTGTAGATTTTTTTGACAACACTGACAATCTGAAATAAAGGACTAGCTCATTCTTGGCAACTATGGGCAAAGTGTAAATAGGATGGTCCTAACTTCAGATTGGTTAATTGCTAACCTATAAGCATCTAGTATATGTTAGATTACATTCAGATCTCCCTCTTGGTCATCAGGTTGGGTTTCAAACATGGTGGCAAATGCCAAAGCACTCTCCGGACAGTAACCAATGGGTGACATCATAGTGGCTACATTATCCTTTTCTATAAAGTCTGTGCTAGCTAACTGTTACCACAGTGTGCAGCTACTTTACTGTGCAAACTGATGTCAGAAGAGAATATCTTTATATACTGAGGTATCTTCATATGCAGTTATGCAGTCATGGTTATAAACTCTGTTTATCTGGCCTCTATGGATAGTTTCCATCAAGGCTTCAAAGCACTAAATTTGGTTTGCATTCGCATAATATCACAGTGTCTAGACCCCTCTTTTAGGTATATCCTATGGACAAAACACATAATAAACAAATACAATTTTATTAATAGCATTTTTTAAACATTGGGTTTTCTTATTTTAAATTATTTTGCCCATATTTCTGTTGTGAAAATGTGATATTGTGACAGCCAGAGTTTCAATAGTTAAATTAAAGCATCCAGTAGTACTATTAAGATAAATAAATCAAATTAATCTCAGTATACCTATAAAATACTGTAATTTTGACATGACAGAAGAAATATTAGAAGGCTGATAAAGTAGTGAAAGAATCAGCTGTCAAAAAAGGAAGAAACCATCTTTTAAAAGACCTGGACTACTTTTCTATCTTTGATGTTATATTCAAATTTCTTGTGGGACGAGAATAAGAGGAGGTGGAAGTGCTTTCATCAGCACTGTGCAGTGTCTGAAGTCTGTCCTTCAGGCTGTATGCCAACCCAACGACCATACCCGTACACTGCCAAACTGGGATTTTGAAAATTGCGAGGAAATGGAGCCTTTCCTGAAACAGCCACCAAAACACCAGTACATACAACCTGCTTCTCTGTCTGCTGCTCAGTCCATCAACCTTTAGATTTCTGTATGAAAGGCAGCCTGGAAGTTTTCTGACACTTCAGCTAATCTTAAATAATTCCACTTCAGGAAGCCTTTAATTTGTCTTCGCTGCATTTCAAAGACTGGGTGCTTCTCTTTTCAGTTCAAAGCCAGAATCCAACTCTTAAGTGTAATGCATGTATTCACTCCTTCCACTTGCAGGTTTCTGGGTGTTCTGAGAGCATTATAAAATGGAGAAGCACCTGCAGATCCATATTTATGTGCATTTGGACAAAAAGGCAGCGTTTTTTGTTTTTGGGGGGGTGTTTGAAAATGAAAACAACTGTCACATGGGCAAGAGAAAGCATGGTCATGGTGTCCTCATAAATAAAAAAAACACCCACGAGGGTTAATGAAGGTCCTGAGCCAAATTGGTGCATAACAAATCTGTAAAATTAAATGTGCAAGTTAAGAGCTCATGTGGGAGTTTTTGTGTTTACTGTTCAACTGAAAAAAAAGGTTTCTAGTTGAACAGGGGATTTTAAAGTCCAGATTTACAATGTGGTGAGAGGACAAAACCTTTTTTCTGTCCCATAAAAGGAAACATAAAGGTTGCTGGGATAAAGGTTGTGCAATTTTCTGTCTTCTTTTGTGATGAGCTTGCAGCAAGGTCAAGTATCAACAACAGCTTCCAGTTCATCAGGGGACCCATTTCCCTTGGCCTTTTGCCTCCCATTAGCCTCTTGTATTTGTGCCACATGGATAGCAGGTGTTCATCACCAGACTTGGGTCCATGATAACGTCTCTTGCCAGCTGTTAAAATCTCTCTGACTTCACAGTTTCTCTATGGGGAAAGTCACTTGATCTTTTTTTATGAAAGATTTAACTGCAAATGGTTTCCGGGTCAGTTCTTTCCACCTTTCCACAGACATGAATGCAAACTGACATAATAAGTTACATGTACCACATGGGATACCACCTCAGTGAACTGTCACAACACAGGACAATGATGATATTAGCAGTGATTGAAAGTGAAATAAACAATTATACACTTTATGATGAGTATTTTAATGTACATTGGATACAGTGGACTTCGCTATCATTTCGTCCTTTGGAACGTAAACTGTGTGTTTGCATGAAGACATTGAAGACATTGCTATCAAATGGCAAATCTGTCAATTTGCCATTTGGTAATGGGTAATTACCTAAGGAATGAGGTTACAGATCAAGTGGTTTTTAGTTTCATCCAAAAGATGGTTGAGACATGCTTGAGAGATGTTTAGAGGTGCTCAGACACATGGAGGAAGCTTGGAGTGGAGTCACTGCTCCTTGGTGGAAAAAAGCAGGCAGCTTAGGTAGTTTGTGATTATGTGATTACGGTAAGGTAACACATTACTGTTTGAAATTCAGTAATTCCATTACAGTTACAATTATGTTGTTACTCGTGTTACAAATGTTCTTCTTGGAGGTGAATCTGCAATAGACTACAAGTCCTAGGAGAAATAGTACGTCTCTCTAATCTTGGATTTGGGGATCTTAGAAGGAACTGCTGGAGAAATGGGTAGCCTGCTGCCAGTCTGACACAACTCCAGATAAGGATAAGAAAGCGGTTGGATGAAGGGATAATTCATGTCTTTGTCTTATGCAATGCTTTTTCGATAACCTGTTCTTGACAGGTTGCTACATCCTGCTGACAGTAACATAACAATATTTTCCTAAATGTAACCAAGAGTTGGTGCCTGCTTTTCCTCCTCCTTTATTATGAAGGTCAGCTAAGCATTGGCTTTCAGTTGTTTGATTCTGAAAGCCAATGCTAAGCTTCCTTTCTTTTTTTTGTTCTTTTTATAACTTGGTTATTGTCTTGAGTGAGTTCACCTGTGCATTATTATCAATCAACCTGGCATACATATTGCATCTGCATTTTCTCACCTGTCAGTGTTCAATTGTTTTTATCTCGGTTTTAGTTACAGGGTTTTCAGTGGGGGAAATAATGATTTCATCCCCTGCTGAATTTGTAAGTTTGCTCATGCCGTAATGGACTGAAACCTGGTAGCATCTGTGAGGTCCCCCTGCCCAACAAAGCACTGTACAGGTCCATCTTAAGTTTGGCAGTGAACATCTAAAGGATTGAGAGAAGGCCTGGAAGAAAGCGTTCTTTCAGATGAAAGTAAAATTGAGCTCATTGCCATCAACTCAACCATGCTTGAGTTGATGCTGAGTATGACCCAAAGAACACCAAAGAAAAAGCACAGAGGTGGAATTATTATTCTCTAGGGTTGTTTTTCTGCTAAGTGTACAGTACAGCTTCCCTGCACTAAGAGGCCAATGGACAGAGCCATATACCATAAAATCTTGGATGAGAACCTCCTTTCCTCAGCCTGAGAACTGAAGATGAATGTGTCTTCCAACATAACAGTAACCCAAAACAGGCAACCAAGGCAACGATGGAGTAGCTAAAAATGCACATTAAGGTCTTGGAGTGGGCCAGCTAATCTCAGTCCTATAGAAAGGACTGAGATTGGAGGGAGAAGAAGCTTTCGGTCTCCAAGTAGCAGCCAAGAAACCTGGAAGATTTAGAGAGTTTCTGGAAAGAGGAGTGAACCAGAATTCCTCCTGAGATGTCTGCAAAGCTGGTGGCTGTGCTTGCTAACAAGGGTTTCTCCACCAAGTTCTAGGTCATGTTTTGCTTTTGGATCAAATACTTATTTCACTCATTGATGTGAAAATCAATTTATAACTTGTAAATATTTCACCCACTGCACATGTATTTAAAAAAACTATTCAAAACTATCCAGAAAGTACAAACATTATGTAAATGCTGCAATTGGTATTAAACTAATTTTACTTTACAAATGAATAAACTAAAATCTTTTGGGACTTTTCCACTATAGTTATTGAGCATCATTCTGTACTACTCACATGGCAAACAAAATAACTTCGATGTAGTCTAACGACTCAAGGATATTCCATTAACAGTGTGAAGTTCGAATCATTCAAGCCACCATAAAATACTTTGCACAGCGAAAATGCCAACTTGGTGTATTTCTGAGAGTTCAACTGTGCTGTTATCCAGCGGGACAGACTATTCCAATAATAATCCATAACCAGAGGGAATTGTCTCACAGTCCCCACTGACTCTGGACTCTGCAGCCAAGCCTGGCTGTTAAACACTGTTCGAGACCACTGCTCTCAAGTCTGCTCACGTTGGGCCCAACAGCAGATTGCCCTGCCTGCTCTAACGCAGCACCACTATTGGCTCATGGCACATTGGGTATGGCTCAGGCATCATTGGCTTCCTGAAAACATTAAGGTCTTTTCTACTGCTGAGATTGTCCACTATAGAACCTTTTGTGCCACGAAGGAAAAAGAATGGGGAAGGATTTAAATGGAGGGAGAGGAGGGAAAGAGATTGACGCGTCAATGGAGGAAGAACTGGTGCTCACTGATATGTAGTCTGAGCCAAAGCTTTTCTTTTTTTTCTTCTCCTCACTGGGATTCATACGCACCGTAGCTTTATTTACATCGAGGAAAAGAAAATCACATCTTTAACCTGATATGACCCAGAACTAATAGTTTTTTGAAACAGAGAAGAGATGCGATCGGGGGAGCATTAGGCTAAAAATCAACTTGTCTTTTGCTGTACAGACAAACAGAGCCTCAAAATAAGATCTTGTTCCTGCTGTGACCTAAAATCCTATTCCATTGCTGCATGGCTTTGGCAACAACTTAATCTTTTCTAAACTCTGACGTATTGGGACTCTATTCAACAAAGACAGCACTCCAGAACTGATGGCTTGTGATTTAAGTGTTGAGTCGTGACCAGTTTCAGAATAAAGCTGCAAAACAACTCTTTGTGCCCAAAGACTATTGAAAAATCCATTACTGATATTTATGGTGTTAAACTTTTGCATTTAAAAACTATGACATTTTTTATCTAGACGACTTTGGATTACCTGGAAGAGTTGTCAGATTGCTTTGGCTGAGTCGAAACGATGTGCCTTACCTGCTGGTACCTCATCCTGCCAAACAAACAGGAGTACTGGCTCTGAGCTGCGCCTCATCCATCACCGGAGTGGTTGAAACACTGTTAACCAGATTTAACAAGTAGAAGATAATAAATTTCCCTGTTTTTCTTTTGCTATGAGCCCATTAACTCCATGCTGAGCTCAGTGTGGGACTATCTGTTTTCCACATATCCGAACAGGGATAATCAAAACGCTTATTATCTCAGGTACTGAGTCCACTTCGCTGCCTAAAAGAAAGCACTCTGGAATATCTCCTGCCTTTTAATGTAAAAGTCACGTCTACTTTCTATCCATACGCGTCTAAAAGCTTTCAAGTCCCAGTTCATAATTAACTGTTGGAACCGCTGTTGAACGTTTTGCTCAAAAATAATTATGTAATTCTTAATCACAGGAGATAAAGACATTATTGATAATTTGCATGAATGAAGCATAAAACAGGTCTGGGATTTGGAAGGGGAACTTTGCTCACAGTGCTGCATGCTCACTTGCACGTATACTCGGGGTGCTGGTTTCCATTGCTTAATTGAATTTGGCCCTTGTTTCACCCTATTTAGAATATGAACAGTGTTAATACAAGTAATTGTGACTGAGGCTCAGCAATAGAGAGGCCACTATTATAAAGGGCCTGTGATGCTCTTAGCTGTAAATTATATTGTTTTCAGCAGATTTGTATTTGTGTTCCGAGTCTAAACTTAAACAGGTAACAAAGGCAGTGAGCACTCAGGTTTGCAGCACTGTAGCCTCCATTTCCACCTGTGCATGTTCCTAGGCTAGAATCACTTTGCCGTGGGTTGTTTGGGAAGCCTCTTTGGGCTGCTTTTCATCTTTGCTTTGTTTTGTCGCATTTTGTGTTCAGAAGTAAAAACTAAAAGAAAGCTCGTATGCGAGTTCTTGTCAGGATCCATCTCTGGAACTGTAGCCTAGTGTTTATATTGTTAACTGCTAATTATACAACAATGAATTTCAGGTCATTTTATGGAGTAAAGCAGAAATAATCTAACAGTGTAAAAGAATTACTTTCTCCCAACATACCGCATTATTTCTTTTGAGTAACATCCCCAGCACTGAGTACAACCAAACACTGAATAAGTCAAAACGGCCCATCAATGCCCATCTAAATGTTTGAGTTGTATAAAAATCAAAACTTGTAAAGTTGCAACAAAAGGGGAAAGGGAAAAAGTTGTTTCCTCAAGTGGTCATGAGAGCCACCATTAAGTAAACCCTGTGCCCATCTTATGCTACTATCATATTACGGAAAGCAATGGTTGGAGGCTGCTGCACAACCACAAATTATTGCAACTTAATTAAGTTTCTTCAAAAATTGGAAACCATGTTAGCAAACACTTGCAATCTGTTGCCATCTTCAAAGTGAATTTGGTACATCAAGATGACAATAAAATGACAAATCTATTGCCATCTACATACCCAGAAATTCATATTAAACAGAAACTCACATTAACTATTTACATTTAGAGTCGTGCAAGACTATTATAGATATGAACCAGTGTAACTGATGCAGGAGGGGCATTTAAGTACAAAATGACATAGGCACTCAGCATGCTTGCTTTTATATAGGAATATAATTAGAACAGAACCAGTTGGCGACCAGTTGAGTCCAGTCCCCTACTGCAAAGAGACAAGTTGCTTTTCTCTGCGCGGACTTGCTCAGATTATTTTAAACTGTTTGCAGTCTGTCTGAGAGTGACTGCAGCCATTCTGAACCAGAATGCAATTATTTGGTTGCCTCAAGCATGTTGCACGCTCAACCTCTGATCCCACTGGTTGCCACAACCACTTTCAATTGGTCTCCAAAAGCAAAAAGAGAGAATATAATCACAGAGAAATTAATTAATTTTTCCTACTTGCCAGGAAGTAGCCCTGTTGTTTTTACTTTACTGTGACAGAGCTGTTAAATGTTCTATTGTTGCACGCTAAGTTTCAAAAATCACTTTGGGGTAATTTCATCTCAAAATGCCCCTCAGTGATCTTTCTTTATAGCATTTAGAGACTGAGTGTCACAGTGTCAGCACTTAAGTTATTGCATTTCCAAGATTCAGTTTTTACAGGGAAAATGATTCATGTCTTAGAAATCTGGCTGACTCTAATCACCCCCGTAAACACCTTTTATGCACTGTTTTGTGTCACTCCTATTTCCCTGTTTCCCAAAAACCTCCACAATATTGAAAAGTGCAGTTATGCAGTTATGTTCCAAAACCACATTAATGGGAAATCTGTCAGTGTTGAAATAAAAACAGAATTCCTCTGTAATGGCTCACACCGTCAGACTAGCATAGAAAATTATAGTGGGAAAAAGCAGCCCACACACACTGACCGGCACACATCATGAGAAAGTGGCATGAGAAAAGCACTTAACCCCCAACAGCTCTAGCAGAGCAGGATGTAGAGTTTGCACGGGTGAATACCTGTAATGCCATGACTCACCAGCACTTGCCTCCACAGGCTACTCACCAAAATGAAATTCTGCTCAAACTTGCCTGGCAACAGTAACTGTTGCTGCACATGTTTTTGAACACAAATACTGTTGTCTTTGGGGTTTTTTGACATTTACTGATCGAACATAATCAGCAGCTGGCAGCTTCTTTTTTGCTTGTTTGTTTTTTCCGCTTGTGAATTTTTTGCTATTAATTTGAAGAACACAGAATTGTGCTTTCACTAAATACAAATAGCTAAATACAATAAATCTGGCACTTTTCATTCGTATTTGTTATTAATGGAGAAAATATTAGTATGTTACTCGGGAATTGTTCCATATATTCCAGCAATTTCATTTGGGACTTCTCTGAAATCCAATCATTCTTACTGAATTAAGTTTAACTTGATTGCAGTCTCAGCTCTCTGAGTGGTGGATGGAGAATGTACTCAAGTAAATGTACCGTTAAAACAAGCTAAAAATATCCAATTACCAGTGACAGCTTGATTCAGCAGCCTATATATATTTGCTCTATGCAACTCTTCCTCATGTATTTATGTATTTTTTTATTGTCAGTATCAAAACTGATTGTAATTTATCTTAAAAGTTAGACTATCCCTGACTTTCTTGACTATAACAGGCTGAAGACTGAATTTATGGAGGCACATGCAGCCAATCCACACATCAAGAAATTGACAAAATTATCTTTTTGTCTGGATAATGTAAGCTAACGCATGCATCCCTATTAACACGTAGATTAATTTAGATACAAGATTGAATGTATAGTAAATTACTATGTTGAGTAGTGATGTGCAGTACTGCAAATTTTGGTATCGATACCAAGTAAATTGAGAGCAGTTTTGCTGATACCAATACTGATACTGATACTTTTAACCTATAAAGGGAGCTTATGTAGGGGAGAGCAGTTTCTGAATCATTGTACATTTGCCAAATTCTGAACCCATTTTAATGAACACCAACACAACAATGTTGTGGTTTTAACTGCTACAATAATTAATTGACACAGTTGTCGTATATTGAGAATGTGATTTGTTTTTGTTTTTTGGAGAGCTGGGATGTAAATGTGCCTGTCTTTAAAGGACTTTGGGTCAGCTTCTGTTGCTTAAATGTCCTGTAGGTTATAAAGAATGATATGTTTTCTTTTTTTTTCTAAAAAAACAACAAACATGTATTTAACACAATTCAGTGGGATACAGTGGATTGAGGTTAATTGGTGGTTCTAAATTGCCCATAGGTGTGAATATGAGTGTGAATAATTGTCTGTCTCTCTGTGTTAGCCCTATGATAGACTGGCGACCTGTCCAGGGTGTGCCTGGCCTCTCGCCCTAAGACAACTCCCCCACCCACCCCCACATACTATTCAATTCAATTTTATTTATATAGCGCCAAATCACAACAACAGTCGCCTCAAGGCGCTTTATATTGCACAGTAGATCGTACAATAATAGATACAGAGAAAAACCCAACAATCATATGACCCCCTATGAGCAAGCACTTTGGCGACAGTGGGAAGGAAAAACTCCCTTTTAACAGGAAGAAACCTCCGGCAGAACCAGGCTCAGGGAGGGGTGGGGCCATCTGCTGCGACCGGTTGGGGTGAGAGAAGGAAAACAGGATAAAGACATGCTGTGGAAGAGAGACAGAGATTAATAACAGGTATGATTCAATGCAGAGAGGTCTATTAACACATAGTGAGTGAGAAAGGTGACTGCAGCTTCTTAGCAGGTCCTAAATTTAGGTTAAACAACAATACTTAGCATATTATAATATGTCATTAAGATATCAAGAATTAAGTCAAAATGCAAAAGCACTGTGTGGACAACTCAGGACACTCTTACTGCTTCCGTAATAATTAAGAGGACATCAAGAATTGATCGTTAGTGAGAGTGAGCACATTTATGGAAGCAGAAGTTCTGCCAGTTTGCTGGTCTGGAACATTCAGGTATGTCCTAACACAATGCTAAGGAGAAAAGACATCAACAATTATCTTAGAGAAACACTTATTGCTGCCTATCAATCTCTGAAGGGTTATAAGGCCATTTTCAAACAAATAGAAGTCATTCTACTGGGTGAGGCTGATACAGTCATATGCAAAAAGATTACTTTAAGTTACTGATGCTAAAGGTGGCTCTGCAACCTATTGAATCATGTCATCTTGTGAAAACTTGTTTCACATGTATGGATCTGGAATTGTGCTGAGCATGAGCTGGACACAAACTCGGACAGCAGAACGCTCACACAGTTTATTTATGGCCATATATGTCATTAATAACAATGCTTTATGCAGAACTCCATAAACTACACAAAAAAAACATTATTAAGAATACATATGTGTGGTACTAAAGCAGCAAATAATTCAAATTAAATTTCAGTTTTGGTACTAGTCCAAAATTTTTTTAATATAAAGTTGAGACGACTACCTGCATATAATTGTCCCAGTATGTGATTATATTAATACTAAATTTGACATCATTAGAATACATCCATTCATTGTAATACATCAGAACTTTGGGGGCCTCTGGTTTAATATTAAACAGTACAAGTTGAGCTTATCGCATGGCTAAGGCAGCTAAATAAAAATAATGAATAGGAAGTGAATATATCCCTCTGAAATACAGGGAGCAGAAGAAGGAAGCATTGCATCATCAAATCAAATGCATATTTTTAGTGCTATAAGAAAGAATAATTCCTGAGGTGGAAACAAAAACATATTATACCAAACAAGGTCTTTGGTTGAGGTGCATTCAGAGATGTACTCACACCATCACAGTGAGCCCCAAGAGGTCCAGCTCTCTGATACTTTCTCTAAGGCTGAGTAAACAAAGCTTTATTGAAATACCATATTTTGCAGCCCACGCATTATGCATAAACTCTTATACACTGACACACTGGGCAAATGTTGTGATCCCATCAGAAGCGGCAAATGAGAATAAGGTTCTATGAGAGGCACCTGGCAGAAGGATTATTCTGATTTTCCACCGCATCTGTCCATTTCAAGAACCTTTCTATACCACCTGGCATTGATCCAAATAGCTCAGTGACACTGCTGAGGTGTCCGTGGCTTTGCCCGGGGGAAAATATCTATTATCCCCCTCCACACACACACACCACACCCCTCTTCCTTGTTTTTCTTGCCTGGCAGAGGAATAACCGTTCAACGATCCAGGGCTTTCACCTCTACTCTGATAAAGGTTATCTTGGCAATTTAGTGCTGGCAATATCGCATTATGGAGAGAGTTATGAGGCGGAAATCAAATTTTGCTCCCAGTGACTCTGAGGAGAGGGAGGATGAAAGGTGTATGGGACTGCACAGTAATGATATGGTAGAAATTGTTGTGTGTTTGTGTAAGCAAGGATGTGTGCGTGCACGGGTGTCTGTTTGCATGTATTCAATTCGATACAGTCTGGCCTGCAATTTCACTAGAGTGAAAAGTGCTTTTTTTTTCAAATTGCTTCTTCCATACTGCAGGCTTATATTGTACATGAAAGTATTTCTCAGTGGGTACTTTCAGACAAGCTGCTTGACGGATATGTTGAATCCAGCTAATAAGTCTCAGAAGCGCTCACTGGGATTTGTAGGTTATGTTGTGGCAACCACAGACCTTGTTAGATTGTTTGTTTTTCAGCCACCAGGTCATTGGTGTCCCACGCAGATTTAGGGTTAGAGGTAAGGTTTGGTTCACTCCTTTTTTTAGAACTTTCACCTGTGTGGAAAACCTAATTGGCAAATCTTTTTAGAGAATGTCTGTAGAGCCTGAGTATAGGAGAATTTACTTGCAATGTAACTTCATCTAGTTTCTTAAAATTAGCTTATTAAGCATGTGACTGTAATTCTGAATGGGTAACTTTGTGGAGATGAAGTGGTCTTTTATTCTGTCTTCCTTCTCTCACCCCAACCGGTCGTGGCAGATGGCCCCGCCCCTCCCTGAGCCTGGTTCTGCTGGAGGTTTCTTCCTGTTAAAAGGGAGTTTTTCCTTCCCACTGTTGCCAAAGTTCTTGCTCATAGGGGGTCATATGATTGTTGGGTTTTTCTCTGTATGTATTATTGTACTGTCTACCTTACAATATAAAGCACCTTGAGGCAACTGTTGTTGTGACTTGGCATTGTATAAGTAAAATTCAATTGAACTGAATTGAACATGTCAGTGATTCCTGAATGTAGTCAACTGAATTTTGTTTTCTTGCCCCTTCCAACTAAAGTGGAAACTCATAGCTACAGTAGCTAGGAAATAACTGTCCGTCTGCGGTGAGTGTAGGCTCCCACATAGCAGACAGGTCTGGCCCGGATCTGGTGTCAACCTGGCACTTCTGGTATGGTAAGTGGTATGTCGTCCAGATATGGGCGAAGCCTGGCGTACATGGCATTGTTCATGTGATGGCATGCCATATCCTGCCCGAATATGGTTTGGTTTATGTGGCCCAGGCTCATAGAAAACAGGTCTGCCCCAGATCCGGCATCAAGCTGGCACTTCTGACTGACTGGTGTCATGGCAGAGTGCATGTCAAACAGATGTGGGCCAGGTCTGGCAATGATGGCACTATTTATGTTTCTATTTTCCTATTTTAGTTAGAAGATCCAAATGCCATGTTGCGATACGATACTGCTATGGTAGCCAATGTTTCAAATGCAGGTTTGACAGATTTGTGAGTGTACACTTTATCCAAAACCTAGTGAGGGTTTACTCATGTTTACTCATATTTACCACCGGGTGGCTGTAGCTCAGGAGGTAGAGCAGGTCACCTACTGATCGGAAGGTTAGTGGTTCGATCCCTGGCTCCTCCAGTCTGCATGTCAAGAGTGTGAGTGTTTATGAGTGTAGTTAGGAAGCACTCAGTTTAGACAAAGTGTGTGATTGGGGGAATGCGGCATGTTATATAGAGCACTTCGAGTAATCTGGGAGAATAGAGAAGTGCTGTCTGTATGAAGCTTTGTCATGTTATTTTTGCACTATTATGTTCCGGCACATGTTGTTATTACATGGCTTGATTAAGGTACACATTGGGCTAACATCTGGGGCCAGAGCTGAAACTGTTCTGGGCCAGCACAGGGCCAGCAGTGTGTCTGCAACTGGCCTTCTGCTGGCCCATGTGTGGGCCACCTCTGGCAAACCAGTTCTGGGCCACCAAAGGGCCGTCATTCTTTGCAGTATGTGGGCCACGTGTAAGCAAAATGCGAGGGCCAGATCCGGGCCATACCAATTTTGCTATGTGGGCTGTCGTGCACAAAAGTTAAAGGAACACTCCAATTCAGTTAAACCTCTGATATATTGATCTGGTCATTTAAGTAGCAGAGGGCGTTGTTAATCACCTCGTGTTATCACCTCATGCGGCGATACCCGGATCCTACAGAGGTTACACAGGTAGTCCAACTTCTCCAGGATGGCACATTGATGCATGTCATTGCCAGACAGTTTCTTGTGCATCCCATTAAAGTTTCCAGAGCATGGAGGAGATTCAGAGAGACAGGCTGTTTCTCTAGGAGAGCTGGACATGGCTTCAGAAGGTCCTTAACCCATCACCAGGACTGTATCTGCATGGAAGAAAAGGATAAGCACTGCCAGTCCTACAAAATCATCTACAGCAGGTCACTGGTATGAATGTCTCTGACCAAACAATCAGAAACAGCCTGTGAGGAGATGAGCCTTGAGATGAGGAGGATAACGATGAGGTGGAAATGAGGGAATGGAGAGAGAGTAGCAGCTGAGGAGGAGAAAGATATAATAAGAAAAGAGATGACGAATATATATATACATATATAGGTGTATACTGTATAATTTCAAAGAGCAATTTCTGATCTTTAAACTAAAACTAACTTAGAAGGAATATAATACATGTATGCCCAATAAGTTGACACCTTAAATGCATTATAATATACTATAAGGCATATAAGGTGGTGACCACAAGTAAAAAAAACATGATTAGGCAGAACAACAATGTCCATCTCAGCCACTGTGTTCAAGATGATACTTTTAATAGATTAACTCTAAGTTTATGACAATGCATCAGTTTCTTGGAAGATATAATTACAGACAAATCATTGTATATTTATGAGTACTTTTTATTAAAGAACCTCAAAATGCTTGTGTTAGCTTATGTAGGCCACTAAGTCAAGCTCACCCACAATCCCAGCAGATCAGTTGATTTCTTCACCAGACCAAATAAGCTGACAACTCAGGTGATAACCCTCCACAGATCCAATTGGTAAATCTCATACGAGACTTGAGTTTCTTTAGCCTGCTCATTGTTTCTGTGCCCTGTGTGGTCAAATGGATGCATGGCCGAGTGCTCCAGGTGCCAGGGACAGCACTTTACATACAATGTGTGCTCCTGTTATGGGGATATCCCTGATAATTACTATAAATGTGCTTTTTAGTTTTATTGCTTTGTAGTATTATTCAACATCAAATACCAAGAGCCTCTTGCCTCTTATCCCAGGGGTCAAATATTATTTTCATCCAGATGTTATTTATGTGGTAAATGTCCCAAAAATTTTCTTTTTGCTACTAATCAGCTGAGGAAAATGTACACGTAGTGGTACCAGCCCTCTTTTAAAGGTACTTTTTGGACCACTTTTAACACTAGGGGGCAGTGTTTTACCAGTAGGTGTATTGAAATGTTTTTGGAAGTGAGCTATTGGTGTCTAAATCAGTGGTTCTCAAACTTTTTACATCATTCCTCACATGGCAGGAAGAAATATTTTCATGCCCCATCTAAACAAAACAATGACAGAAAAGCTTAGCTGCAACTTTATTTGGATAATAAACTCATTCACAATGATTCCTTCAGTAATTTTTGATTTAAACATTTCAAACAACTATTTGTAACTTTTGTCACTAGACTGCTTCATTAATCTGCACCACTTCTTCAAAAAAGCAACAAGTTAAACAGAATGTGAACATTCCCAAACATGGAAAAATAAAGTTCAGTCTTAGTCTTTTTTAAAAAAATATTTTTATTTTTAAGTTTTCGATAACGGACAGTGCAGCATACAAAAAACAAAAAAACTCACATACGGGGGAAGAGTTCCAGAAAGGAAACCAGAAACTTGTGAACAGAGATGAAAAATATAGAATTTAGTGAGAGTTTAATACTATTCACTCTAAGTGGCTCCAGTCAGCCTGTTTTTGACTGCAGATCTGTGGTGGGACGTGGTCTGCAGCATGGCTGCAGGGGAGGTGTCCCCAGTCATGCCTCCCCAGCTTAAAACAGAATGAACTAGGTCCTGTTGTTGTTGTTGATGTGTGTAGGTTGTAGCCGAAAAGCTGCAGCCGCGCGTGTAAGTCGACAGCCGCAATAAAGCAGTGAAGACCCGACCACGTTCACACTTTTCAGTACACTTCTTTATTGCGGCAGTCGACTTACGCATGCGGCTGCAGTGATGCACATATTATTAACGTAACTGCCGCGAATTTCTTTGTTCCGCCGTGTGATTCCGATGTTAAAGATTAGTTCCGCATGACTTTTCTGCCAGGTAACTTGCACCCCACCTGTCAGAACTCTGCCACACACTTTGAGAACCACTGGTCTAAACCAATTTGATCGGCATTTGAATAAAACCTCATCTTTTTACCCTCCCATCTCTAGGCAGCTAACAATGAGAACAATAACAGCTAGTTATAGGCTAACATTATGCAAGCTAGCATTAGTTGGGATAATGTTAGCTTATGTCCAGTAATCACACTTTCCCTTTGATAAACAGCTTGATTAGATTCTTAATCCTATCCGTTTATTCACTAAGCACCAGGCTCTAATGTTAGATCCACTTCAAATATAGTTTAACTAATGCTGGCCAACAGCAACTAACATAGGCTAACAGCAGCTAAGAGAGGCTAACAGCTTATACACTTATAGAGAGAAAAGTTCAACATGTCCTCAACTCACCTCAGCATCACTGTCAAGGGGTAGAATCTGATTCTGAATGTTTTCGATCTCTCTTGGCTGACTGAAACATCCTATACCATTCACCATAACTAGGATTATGCACCTGAATCATTTGACTCTAATCTGCAATCTACTGACATTTAGCAATGAAACCTATACACAGTGTAATTTTAAAAACAAAATTATTTGCAACAAATAGTGACCAAATTTAAAGGTGGATGATGGGCTAAGGTTTTATTTGTTTTGTTTTCACTCACTGATTAGGTTTACACACCAAAAATAGCATATTTCCATTTTGGAAATGTCTGTGTCTTTGGTTCACAGCATTAGCCCTCCTTGGAAGGTTTGAAGTTGAATCAGTGAATTTAAATGTGACACCACATTCTTCTTTACAACTGTCCACATGTGATGCTTTGGCAGTGTGAACCACTTCACTTTTGCCATGACCAGTATGTGGCAACGCAACCAGCAACTTTCTGTGAGAATCCAGCATTTTTGACAAAATGGCAGCATTTGGCAGCCCAGGAATGACAATGGGAAGGACATTCAGCACACAGTGCCAGACTTTGAAAATCTGTGAATCATACAAAGAAGCAATATTCGTGTAGCCCACTGAAGCACTATTTGGATCATTTTACTACAAAACCAGAGGCAGAAAGACCAAAAAAAAGTGCATTTTGGTGCACCTTCCCAAATTATGCAGATCAGAGACCACACTTTAGACGTAGCATTCGCAAAGTAAAGCTGATAACTTGTTTTGTGGAGTGACACCTCCTTCCTTTGAACAGGAAATTAGAGAAACACATTACTATCATGGCAGCTGAGAGAACCTACAAAACACACCATCACATCACACCTCCTGCATTTGTCAGATGCATTATCACATTATTATATTCACAGTTTACCCAGCTCCCTGGAGAGCAAGGAAATATGTCGTTGTAAGGCTCATTCTGCCAAAAGGTTGCCATGACGATGTAATTTCACTCCTTTTTTTTCCTGTTCAGTTTCAGTATATTCATTTCTACTTCTTCATGTCCAATTATTAAAATATTACCATTGTAACATGGTTGTCTAAGGATGTAATTTCATCCACTGCAATTTATTTCAAGGACACCGTTTTCCAGTTTTTAAAATAGTTTGTAAAATGGAGTCAATGTGCAGCATTTTGCACCTCTGTACTGAAGTAGTCCCTAAAAGCTCATGCAACTAGTATGCACTGGTGTCTCTCACTGTTAAGGACAGAAATTTGGTTTTAGCCAAGCTGGGGCACTTTGTTTCTACCATGCTGAGCAAACACACATGGGTCACAGTATCTATGAATAAAATGAGGAAACTACCTTTGTCTTATTAAAAGGAGCATTCATGTGTAAAGGAGTTAAGTGAGAGGAAAGACTGTATATAAATGATGTAGCCATGGTGTAATCCCTCATTGCACATGATTTGGGATGCTGCATTTTTAAGTCTCTGTGTTTGAAGGCAGAAGTGACCGTATTTGGAGTTAAAGGTGGACTGTAAAAGTAAAAGCTACAGCTAACAAGCATGGTTAGCATTAGCTAAATCCATAAACCATAGGGGACAATGCACAGACACATGTCTCCTCAGTACAGCTGCTGCCCCTACTGTTCCAGGGGCCATTCCTCTAACTCCAGGATCCCCATGGATGTGACAAAAACAAAAACAAGGAAAGAAAGAAAATCACCCACCATACAGTTAATATGAAGTGGGAAACTATTCAAAACTATTGGTAAATGCTGTTTGCATATAGAACGTTATCAGCCCACAAGGCCAATATCAGCCACTGCTGATGCTTGGATGAGTACAATATGTCTAACTCAATGAATGAATATTTGACCTCATTGCTTGCTTACAGACACTTCTCAAACACTTCAAGCTTGAGTGCACATATGTCACAAGTGTCGCTAAAGGTTGCAAACATGTTAGCTTCCTCTCACACTCCCTCACCTTGCACCCTTCTTCTCCAGTACCTCTTAATGTGATAGGTGGCCAGACACTGTGAGACACATGCACACAGATTTATTTAACATATCACAACAGTGACCCCAGCTGGACAGCCAAAAACCCTGAGATATGGTGGCATGTCTGGGTTTGTTTGGCTCCTTGTCTCAGTATACCTTCAGAAGAGGTCACAGCTCTAGCCCTTTAAACCAAGAGAGGTAAAACAAAAAACAAGAGCTTAAATTCATCCGCATCTTGAGGCTTTTGCTGTGCCACAGCACAGGAGAATCCCAGCATGAAGGATTGGATAGAGTGTCAGAGAGAGCATCTACAGCGTTTCTGGCTGGTTTTATAGCTACACTGGCACTTATTTTGTTCTTTTCTCCAGGACAGCTGGTCCTGTTGAGTTTGCTCCCACTTGAGTCATTTTCATAGGTCCGCAGTCCTGAGATGTGTTGGATGAACACAATATGTCTCTTCCTCTCTATGAAGCCTCTTTTTTTTCCTTTTTCTTTTTTTTTAACCTGCCATTGAACACAAACTTCTATATACTCACCGACATGCGGCTGTTTACAGACAGGGAATGCAGACGTGTCAGCCCGAAGGCCCTTGAGGTTTCCGCTTCTGCTAATCTGTGACATTTCCTAGAGTGCAAAGCTTCTTTGCAAAAGCAGAATGTATTTTTATACACTCAAGCTTTTCCTAAAGGGTGACATTGTTAGAAACCTTTTTTTTTTTTTTCAGGGGAGGGCTTTACATTTCTTTCTCTCTATATTTCTCTTTTGCAGACCTGTCATCTGCAGTTGCTAACGAGCTCAAAACATATGAGGGTCCACTGCATAGGAGCCAAGCGCTGAGCGTTGCTGAGGTCAGAGCGACCAGACCATCGACTGCGGAGAAATGAGGCATGTATGCTAATTTGTATGTCTGCTAAGGGTGGGTTTTTAATTTTGCTGAAGGGAAGCCAGTGTACGATGATTAACATTACAGGGGCAAGCGATATTCCCAGAGGTCCCTGCTAATTTAGCTCATCATACTGGATGAAAATTAGATGAAGGAGAAGTTACTTTCAGCTGCTCGCCACAAGAGGTAGCATCGGATGTTTGACTTGGTGGATTTTTTTTTTTCTTTAATGCCAGATGCCTTTCCTGACACACCCCCAAAGAGATCTGTGTCTCAGCGTGGGGGAAATACTAAGAGCTCACAATAGTTTCAATGTGAGCTCCAGATTTTCTTAGTGTACAAGCTATAAAGTTACTCACAATGAATAAATTGACCTAACGTAGTCATTTTAAGTAAGCTTTAATTGTTTTTTTGAGACATCGATTTTCCATATTTTTTCTGGGAACTAATTAGATTTTACAGTAATGACTGAAGCATCATCAGCTTAAATGATGATGCTGCTAGACTTGATGTAACCCAACACTGACCACCACAGCCACTGTGTATCAGTCCATTTGTTTAAAAATGTAGGGAGTGAAAGTAAAAAGTTGTTAGAAAAATAAATACTCAAGTAAAGTACAGATGCCTGGAAATTCTAGTTAAATACAAGAACGAATATTTATACTTGGCTACTTCCCACATCTTTTGGCTTACTTCCTGCTTTATTTTGAAGGTTAGACATATTTTTTCATTAGTGTCTAATCAAGCTCTCCTGTTCTTTTGTACACTGGGTGTATTCAGGCTGCATCTGCCATCTGTATCAGGTGGCCTCAACCCCTTGTTCCCAGTTAGATTTTTGATGCTTTTTGAATTTGTTTGTGTTTTCATACTATCTTCTTTATACAGCACTTTTTATCACGGTTACTGAGATGATTAAAGTTCTCATTTTTCCACCAACCTGCCTTTCCACAAATAATAAATAATTCTAGTATGCCTGTGTATTTTACTTCTTCTTCTGATGGTTTGCGATGTCCCACAGGTTAAATGTTACACTCAATTTAGCATTATCAGTCTGCTATAATGCTAATTGTAAGGCACAGACAGAACAGGGGAGCTGTGCTGGCTTAGCTGAACGTCTGCACAAACAGAGAGAGAGAGAGAGGATGAGACACACCAGAGCCTATTTCCCACTTTAACTGAATCACAGCTAATCCTGTTTATATGCAGAAAAAAATCTATGTAGTAGAGATGAGTGGGTAGAACTAAGCTAAAAATGTTATTTAAAAAAATCAACAACAACAACATTTGCCTGGTTCTTTATTACTTTTTCAACCTATTTTTATATGTGTATATTTTATACATGTGTAAAAAAGCTGATAGAAAGCATATACTAACCTGTTATATTAGCTAACTTAAGATTTGAAGATAGCTAAAACTAAGCATGAATCAATTATTGAATTGATTGAATTGAATCGTTTAGGGTTTATGTGTGTGAAGTTTTTATGTTTACTGGTGAAGAACTAAGTAATACATTTAGCCAGAAAAATAACAAGCACGAGTCACAAGTTAACTAAGCAATCCTGATAAAAACCAAAGAAATTAAACCAGCTTAACAAAACTATTTTTTTTAAACAGAAGTACAATACAAGAGATTTTAGTTACATAAGTAATTTATAAATGCTATAAATAGTGCTGAAAACAGAACGGCTTTACCCAGGTGTAGCTGATCTTGCAGCAATTTATAGCTATAGCTCAACTCTCAGATATAATTCTCTTCTGTTAATCTATATATAGACCTTTATGATGGCATTAAAATCTCTTAATCATCTCACATAAATCCAGAACGTTACACTAAGCTGATATTTTGCAGGAGAAGGAGCTAAATAGTCTGAGATTCATCGGGCTCTGGACAGTATTTTAATTACAGAGAGGACCAGTAAAATTTACTGAAAAATTAGCAGAGGGGTGAAAAATTACTCACATACACTGCAGACCAGATTAAATCTCTGACCGGGGCATGTAATATTAAAATCGACCTACTTCCACAGCAGAAATGAATCCCTTCCTAATGGGACAAGGCAATGTGTGATTTGATGTAGTTACTATATATCACATATTTAATAGTTTGCATCAAAGTCAGTAGAAAATGAACAATAAATGAGTTTGAGCAGCTTGCTTTTCTCTAAATGTAATTTAGGATTCATCCATTCTTTGTTTTTGTGCTGTCCTTAATTAAAGTGAATAATGATATTATTATATCATTGCTATTTTTGGCAGTGAAAAGCATAAAAAATCTGCAAAGTCATTTAATATTGTTTTTACAGTCTTACAATAAGATAATTAGAGTTTTCCTTGTAAAAAAGACTGAAATGTGCTGCAAATTTAAGCCTGTTTCAAGTAAGACCTTTAAATAAGTATAAAATTCACTATATTGAATTATTTGTCAAGATTGCTATTGCTGTTGGATTTTTACCCAGTGAATAACCAGGTTCTCACCACCCACACAAAAAGCAAGGCTAGCTGAGACTCACTCAGTACTCATATCACGACTTGCAGCGCCAATAGCAACTATTCTGTGATTCCCTTTTCTCCTTTCCAATCCTGCCCTGGCCGAGCTTGCTATAAGCATCCACTGAGACGCTTCAGCACAGCCTCTCTATGCTGCATGTATTGTCTGTATTGTAATGAAAAGGGAGGCAGCAGAGAAGTCAACAAGACTTGGAACAGATTCTGTATTCAAAGAACTCCATAGTGTTGTGCTCTTCGTTTTAGTGCACACGGTAAAACACAGAATACAGAATAATGGAAGATTGGCACGTCAATGTAAAGTGGGACTAGCTGTAGAAAGAAACTGTCTTAACATTTTATTGATTATGTGCTCAAGGTCACAATGTGAGATTTATCCATTAAATGAAATGGGTAGATGTGACAATCCCATTTCTGTGGATTTTACTTCTGACATATGAAGTAATAACAATGAAAAATCCAGTTCATTTTTATTTAGGTCATTCCTCCAGAGTCTACTTCAATATCACACTCTCCTGATCTGAGCCTGTCAGATTTTATTCTGTGGCTGTAGGCAATAGTGTCTCTAATATCAGCCAGTCAGCTCTAACTTTAAACTCAAGCACTACCAGCCAATCAATAGCCAAAGCAATGTTCTGTTAAGGTCCCATCAACCCAGAAAGCTAAAAGTGAAACACCCAAGTTACCCAAGTCATAATAAAAGTTACCCTATACACTGGATCCTATACTATGAGCCTGCTATAGGGCATGTGCACTGCAAAACGCCAGATTCATCTGTTCACGGCATTGGGTAACTTCAGCTGGACTCCAACACCTGAGTCACAATGATTTCAGTCTACTATGTTGGCTGGTTTTCGACTTATGTTTATAGTTAAAGTTATTAAGCTATAGCTCTTTTGCACACATCTCTGTTTCAAATCTCCATATTTTGTCTCCTTTTCTGTCGTCACTTATTTATTTGTACTATTTGTATTTATATGTTCTATTTCTATTGTATATATTAATCGGCATGTGTGGGTGGACAGCAAAGAAAGAATTTCATTGCACAGAGAAATGCCTTTTCTCTTGTGACACATGACAATAAACACTTTGAATCTTGAAACATCAGTTAAAGCTCCGTGGTGGTCTTTGAATGTCTCAGAAACAGACTTCATCAGAGTGGCCTGAAGGCCTCACGTCCTCTAGTGGGCCCATTGCTGACTGCCAGGCCCTGTGGAGACTGATGTGGAAATTTCCACGGAATACCAGAATTGACAGATCCACCACTAGCGCCGTGTGCTTTTCACAGATGTGAGGAGTTTCACTCTGAGCACATGTGACAAACGTGACAAACTGTCAGACCCAGTAGGTTGACCATTTTCATTTCCATCGAACGATGTGACATACTTTCATTCATAACACATTACACAGTCTATATCTGTATAGATATCCAGTGGGGGGGGGTTCCATTGAGATGTGATGTGTTTTCAAAGATTAGGACTGAGATTTGCCCGTATATCATATATGGGACTGTAGTCTTAGGCTTGGATTGTTGACTGACACACGACAGTGCGTAATACGTAATACTTCCAAGACCAGGAAAAAAACAGTAACCTGTGCTTAAAAAACATGTATCAGCTCTAAGTTGTTGTTGCTAAGATTCAAAATCAAAGAAAATCTTGATATCCAAGAAGGTTTTTATAAAGTGCAAATTTTAAAACCCTTTTTTCCTCGTAAAAGATGTTAAATGAACAGATCATGCCAGCTAAAAAGCCAAGTGCCCTCATTAAAACTCGGACATAAATTTTTAATAAAATGACAGTAACTGCATTTTAAACTATAGCTGATAATATTTAGCTCTGTACACATACTTGTAATACAGGGAGAACTGTTCATTTTTCCGGCCTGAAAGTTGGCTTGGCTGCCACTTTCGATGTTTAATATTTTTTTATCTGGAAGGTAGGCTGAGTTGTTCTTGATTAATAAGTATAAGACTCCTAAGACTCCCCACCATAGCACCACACAATCCCCCTAATCTGGCCCAACCCACCAGGTCCTGACTGAAAATGAATTGGAAACTAGAGAGTGTCGTTTACCACGCACGCCATCACCGTAAATGCATGTGCCCTCTACGTGGATATTCATAAAGATGCATCTTGGAAAGTGAATGACTTCTGGATTCACCATGTTTCTTAATAAATGTAGTTGCACAGTACTAAACCTGGCAGCTGTAATGGCCCACTCATCTGGCTACAGGATCACGGCCCAGCAATACAGCAGCTCCATCTCAGCGTGTGCCAGCGAGGGAGGAAAGGTGATGGACTTGGGAGTCTCGGTCCTTTTACAAAGCTATTTCAAACAGTTTGCAGTGTCTGCTTGACAACCCAGACACAGTTCATCTCCCACAGCAGCAGGGGTTTTAGGTTTCATTTCAATTTTCTCTACTTTTATTTTATGTGCACAGCATTCTGACCAGCTCAGCGGGTGAAGTGAGAATCACCATTCAAGTATTCTGGGAAAAGAAAAGAAATTCTATCGCTTGTGGCACAGGACAAAAACTTTCAGAACTGCAATAACTCAGCCGTCATTAAATACTCAATTTCCAGACTTTGCTGGCTCCGGGGTAGATGGTCATTTTTTACGCTTTATTCAGCAGCCTGAGTGTATGGGACAGATGTAAAGCCCTCCAACACTGGAATGACTAAATTCAATTAATAGGCTTTTTACTGTTAGGTAGGATCCAAAAAAAAAAAAATTCTGGGGAAACAATGGTATCAAGCTATTAAACTGAGGGGTTCTAGACAGGGTTGCAAAGGTTAATTTTCACTTTCTAGCACTTACATTTTGAATAGAAATACTAAAAGCTTCTTTAATTTAGCAGTCTCTGCTCTGTTTGATTCTAACTGGTAGGGACAGGAATGTAGCCAGTAAAGAGCCTCAGTGTTATACATCTATTCTTGATTGCAGTAATTCCCTTAAGGAAACACAGTTCTGAGTGAAAATGCTCGGTAGAAGGGAAATGAGGGGTGTCTGTCCAGTCGAGCACAAGTTTTTCGTGTTTACATAATCAGCGAGGTGGGAGTTGAGAGGAAAATTAGTCATACCCTGAAATCTTTACCCTTTCGCTCATGCCTGGCTCATCGGCAGAAGTGTGTCTGCTAAGGATCTGCTACCATTGCATCATTGTGCCGCAGATGCGAAAATTCATCTGTTGACACAGAAATTCATGAGAGTGTGAGGAGAAAATCGCTGACACAAAAGGAAATAGAATATCGACGAGACAAAAATGCAAGGAAACATTGTGTGCTTGACCTTATTTTATCTAAGGCAAAGGCCAGACTTCTAACTTTAAAACCGCCTTTTCGTTCCACAACTGAATGCTTTTAATTCAACAAGCCCAGCAAATCTTCAGACTTTTCAAGGAGAGTTGTAGGTCTATTACAGTTTCCATGATTAGACTAACATCTTCATGTGGCCTATAGTCCCAAATAAAGGCAGGAGATAGGCCATAACGGATGGAAGATGGTAACTTTGCTCTTAATTAAGACTGTGTATTATGTGCGTTACCCATTCATTAAATAATTTAACTCATATTGAAAACAAAACAATAAACAAAAGATGGCAGAAATTGTGCTTTTGTTTTTTGGAGTAGTTTTGGTATGCATTTCCTGACCTTGAAATCTGTAGTTCTCAATGCAGGTTTGGCCAAAACTTGAATAGCTTAACCTCTTAACTTCCACCAGATCTCCAGCAACACAACTCAAGAAACAGACAAGAAACAAAGTCACTGACATCTATCAGTCAGGAAAGAGTTACAAAGACATTTCTAAGGCTTTGCTACTCCAACAAACCATGTTGAGAGCCGTTATCCACAAGTGGATCAAACTTGAAACAATGGTAAACCTTCACAGAAGTGGCCAGCCTATCAAATAAATCCCAAGAGTGCATCAACAACTCAACCAAGACATCACAAAAGAACCTAGAACAACATGTAACAAACTGCAGGCCTCACTTGGCTCAGTTGAGGTCAGTGTTCATGATTCAACAATAAGAAAGAGACTGGGCAAAAACAGCCTCTATAGGAAAGTTCAAAGGCGAAAACCACTACTGATCGAAACGAAACAAAAGTGATTTTAGGGAAAAAAATCTGTTGACTGTTGCTCTCCATTGCTTCCATCAGAGTATGAATGTGTGTGAATGTTAGACAGAACGTACTTAGAAAAAGCATAGAAAAAAATGCTTGTGTGAATGGGTGACATGAGCTAAAGAAATGGGCGAATGAGGTACGTTTTATAAAGTGCTTTGAGTGCTCAGGTAGAGCAGAAAAGCTTTATGAAAGAACCAGTGCATTTACCATTTACCAGTTATCAAAAATGCTTAATTGTAGAGCTGGGTGATAAAACGATAATGATATGTATTGCGAAATAACTTTTTCTCGATAGAAAAATTAAACTATTGCGATAGACCTCATCTCTCTTGTCCTCTTAAAAAAAAAAAAAGAACAGCCAATCCAAATTAAGTAGCGCAGAGCCGAACCAATCACAGCCGCAGCGTCACGTCACGTGACTTGTTACGTACAGCACAAGCGCCAAGGCGCACATGTGTATTTGTTTTTGCAGCCGTGCAGCCCGGGTAATGAAGGAAATGAGTTTGCCGACTAGAGAAAAATCAACCGAGAGCGTGAGCGAAGGTTACCGAAGAAAAAACAGATGATGGTTCCAATGCCGGAGAGCTTGTCGAACGGAAGGGCCACAGAAGTTCCGTAGTGTGAAGGTATTTCGCTATTTCAAGTCTGACAAAAAGAGAGTAGCGCCACTGTAAATTGTGCCGAAAGCAAGTCTGAAATACAATAAAGCGGTGCATGCTCAATCTCTGACTGAAAGCGCTAATTCGTCATTTGGCTTTTGTCAGACTAAAGTCACTGTTAAAATTGTTTGAAAAGCTAAGCTATACAACAAGGAGAGATTGAGAATTTCCTTTTAGTTCTCAGTTTATTTGATATTGACAAAAGTTAGTCAATTTTGTCTGTTCTTCTGTAAAACGGCCTAAGATTTATTTTTAGAATTAATATTTTGTTTCTAAGTGGAATTGACAATTTAGTAGTCTGTTTTGTTTGTTCTATTTTGAAACTTAAACGCTTTAGCGGCTGCCTTTTGTGTAGTTTGCAATATTTGCCTTTATTTATCTGAAACTGAAGTCTCATGTTCCTTAAGTACATCTGCCCTGTTGAACTTATTATGGGAAATAAATATTTTAATTAAAACAAGCTGCTAATTATTTCACATTTTACTTGTGAGCAACGGCACATTTAAATCTTACAAATATAGTTATTTGGCTTATATCATGATATATATCGTTATCGCCTGAAATGAAAAAAACATATCGTGATATGAAAAAATCTTATATCGCCCAGCTCTACTTAATTGCAGTTCTTGCTGTCAAGGGTGGCAAAACCAGTTTCACAGTTTCACATAGGGCCACGTAGGTTGGCAGAGACTTTTCCCCATCATTTGAAAACGGCATTTTTATATTTACTCAGGTTAACTTTGTCCAATATTAAAAGTTGTTTGATGAGGTGAAACATTTAAAGGTGAGAAATATGTAAAAAAAAAAAAAAAGAAGAAGAAAGAAAAAAGAAATCAAAGAGGAGCAAATACTTTTTCATGCCATTATACAGACAAACTAAGTGCTGTTGAGCTTTAGGAAGAACTGCATGGGAGCATGTTTGCATAGGTTGATAACCCTTCTCCGTAAGCAAATGCCTACCAAAACTGACACAACTGCACAACTCATAATAACAATCTGCCACAAACATCAAGAATTAGCTGAGTAGACTGTTTCAAAGGCCACTATGACCTAACAAACACACTTTCGGCCGTAACACAAGAATTCACACACTAAATACGACAAAATAATGATGAAATTAATAATAATAATAACAATAATAATCACACAATTCTCTAATAGGATTAGGTTATAGTCAAAAGGACAAAAATCAAGTCTGACCAGACATAGTGGAAAAAACAGATCTGGTTGTTTCAGAGCTTAACAGAGCTTAAAATGTGATGTTTGATAGTTAAAAAACAACAACAGAATGTGTCTAAATTATCAAATGTAAGCAAAGTAAAGTGCTTATTACCAAAAAGGGGGACATTACATATGTAGCACCTAAATAAACAGAATTATTTTGCAAGTCTTTGATTGTGCCTTGGCTCATTCTGTGTGTGCTGCTGGAAACATGTAACATGTTATCAAGAACAACAAAGCTTTAAGGGTAAATGAAGAGCAGCCAGGGAGGAACAAAGGAAGACAAATTGTAGAAAGAAAGTGGGAAGTCTTGAGAGCCTGCTGACCCTGATCCAAGTTAATTTGCCAAGTCATACACTGAGCTGATTAAAGTGACCTCTCTCAGCAGTGTGCTTCTCACAACTTCATAATTATTCTGTCTGAAATTGATCAGACACTCTATTACTAAATTAGAGGAAAACGGGGGAATGTAGATGTCCAAGTCCATTGTTTTCACTGAATCTCTTCTGCTTGAGTTCAGGCTCACTGAACACAAGCTAATTGCTCTTTTTATTATTTTGCAGGGACACAAGGCGGGTAACAGCCTGTCCGGGCCTTTTTGTAAGATGATATAAGTGTATGACTCGACTACTAAATAAAACCCATTCAGTCTTTCATCCTTGAATCTAAATCCAGACTCACTGATCTGCATCCCATTTTCATCTTTATGCCATTCTGCTTTTCTTTATTGGTGCCCATGTGTTTATCATAGTCATTGAAAGGAATGTGACTGACTTTGAAGCTAGTTTAAATCTATTATTATATTAGAAAATCCACATGCTATTGATTGTAGCCTGTAGTATATGGAGATGGCCACACAGTGGCGCCACTTCATAATTATTCACAACAGCTCTGGGGTAACTACAGTATTGACTTGCTAATTAGTTGTATCAATTCTCATTGATTGCTTTTGGATTTAAATCCATAGCAGCCTGGTAGTAGAGCTTAAAAAGGTGTGAAATAAGAAAAGTATCCTGAGGTGTTCAGTAAGATTAACTCAGTGCCCTGTATGTCAAAGGAAAGTCAATATGAGTATGTGAAACTACTCCATCTGGCACTGCATCTCACAGTTTGTCTTCAGCTTACCTTGATTTTAGAGGGAGACAGTAGTTTTCCATTAAGGACTTGGGAGTGTGAAAAAGGGGAAAAGAAGTGATGTTGTGTTTCAAAGTAAAATTACAAAAGCATCCCTGTCAATTACTAGCAAGCACTTTGATAAATAAAGCCACACCATCCTTTATAAACAGTCACAATTTGCAGGCTGTATAACAGTTTTGCATCTAACCGTAGTTGTTAGCTTTTTACAGTGGAATTAAAGAGTACACAGTCTCCCTGAGAAAGGAAGTGGAATTGAAGTGAACTTGTGCTGTACTTGAGTAAATGTACTCTATATATTACATGTTTTTATTGTTATATTATAGTCAAATTTTGAAAATGTAATCATGTATAAAAAGAATTTAGCTGTTACATAAACACTGAGAAGTAGCACAAAAAAGACAGCAGTATAAAAAGGCTACCTCAGCAGGAAGGGTAGGGGGGGAAATCGATACAGCATAGTATCATGATATTTTGCATGGCAATGTTGTACATGAACACCAAATATCAAGATTTTCTAAAATAAAATCTAAATATTGTGGGAATACTACAAGCAAGAGAGGTCATTTTTGCACACCGCCACCCTGAGACCATGTCAGTGAAGCAGACTTACATTTAACTGCCTCAACTGAAAAACCGTCGAACACTGGACACACTTAGCTCGACAACCCAAGCTCCTAACCCTGAGCAAGTTAACGGCTCAATCACACGAGTAAAAGCAGGGCGGCAAGATGCTTACAACTACAAACTCTGTCTTATTGCAACATTTACGGCAGGTTTTAGTGTTGGCATGCTTGACAATCTCATTTTCAAGCAAAAATAATAACTGAAGAGGGATAACTTTATCTTATTGGACAAAATCAATACTGACAAATTTTAACTCTGAGGCCATAATTTGCACTTGAAAAAGGGTGATAAATCCTAATATAGGTTAATTCAATATTCAGCAACATAATGTTACACAAATGTACAAAACCACTACCTAGCAGTTATACTGTACTTCACAAGATGTGCTCAATTACCCACCTTCTCTCATAATGTAATGTAACCGTTACATTTTTTCACTTTCACAAAGTACACAAACTGCATTAAGTAGAAAATACTAATACTGTGCTGCCCATGTACCCTGTAAAGTTAGCTAAAAACGAATCAAATGTACTGACATTTTGTTTATTTGCAACCTATAAACCCCCTCACATGGTAAGCATATGACACATTATTTTCAGGGGACTGCTCTGTAACGTGCTTCTTTTATTTAAAAAATAATAATAAAAAAATGTGTCAGCTGTAAGAAACTGAATACTTTACGGGCCCAAGCACACATATTTCCAAAGAGGTTGATCGGCTTGATCAGACTCGGTGTGAATGGCTACTTTCTGGCATTCAATGGCTGAGCACCGGATGCGATATATCCGCTGTCACAACAAGCGCTCTGTCCCCCCCCTTTCAGGTTGACGCCACATACAGCGCAAATCCCGACCTCTCCGGAAAGAGAGAGAGAAAAAAAAAATCACACTCACACGCGAGAAAAAAAAAGTACTTGCAAGACGTTCTGAGCGTCGCGGATAAAACACACGGAGTGAAAACTACCTGTAAATGTGAGGTTTGTCGCCTGCTTCTCGTCTTCTTCTTCTTTCCCTTTTTTAAGTTTGCTAATAAACTTTATCGTGCGGCGGCTGTTTGAAGTTTTCGCGTGCTTTAACGCCTCGTGCTGTTGCGCAAAAACATGGGATTTACATCTTAGCGCCGCTTCTCCCGAAGGAGCGCTCCGGCTGGAAGCTTTCTCAATGGATTTTACCGACGGTTTTCCCGACTGAAGTGTTGCCGCAGGGAATACTCGCCCCCTCAACTTGGATTTGTTTCACCTAAACGGGGGTCTAAAAGTGTCGCGAGCACGGTAAGTGTGACCTGTGTAGTTCTTATCCTTTTTTTTCTTTTTTTAACAGTACGCATGCTCTTTGTTGAAGCTGTGGACTAACAAACTTTGTTCCCCCTCACACTTTTCTTAGCAATGTTTTTGTCTCTCCCGTCCTTTAGGTTGCACTTGGGTCATACGTGCACTGTTATGGTTTTAACATAGCTGCTGGCTTAGTTTTGAGCTCATTATCTTAGTCATCCTCCCCCTCTTAAGTTTATAAGGTCCCTTTTTCCCTTTTAACTTCTAAAATTAGCCACCGCCTTCGCTCTGACTAATGACTCATTTAGCTTAATTGTTCACCTGACCGCTGGTGTCTGGTTATTAGGAAGTAGCAGTGTCCAAGTTGGCACGTGTTTGCTCATACGTGCACTCACACAGCCTGCACTGTTTCCGTCCGCTGCTGCGAGCTGTCCGCTTAGCGTTTCTTTCTTTTAAACGTGTTTTCCGTGCCGCACGCTTGCATGTTTGCATTATAAATCTCATGCACACAGTGGAAACGCGCTTATCGGTTGCGTATCAGAATCGGCGCGAGTCATCGGGCTTTCTGGTTTTACTCAGCATTCAATATTTTTTATTTTTTTTATTTTTGCCTGATGCTCTGTTTAGGTTTAGGAAGCTCGATCCTGTCACAGAGCTCCAGCTTCTCTCCCACTGTCACAGACTCCTGTGTGGAGGCGTCTGTTTTAACCAGGCTTATAAAACCAAAAGAACCCAAGAAGTTCCCAAAGATGTCCCACCACACACAAACCCTCTGAGTGCACTCCCACTTAATATGGCCTCTTTCTTTGCTCCAAACTTCTTCTTCTTCAAATCTTGTCACTCATCATCTTTTCAGCTGTCTAACAATGTAAAAATGTGCTCGAATGGGGAAGTTTGCTGCAGGCCATTTGCCACTTGCCACTTGCCACAGGAACAAACAAAAGCCGTTCCTGTATTGTAACTGAAAGGAGGGGTGGCCTTGGTCCCTCCACCTCTCGAAAAAGATTGCATTTAAAAGGTAATTAGCACGAGCACAAGAATCAAGACCTTTTTTTTTTTCGTTTGTTTTCACCACCCTCTCACTTTAGTGTGAGGCGGTGGTGAAAATGAGCCAGTGTACAGAGCACTTTTGTTAATACTCACACTCAAAGGGAAACTATGGCTGATCTGGGGTGAGTATCCAGTAGCTGGGAAGTCGGAACTCTTGTATCATTTTGCTTCATTTTAAACTCTTATTAGACACTTGGGGCTCTTTACTTTGTTTTTGTTTTTTTCTTTTTTGGTTTAACAGAAATGAAGTTGGTTCCTTCTCCTCTTATATGCGCTTCAACTCCTCGTTTCAGTTATCAGTTTGACCCACATCAGTCTTCAGTGTTTAAAAAAGAAATGAACTTTGATCATCAGCGTATGCAACCTCTAACGATGGAAATGTTGACCCTGTGAGAGACGGGCGTAGAAAATGTGAAACATGGCATTTGACACGTAATTTACCTTTGACGTTTTTGCTGTGTCAGACAATATTCTGACTGTTGGCTGATCGTGTTGGTTATTGGAAGGTTAAAAAAGTGAAACCTATCTTACTTTTCCTCAGCCAGTGGCGATGTCTTCTAACATCTTCTGATAGAACGACTATTTCAGATCTGACAGTTGACAACCAAGCAACCGATTGGCTTTTCTGAGTATAAGGTAAACAACCGTCATAGCATTAATTGATGTATTGATGCTGCTATAATCTGGTTATTTTAACATTTTGCCTTCTAAAATAAAGGTTAAAGGTAGAAATTGCACATCGCCATGCCCCGAAGCTCAATCTGACAGATTAGTGATGCACTTATAATAGGCCTAATTTTATCAGCCTTTTGACTGACATAAGCGACAAAGCTGCTGTGATGAAAGATGGCCTGAAATTTTTCTTCATGTTCATCAGAAGAGGAGGGGGGAAATGTATATTTTTAATATAAATATATTTTTTAAGATCACGATTTACCTGGAACAGTCGGTTCGTTACTAATCATAAAGCTTATATCTGAATAAGGTTCCAAACCAGATTAGGGGTGTCACAAAAGCAGTGTATTAATGATAACTGAGATATTATAAAATGTACAATTTTATAATCTCATCAATAATTGTGTAATTTTCTAAACGAGTGTTTAATTTTCTTGCCGCCTGCATTCGTACATTGAGTTTAACGAAGTTAACAAAGCTGTAGTTGAATTTGTCTGCAAGCTTTATTGTTTTTATTGTTTTGGGGGGGGAGTGTTAAACAGATACCTCAATATAGTGAATTTTCCCCATGCATATAGTACGCAAACTAAAATGGCCAACCAAAAGAGTCATAATTTGAGAAACTGAAGTTTCAGCCATTTTAAGCCTTGTTACACGCCAGATCAATGACAGGAAGCATGAGCGCTGCAGCAAGGGTCTGTGGTAGGACTTGTACCATGGGCAGGATTCTTCATGTTCAGCAGCATGACCTCACAGCATCAATTCATTACCAGCATTGCATAGCTGGTATTAATTTCACCTCGTGTGTCTCAGTCCCCATTAGAGTTTGGGCGTTTTTCACACGCATCCAAATGCCTGTTTGACGACTTGTTGTAAAGACTCATTTTAGATGAGTGTCTCGCAAAATAACAAATTGTGAGTCCTTGTAAGTCAGACCTGCCGGATAGTCTTGTTCTTTTGTTGTTTTAAGCTGCAAGCAAATTTTCTCTCTTCAGATATGGTGAGTTATTGTCATACATGCGAGAAAACAGGAAGTTTTCACAAAATAGCAGCCGGAAAGCACCTAAATTCAAATATCAGAGGCATAAACGTAAGGTCTGGGAGTGGATTTAGATTCAGCTTTGAGCAAACAAACTTTGGTTATCCTGCCTTTTGAGAGCAGACAAAGACTCGCTTGTGATTCAAAGGAAGCCTTCATAAAATTGATTCTGCAGGCCCCAGCAGACAGCAGCTAGTGACTTAAAACATTACATCGACTGTGCGATCTAACAGATCTTTTCTGCCACACTGATGTGTTTGTTAGACCTAATTTCCATAGTGGTGCTCGTACTGACATCGGTTAGGATTTGCATGGCATAATTTGCATGACGTGCCACCCCATACGGATATAAACTGTGTGTTTCTTTGACAGGACTTCAGATGTGTCCCCTGCCAGCCACAGTGGCCCTTCAGTCACGAGATGTTTTCCAGAAGTCAGAACGACAGCGACGGGGGAGGAGGGCAGCAGGGGTCATCATTAAACCGGCCAGCGGGTACACTGAATGACGAAGGGAGCTCTGAAGCACGGACTCGGCAGACCGATGACGGTCCTCCAAATCCCGGGTTGAACAAAGGACAGCTGCCCCATACTGAACCAGTGCTATCTCTGGATCAGATTAGGATAACTGGGAGTAGCAATGAGTACACAGAAGGGCCCACTGTTGCCCAAAAATTTTCAGGTACTCAGGATACATCACAGGGCTTAGGAGGCAGTGGACAGCAGGAGACTCAAAAAGAGAGGCCTTATAATCTCCGCAACCTGCACGGAAACTCTTCCACGGCGGGTGCTATGCAGTCTTCCAGTGTAGACGACTCCCATAGCAGCATCAGGACCAGCGTGGGAAGCGTTTCTTCAGACCAGAGGCTTATCGGCAGCCCAGAGAACGGCGACCAGATAATCAGAACACAGCCCAAGCGTTCCGAACTGAACTCGGAGGAGCTGAAACCCCTGAATGAGGAGTCCAGGCCAGTGGTGGTGATGCCGAGCAGCAATGTCACTAGAAATCAAGGTAAACACTCGGTTAGGTGTGAGGACTGCGGCCGATGTCAGTGTTCAGATTGCCGTCGCCCACGGGTGCTCCCTTCCTGTTGGATGTGCGGCCGGCGGTGCGTGTGCTCAGCAGATAGTGCGGTGGAGTACGGGACGTGCGTCTGCTGCATTAAAGGCCTTTTCTACCACTGCTCCAGCGATGACGAGGACACGTGCACGGACAAGCCATTCTCGTGCACGCAGTCCCACTGCTGCGTCCGCTGGGTCACCGTGTCACTCCTCTCCTTGTTCTTGCCCTGTATCCTGTGCTACCTCCCGGTTAAAGGATGCATGGCAGTGTGTCAATGCTGCTATGACAGAGTCAAACGACCCGGCTGTCGTTGCAAGAACTCAAATTCAGTCCACTATGAGGATGTCCGGAAACCAACGTAGACGTAGTGTGTGTGTTGAAATGGAGATGGATGGAAGGGCTCTACGCTCGCTCAACTCAATAGGCGTGTAGTTGTGTAGATGAAAGGTTTTAATAGAGATCTAATAATGCTGTTGTGCTTAAGTTTTTGTATTTTTCATCTAGGTCATTACAATATCTGCTGAAAAATGGCCTTAATATGCTGCCTTTTTAAAGTGGGCTCAGAAAAATCTTTGTACTAAAGGCACGGGAGGTGCATTCACTCACCCTAGCATTAGGAGTTTCACTTGAAAGGTAAACCAAAAGAAGCGCTCTACATTTAAATGTATGAAGACATATTCAACTACTGTCTTTTTTTCCTCCTTTTTTTTTAATGTCCTGAAAATTTGTTCACTCAAGTGCCCTCGTTGTTTTATTGTTATGAGAGTCCAGCAGATAGCGTCTTCTCTCTTTTTGTTTTAACATTTAATACAACTTGTGTGCTAAGAACAGACTCCTGTTACTGACTGTAAAGTTTTAATTGCAAACGGTGTGCGTACGTCAGAAAACGAGTTGAACAGATGTTTTATTTTTGTACATAATACTTCACCTGGGAAAAGTTTTCTGCCATGCCAGAGGCACCTTGATGAATCCATACCTAAACTAATCAGCCACAACATTAAAACCACTGACAAGCGAAGCGGTGATCTCATTGCAGTATAAGGTTTGCCCGGGAAATGTACCGCCCATTTAAACGTCGTTTACGCAAAGCCCCACCCCGGGACAGGGGACAGTGTTCACGTCACACTTCATAAACTGCTCAGGAACGATTTGAAAGAACACATTAAAATATCCCAAACTGATCAGAAACAAACCAGAGTCACCGACCCACAACCCTTGACAGTGTCCTCACTACCAGACACAACATTAATCACAGTGTTTTTCAAGAAAAGGGAGACTGGTGGTTTTAATGTTTTTGGCTAATTGGCTATATGAATCAGATAAATTGACCTTTTTTTTGTTTGTTTGAAATTTAGTTTTACATTCACTGGAATGTTTCTTAATCACGTTTATGTAATTTACAAAAGAAAGATCTTATCCCTTCTACTTGTAAATTGTACAGTGAACTTATATGAAAATTCTATTTTCTAATTCCAACATTGCCTAGTGTAAAGTTAAAACTATATATTTATTTGAAGGTTTATTATTTTATAATGATAAAATATTTATTTTGAGAAGGCATCAATGTTTCGCCTGCTTGTGGGAGAAGGGGTCACTCTGTAGTCACTGCAAGATCAGAGCGGACCCTGTACGAGTGTCAAAGCTGGATGAATATTTCACTATGGATTAGGAGACAAATATATTAACGTTTGACATTAAACAACCCTGAAGTCTGACGGTGGTTGTTCCTGTTTTTTTTGTATTGTTCCTGTTTGTTGGTGTGTTTCTCACTGTCTGAATATGCTTCTCTTTACTGTGGCGTAAGACCAGCTCTGTTTCATCTAGATTTACACTTTCCTTCATATAATTTAAGGTGCACATTCTCAACATTTTTAACTGAGCCTCGGCACGAAATGCGAAGCAGGGCGGTCATTAACCGGTGCTTTGGAATTTTCCCCACAACACAATCGCTTAAATTGTTTAGAGAGATCAAAACCGGAAATGGGGACACATTAATGTTCACCTCATTAGGCAACGCCTCCGGTAAAGCCCGTGGGTGCAGGAATGCGATCGTCGCCTCTTTTTCATCTTCTAAAGTCCAACGCTCCACCTGTGTTTTTGCAAATATGCGTTCATGTAAGCCTGCTATTACGTTCTGGCCAGGCTTCAGGTTTGTTTCATGCAAGATCCACAGGAGCCTGCAGATACTCAGTCCCCTATTTTTATTTATTTATTTTTTTTGCTTTAATCAAAGGTTTGTTCAGGAATTCCTTGGTTTTGAGTGTCCCTGCAGGGGAAACATAAGCCTGAAACATAAAGCCCCTGACACTTGTTGACAGCATACGGACGTGTTTGCAGTGCGGTATGCATTCAGGGAGGTGATTGACATGCCGAGGCCCAACCTGCACTCACTTGTTTGTTATTCATCCAAAGCCTTTGACTGATTGGGGAAAGTGGCGGGGGGGGGGGGGTGTTTTACATAATTATCAACTTTCACCTATTTTACAGCAGAGGAGATGGAAACATAACGGGTAGAATCCCATTAGAGACAGAAAAGAGAGAGTTGATCTCGTGTTTAGGCTTCATCTTTGCAGCCGCAGGCTGCCTCTACCCCTCCATTATCTCAGCTGTGAATGAAGGAGGGAAGGGTGGGTGAGGCAGAAGGAGTGGGTTGTTAGGAAGAGGGGACTGCAAAGGGTTAAAACCATCACTTTGAATGACAAAGACCTAACAGTTTACCCCTGTATTCAGCCCGGCATGCATTCATCCTGTTTTCAATAGTTGAAGGGGGGGTTATTTTGGCTCCCCAGCGCTCTTCTCTGCTACCTGCTCCTACTTTGTATTCCCATAGGGAGATGGCTTTCTTGTTGGGGGTAGGGGGAGAGCAGTTGGTCGGGTTCAATAAGGGAGGGAGGGTCAGTTAAAAAGAAGAGTATGTTTGTTAATTCTACTGAGAAGTCATATTTTCAGCTCAAATTCACCAGGTCTTTCTTTTTAATACATACTTTTTTTTAATCCCTTTTATTGCATGTTCACTCTGCGTTAGCAGAAGTCACGTTTAGATTAAAGGCATCTTCAGAAGATGTATCTCATTTGGCTCACTCAGTCATTTCTTTGGGTTTTTAAGTGTTTCACATTACTTGAGAGGGAAGATAAGCCACTGGTGCGCTTTACTGGTATATGTGACCAGGAGGACCAAAAACAAAACAAAAAAAAGAGTAAAAGCTGGTGCACAAAAGAATAAATGCAGGAGAAAGGGAAAGCTTGTCGCAGTGATTTGGCAGCGGAGAGGACTGAGGGGGGGTCGGAGGAAAAGAGAGAAGAAAAAAAAAAAGGTCCCAGAACGGCTCTCTTTGTTGGTTTTAGCCGCAGTGGCCCCTGCGGTTCATGGCGGCTGTGGGGCAGAGCAGCCTATTCACCCTGCTCACCAAGGCAGAACGCAGCACAGGAAGACAGGAAGGAAGCGAGGCTATTCTTCATGGACGCATTGTCTGTCTGTCTGAAGGTCGGCCAGGCATAAGCAATCAAACACCACTGTGAGAGAACGAGAACGAGCAGAAGAGGAAATTGAGGGAGACGGGCACCACCCTGTGAAAACTGTCAAACATATTAAGATTACAAAGACGTAAGGTGTTTTATGTTTGGGGCAAGAGTTTCTTTTCAACCGGAATTGTTGCAGGGCCATATGTAAATAATGATTACTTGCACTTTGCTGTACTATTCTGCCTACCCCTGAAAACCTAAACAAATTGCACAACACATTTTTATGTGTTGTGCAATTTGTCGATTGGCACAAAAATGCCAGATGTGGCAAATATAACACTAGTTAAAACTCATATATACAAAGTGATATTTAATTTCTCTTTTTTGAATTTGTCAGAAGGTTGAAAAAAGCACTCGACTTTTAAAAAAAAAAAAATTTTTTGGCAATTATGTCATGCTTAAGGCTTTACAGGGCTTATATAAGAATAATGTAAGTGTAATTTAGCTGTCAAAAGCCTGTGAATTTTTCACCCTGGTGATTAGTATGTCTCCATTTGGATTTTTGTTTTGGTACACTTTTATGTAGCACACTTTCTGCACTAATTTTAAAAAGGTACAGGACAAGATATTGTTTCTCTGAAATCTAACACGGTTAGTTGCACTCCAGGAAATTACATTTTCACAGTTTAAAGAAAATGTTGTAGCTTGCATAAATGCTGTCACTAATGAAAACAGAGGTTTCCTGCTCTCCACTTCCACTACAGTTTTAACAGGATGGGTTCTGAGAAAAGTTTAATGTTAATGACACACATGCATTCGCTGGACACTATCAAGTACAGCTTGCTTGTATTGGATTTGACTTTAACTTCATGTTGGGGGTCAGGGGAGAGCATTTGGTTTGGTTCAATGGGGGGGGGGAAATCTGTTAAAAAGAGGGGTTGTTAGTCCTAGTGATAAGTCATATTTTCAATTTCAATTCACCAGGTCTCTACATGTTTACATATATATATGTACATAGACATTTAAATGTAATCTTTGTGGTTTTTTGCTGGAAGCAACAATACTTGAGTGCTGAGCTGGTACTAAGGAGGCCCAAAGTTTGCCAGGAAAGTATCCCCGACCATTACATCTCCACCAACATGAACATTCGATACAGGGCAGGCTTTATCTTTGTCAAATTTTAAATGAATTGAACTGCTGATTAGATACTCGTGTTAGCAAGCAGCTGAAGACCTGTACCTAACAAGTTGGCCAGTAAGTGTAAATTACCCTTCTGTTGTGTTAAGGTAAAGAGTACTATGCTTAGAATAACATAAAGAACCACAGAAGTTGAGGCTTGACAGAAAATGTAATGTGTGCTTAAGTTTTAATTAAAATTGATCAAACTTAAAACTTGACAGTTTTTACAAATCCACATGAGGAGACTTCAGGGGCTCTGTAGATTTCACATTTTTCCATGACTTAAAATCTCTGTTTTTTAAACATGGGATTATGTGGATCATTTGGACTGGACAATGTATTTACATATTCTTGGTCCCAGCAGAAAAGTACAGCGAATTTCTTTTAAAATCCCTTGGATATATTTCTTCCTGTTTAAAAGGAGTTTTTCCTTCCCACTGTTGTCAAAGCTCAGAGGGGGGCATGATTGTTGGGGTTCTCTCTGTTTTCTTTGTGTTATTGTAGGGTCTTTACCTCAGAATATAAAGGGCCTTGAGGCAACTGTTATTGTGGTTTAGCGCTATATAAATAAAAATCAATTGAATTTTTTTTTTTTTTAAAACACACAAAACAATGCTTTTAAATCCAAAGCCATCAATTTTGGATTGAAAATAAAATGTTCTCTCTTGTAATGCGACGTATATACACCTATAATGTACTCACTTTACTTTGGGAGAAAAGTCAGTTGAATAAATTCAACTGGTGGTTTTAAAGAGAGGCTGTGAGGCTTCAACCCCACAGAATGTAGGTGTAAAAGAAGAAAAAAAATCACCACACCTTTCTTTTCTCTACCAGTGAAAATGTTTTCTCAGAAGCTGAACTTTTCTTAATTGTTTTCCGATGTGGGCGGCAGAGGCACATCTAGAGCTCAGAGCTGAAGCGCATCCCCCCACCTGACTGTGGTTTTACTTTCCACTGAGTTTGTCCTCTTGCTACTGTCATACGTCACTTTGTGCAGTTCGAGGTACAGGAAGTAACTAGTGGCGTTTTTGGTATGAATATGGATTATGTGATGCCTGAGGAGGCCGCTTCATCGCCCTCTCCTACGTTACTCATCACTGGTGCGAATATTTCCAAAATGATCTCCTATTGTACGAGAACTCTGGCCTGTTTTTTTGTTTGTTTGTTTGGTGTTGAATTCTCATATTCACTAACTAGGATACATGCAAAGCTTTACAAGGTGAATTACGGGGCGTGCCTGTGGTTAAAAAACGAAATCTTATGTAACTCATTTCCATCCCGGTGACAGCTGAACTACTGTTATGCCTTAAGGAGAGAGATTATAGAAGCCAGGAAGGCAAATAGAGGGAGCAAAGGAGACACTGGAGAATGCATCTGTCATAACAGTTTAGTGGGTGTGAAGGAGATGAAGGGCGTGTGAGTGTGTGTGTTTGTGCAGAAAAAGCTGCAGACAAGTCTTTGCACATGTTGGAAATGGTAAAAGCCGGACCTGCAGGCGTGCGTGTGTGCTAAAGTTCATGTATGCATGTGTATTCTTGCACACGTGTGTGTATCTGTCAGCATAATCAAGTCTTTCACCCAGATAATGAAGCCCCAACTGGAGGCCTAAGTCTAATAGCGGCACTTAACTTCAATCCACCACAGGAAGTTGGCTATACACACACACACACACACACACACACACACACACACACACACACACACACACACACACACACTCAGAGTTGGTCCGTTGCTGACAGCCAGTGGATATTTGTTGGCGACACCATGGCTGCAAGGTTCTTTGCAGCTTAGCGGCCAATTGTTGTTCACCCAGATACACACACGCACACACACACACAAAGAGCTTAGAGCTTCAGTTGTTATCCTGAAAGGCAATCCTGATCCCTCTGCTACACAGTAGGACAGACACACATAAAAAGAGGAATTAGTGCGGTCTGACAGCTCACTATACCACATCACATTTAGTGTGTGGATGTGTGCAATGGTGGCAATTATGTGTGTGTTTTGGGAAGGTGCGTGGGCTTGTGGGTGCATGCGTGTAACCGCTAACAGACTTAGAATTATACAGTAACAGTTTACATTCTGTGAGGAGAATAGCAGACATTTAGTGCTCATACAGCTTTAGCCAAACACTGTTTGCACACACAGAAGGAAATAAGTAGGTCAGCTGCATCAGTTGGACACCAAGTTGTTACCACTCTGATAGCAACTTTCTCCAAGAACTGAAGAAAAACTCGAGAGGAAAATAAATTGCGTCAAGTCTCTTAAAATGCTGTTTTAAAAAAAAGTTGTTTCCTCTGTATGTCTTTAATGACGGACTGATATGATGAAATATCTTCAGTAACGAGAGCTGCTGCATCACAGCTGCTAATTCAGAACAAGCGAATCTGTGGAAACTGTCACAGTTTTTGAACTCCGACGTTTGTTCCATGTAGCCCATATAGTTAAAACTAAAAACCAAATTGTTTTGAACTAAAATCATTTATAAAGCTGTCGTAGTATGAATTTGGTAATGCTGTAAAAGTACAAACAGCCGTGGCAGAGTGAAAGAATTAATGAATGAAGCCAAATGCAATGCTTGAAAACTGCCGTCACTCAATGAAAACTTGAGTGACGTTAACCTTCAAAGTCCAGGAACGCAGAAATAAACATAAATAACCTTGTTAGTGAATTCATTTTTGACTTTTATCAATAGTTTTCCAGGCTTTCTGAAGATCTTTTAAAGGTTTTCTCTATATATATTTAGTCTAGTCCACTTAACACTGGCCTATTAAAGTATTAAAGTCACCTAACTCGAGGGAAGATACACAGAGAACAAAACAAAAGGCAGCCGACATCCCAAGAAGAACTCTGAATGTCCTTCAGAAGCCTGGAGAATTATTCCTAAAGACTACGTAAAGAGATGTAAAGACTATTGAAGAAATACTGACTTTGAAGTTCGTTGGAACTGTAAATCTCAGTTTTTGCCTTTTCATATTTTACAGCAACTTCTCATATTTTACTAGGAAAATGAGAAAGAACGATAGTCGGGTCAAGACTTCTGTACAGTACTGTACATACTTATCTAATCCAGATTTGAAACTATATAAATTAAAAACTAAACTAAAACAGTTCATCGCTGGAACATTGCTCTATACCAGTGTGACAAATCATTGAGTAAGGTGTTTTATTATGCAAGCTCCAAGGGTTGGTTTCTTCATACAGGAAGCAACATCATTGTTTACCGTAGAAGCCTGGCTCTCATGTGTAGGTTCTAGGCAAATATCTTATCATTGTATTGTGGCTTCTGCTTTCTCTGGTCACAATTTGCAAGCAAACTTCTCCTTTTTCAGGTGACATCATGTAACCTGAGCATTCACATGGAGACCAGGCCCTAATTATTCAAATTACAGCACAAGGAAGGAAGGTGAGGGCATCTGCAAGTCAAATATGTAACTGTCATGGAAACATATATTTATATAAATGTGTGCGTGCACACTACAGGACACAGGCACATTCACGCTATCGCTCTGAAATCTACTCAGCTGTGAACGAGATAGATGTAAGAGCTAACGTCCTTCCTCCTAACACGGACCATCGTGTCAGTGAAGAGTTCAAAGTAATTCTACGGTTATATTACTATATATGTCTCCACTGTCATCCTTCTGAGATTGGGGAAAGCAGAGGGTGAAACCATGTGGAACAAAGCTGTGAAAGGAAAAGATATTATCAACCTGTGTGTCATTCAGCTCCATTAAAAACAGATTTTCCTTTCCTATGCCTCAAACTCAATGATGCACTTAGGATGTCTTGGAGGTTAAAAGACTGTAACTAAAACAGGCTCCACTGCACTAAAAATGCGCTATTGTGTGAGAAACACACTTGAGGCTTATGGGCATGTGTTTGCACCTAATTGTACTTTGCCTTCTAAACTGGAGAGTTGTGAATGCTAACTTCAAAAGCTTACATTGCTTGTTTTTTGGTATTTTCAGACCTAATCTGACTTAATTTTATGCTACGCATACTCTTTGTGACGTAATAAAAAAGCGAGATTATGTCACTATGTACAGAAATAAACAATAAAATCTTGTTTATATTTATAATAACTACAGCAGCGCATCGTCTGATGTGGCCTGGTTAGATTTGGATAACATGAAGCTGTTTTGACTCAGCGAAAACAAAACTATGAATCAGAAAAAGCGCCGCATGAAAATGACCTGTTCCACCACTTTAGTCCAAACTAACCTCCGTCATCACGTTCCTGTTAAATGTATTATTCTTTGGTCATTTAGTTTTGAATTATGTTTGTTTGTTTTTTTAATCTATGGCTGGACTGGCATGAGGTCTTGTGGAGTCTATGGCTCACTGTGTTTTTCCTAAATGCTGACATATTAATACACTTTTATGGGCCAAAATACTGCTCCACCTACGCATTCCATCTCAAAGAGCTGTGACTTGTACGCCCTCAGGACTTGGTGAACCTGCTCTCTAACTGTGTGGTCTGCCACTTCGTTGCTGAGGTACCTAAACACTTCTAGCTCGTAATCATTCCACCTACTGGTGGTGAAATATTTAGAAATGACCCATAATGTTGCAGTGGTGGCAACCTGTTACTGTACCACATTTGAATTCAGTGATGTCTTTATTATGATTACTTCCTTCACAAACATTTGCAAGGGCTTGTTATACACCTGCAGCAATAGGACTGAAAACACAAAAATTCAAAGGGGACATGAAACGCTACACATACAAAGGCCCTGCTCTGACATAGATGTACCGCTGTCTGTGAAGATGGAATTAAGAAATAAGTGCTTAAATTTAATGCTTTAAAAACATGTTTTTATTATTATTATTATTATGCAATCACATCCTAGGCTATACTGTCAATGGTTTTTGTCAAATGCTAGCATGCCAACTTTTGGGAAACAGTTTATCTTTCCAGTCCAAAAAAACAAGTTTTAGCTGTAGGCCTAAAAGCTCTCTTGTGTCAGTGAAATGTTATCTCTACTTATCTGAGGTTTCTTGTTTTTTCTACAGTCATGCATCCAATACATTGTTTGTCTACTTTTTATTAGTGTCACGTGTTAGCATCCTAGCATTGGCATTTAGCTCAAAGCACTACTTGTGCATAGTAAGTTTTATGAATAACATTTCATGGAAGCTCTTTACTGATTCAAAAAAACCCTGAAAATACAATTGGATAAATTGTTGATAGAGAAGATAATTTTAGGGTTATTTATTTGTAGAAATAGTAGTTTATTAAGGATAGAAGGCCAGAATGATGCTAAACCAGGAGCTATTAATCATATGCAGAAACAGTGTGTTAAATCTGAGCGTCGCTGATGCTACAAAAGAGCTGCAATCCGATTTCACTGCCTTAAAGTGTCCTGCGGCTTCATACTCTTTCTTTAGACAAGTCTAACTGACTCAGTATTTTCGAGTGCTAACCACAGAATGCATGCATGTACATGCTGCAAAGGAAATGGGCCAGTGCTTAACATACAGGCAACCTCTGTCCTATTTTAAGCACTCTAGCTAACAGCACGGTGGATGTTTATCACATTTTACTTCAGTATTTTTTTATTTTTAAAAAAATAACATCTAAGCTGATTGCTAAATTCTTAAAGTCTGAAGGAAACTTCCTCCTCCTAACACGCTCTGCGCTGGAGGAAATTGATCTCTTGTGTCTGTCAGGCAGCTATGAGAACGCTGCAAGCCACAGGGTCTTGTTACCATTCACAGGTGCGGCACGCTGACAAGCTGATGATGACAGCCAATCCCGGCCAAACTTTGCGTTTTTATTGTGTGCACATGAAAACGTGTATATGTATGCGTGTTTCCCTGGCCTGAAGACAGAGATTTGTCAATGACTGTAGAGATTGTCGACATACCTGAGATTCCTCTAGATTCCCAACAACAAGACAGGAGGTATATAAGACAAAGAGAGAGGCTTTGTGCCAAAAGCATCCACTCTGCAGTGAGTGCAGGTGCAATATTTCACAAGATAAAGCCTCCTCTGTTTAGAGGAACACGTTGCTTTATAGCCATGATATATGGAGTCCTTTAGAGAGAGTGGGAGAGTACACCTTTGGAATGCTAATGGGGAAAAGAACAAAAATATAGCAAAACATCTTCATTTAAGTTTAATTGCTTGAAATAGCTCTAAGAAAGATGTCTGGTCCATTTGTCATAAGGGGCATTATGTGGTTTATTTAATAAGCACTATCACAAATAGTGTAAAGAATGTGTATAATGAGAAGATATGATTCAGTTCAGTTCTCAAGCTGTAATGTGACATAATATGTGCAAAGCTGGCAATGTGACTGAGTTTTCAAGCTATGCAAATATTAAACCAAACTTTGTTTAAATAATTTCAGTTCAGGCAGCTGCAAAAGCTGTTAACCAGCTACAAGGCTGACATTGTTACTTGTAGGAACAAAAATGTCCAGTAGACAACACCTTTACCATTGCCACTGAAATTCCAGATAGAAAACTGAGCTATATACTAATATAGCATTCAGCAATGCTAAAATATATGTTTAGCATTGCTGAAACGTATATTTTCATTTAAACCACAATCTTTCCCCAAACCTAGCACGTTTTGGTGGAACAAACAGCAGACCTGTTGGTTTTCATGTCCTCACTTGTTCCAGCACTTCCACGTGTTGGTGATGTCCAGTATCTCCAGTATCCATAAACAAACAAGTTTGCCACTTTTTGCATATTTTAGAAAGCAGTGCTAATAGTATTAAATTAGGCTAACTGGCTTATACTTTCCTTTAGCTATACTCAGCTTATCTTGCGTTTTGCTCAACTATCCACTATTTTGGGGCTCTTTGGAAAAGCAAAAAACATGTGATCCACTTAGTTACAGAGGTTGATAGGAGGCATTTTCAGAAATGAATTTCAGGCAGTTTTGGGATAAGTTTGGGAAGTTTCCTTGTTAAGTCTGATGTCATTAGCCATTTTTGGGTATGAATGGTCTTTTGGTTCCCAAAATCAAACACTGAGGTACTACTGAAAGTCCAAGTTCTTTTAGATCTAATAAAATGATCAGTGTGGCTGTTCTAAAAGACATTAAAATAAAGTTTCCCATCCAGGTATCCATAAAAAAAACATTTACAACTAATCTAATAAATTTCAAAGTTAGCAGGATATATGTATGTGTTGTGGTTCAAAGAAACATGTTACAACAAAACTTTGGGTTTGCTTGAAAAACGAAACATGTAATGTGACGTAATAATAATCTTTTCATTTTCATGTGGAAATCTGGTAAAAACAAATCCAGATGAAGGAAACACATTTGAACACTACAACATAGTTTTATTGATAGTGTTCTAGTCATCATGCTATCGATATGAACATGGTAAATTGGCTGGTTCTTACACAGCGCTTTTCTACTCCGACTTAGCATTCAAAGCACTTTTTTATATGCTTTTCCTATGAAAGTGCTTCCTATCTAACATCCACACACCAATGGATGCATCAGAAAGCAACTTGGCTCTCTGATGCATCTTCCCCAAGCACATTTGGCATGTAGACTAGAGCAGACAGGGATCAAACCACCAACTTTACGATTAGTAGGTGACCTGCTCTACAGCCACAGCCATAAATATTGACATGCTGAAGAACATTTTCAGTTTTAACGATGAGCAACTCCCTCTGGTTTGTGTTCTTTGACATTTTGAAAAACCAGATTGCCTAATTACTGTTTTAATGCAATGGTGGTTGTGGGCATTGGGTTTTCATGTTTAATGTTAAAAATTCTTTTAACCCGATTTCAGTAGTGCTGAAATTTTGAATTGATAAAAGAGAGTTACAGTTTAATATACTTTTAGAAAATATTCATTATATAAATCAACAGAGTAAATAGTTTAAGAAACCAAACTTTTGGCTGATTATGCACTCTACATTTATGTGTGTGTGTTTTCAGCTAAAGAAGCTCTTTTTTCCCTTCTGCATATTGTAATGCCAAAAAAACGTCTCATCACTTCATGTCACTTTGTCCCTGCTCTGGCTCCTTAAAGCTGGTATGTTCCCTGAGCTCTCACCTTCCTCCTCCACCTCATCCCTTGACAGCTTTAAGTCTAACTCTCCTTCTGACTAAGTAAAATCTACTTTCTGAAACAGAGACAGAGATTGAAAACGGGGGTTAGCAAGTCAGTTACACATTTCTGAAAACCTACTAAACAGAACAGTTACATTTTAAGCAATATAAATATAATATTCTCACATTGTACGAGAGTTTATTCATACAATGTGTCCGAATCCAACAATGTAAGATCCACTTCAAAGAAAGTTTCATTAACACTAGCTAACAGCAGCTAACACAAACAAAACAGCAGCTCTTCATTACAGAAAAGTTCAGGATTCTTCAAAAACTCACCCCAGTATCGTATTGGACTTACTCATCAAGTCGTGTTGGACTCCTCCTCAAAGTTTAACAGCCTTCTCTTCTGGGCAGTCGTAGTTGTTTGTCCTACAGCAGCCAATGTAGCTGCTTGAATTAAGAGCTGTAAGAAAAGATAATTCAGTTCAATGCGATGTGCAATCTACTGACATGTAGTGGTGATATTTTACAGACTGTGCCTTTAATTTGCCATAAAACGAAGAAGCTGCAATGCTTATCTTCTTGAGAAGAAAGTCCATGTTGTTTGTCAAATCCCCACAAATGTGGTATCAGTATAAAGCTCAGGATGCCCTCTTTACAGAACAGCAATAATCATACAGATTAAATTAATTTTTGCTTGATTTAGAGGTCTCAGATTCATTTCCACCACAGAAGACAAGAAAGAACTGCTGGGTCTTATGACAGAATAGAAATGTCCTTAAATATTCCCAGATATGAGGTAAAAAAAAAAATTAAAAAAAGAAAAAAAAAGATTAACGTGCTAAATCACCAGTTGTGTATCCAATAGTCTTTGGGCTCATAATGATGTGGTGGCTAGCTAAGAATCTATGTTTAGGCTAATTTAAACACTATGGGACACAGAAAATTCTTCTCAATAGAAGTTCATGTTGAGCATCTGTGATAAGCAGAGACAAATACCCTCCTATGACAGGAAAAAGATGCAGAAAGGGGACCAAACTTCAGCCAAGAGAGTCTCTGAGAGGATTATCATTATTATTATGTTGCTTCATGGTTTAGAGTACTTGCTATGAAAAAGTCCTAAATCTAAACTATCTAAGGATCTAATAAAACCTTGACAACAATCAGATATTTGGTGTCCAGGACACCGTGAGTCCATGGGCTGTCGTGTACATCATGAGTTTTTAGAAAATTCTCACCATTAAATAAATACATGAATAAATAGGGATGAAACTAAATATGAAAACAAAATGCTCTGTAGTGATTTACTGCACATGCGTTTGTCTCTGATAGCCCCGCATGTCTTACAGTTTTAAAAGTGGCTAAAACTTTCTGTATACGTTCCATGTCTGTAGGGCCGCTGTAGACCACTAGACAGAGATTGCCTCATTGCCGGGACCCTGAAGTTAGAGAAAACAAGACGCACACTTAACATGTCATTTCACAGCGAGGCATCTTAAGAAGCAGCACTGCAGCTGAACTGTCGCCAAAAGCAACAGAATTCCTTCAGCCTGGAATGCCTGCTTGATTAATATAGAAAACAAAGTCTCGCTTGAGCTCATTTGGTGCAGAATTGTGTCACTTTTCTTGCTAGTTAAGTTGCCTATCAAAATAACAAGGCATGTCTGCCATGTCGACTGAATCAGTATAATCAGCTTTTAGTTTGGGCTTTATTTTAACATCTATAAATGTTTTTGCAGCAAAAAAGAAGCCAAGCTTTATCAGCTTTTTGTCATTTCTTAATCAAAGGAAAAATCAAAAGTCAATTTTCATTAAAGCACTTGTATAAACAGCAGCTTCCCTCTGTGCAAGCTGACACCATCACTGGACACACGGGTGTGCTTGTCCTTTTGGAATTTAGTGTGTATACAGGTGATGCATGTATGTGGGAATCTTGTGTTTGTGTGTATATGTGTGTTTACCCAAAGAGGAAGTTCCTGTGGTGAGACGGTCCTAAGCTGAACACACACACACCAGTGGAAAAGCTCTGGAAACGGCTTCCTGTGGTCATCCGTGCTCAATAACCCTGAAGAAAGAGACCCTTACAGACCAAATCTCACTGTCTCTCTCTCTCTCATAAGGGCCTGTACTACCCAAGCTGTGCACATGGTTATAGCCACTCTTCGGCTGTGGCATACAGGGTTTGGTGGATGAACAGAACCTTCAGAAAAATTGAATGTATTTAAAAAATGTATGCTTATCCAACCTGATATGGGGAGTGTTAGTGCACAGCCATTTTCAGATCTCTCCAGTGATGTTCAATCGAGTCTCTGACATTCTGGTATCTGGACATTCACACAGTGGTCCCAAAGCCACTCCTTTGTTATCTTGGCTGTGTGCTTAGGGTCATTGTCCTCTTGGAAGATGAACCTTCGCCCCAGTCCGAGGTCCAGAGTGCCCTGGAGCAGGTTATCATGAAGGATGTCTCTGTACATTGCTGCATTCATCTTTCACTCAACCCCGACTAGTCTCATGGCTCCTGCTGCCAAATAAAACATCCCAACAGCATGATGCTGCCTCCACCATGCTTCACTGTGGGGATGGTATTGGCCAGGTGATTCCTCTAATCCTATATTTAGCATTCAGGCCAAAGAGTTCAGTCTTTGTTTCATCACACTTTTGTTTTTCACGGCCTGAGAGGCTTTTAGGTGCCTTTTGCCAAACTTCAGGCAAGTAAGGAGTGACTTCCATCTCGCCTCTCTACCATAAAGGGCAGACTGGTGGCACAGTGCAGAAATGGTTGTCCTTCTGTCTGGTTCACCTGTGTCTACAGAGCAACGCTGGAGCTCTGTCAGGGTGAACATCGGGTTTGTGGTCATTTTGAAAGATTTGGGAACATCCTTTGAAGCCCAGGGCTCTTACCTTGATCGTGAAAGCAGCAGCAGAAAATTAAACTCCTACCACTGACAAAGAAATGAATCATTATTTATTTTCCACTCTCTTCGGGGAAGTAGTAGTAGTATCATTTTTTCCAGTCAGAAAGACAAGTTTGTTCTTAAAAACAAACAACCATTGCAGACTTCAAGGTACTTTTCTACAAGAAAAGCCATCAAATCTTCTTGTTTTTTCCACAGAGTTTGAATAATTATATTCAGTGTCAGGATTCAGAAAGTTACGATAGACTATTCAGCTGCTACAATTATCTGTGGGCTCTTCGCCACAGATAATTGGTATGACACATCAAAATTTGAACAAAAACATAATAACAGACAATAGGCAGGAAACTGAAATTTGGGGCCATTTAACAAGTACCCAAAGGCCTAATTAATTTGTGCTTAATTTAAGCTTGGCTAATAAATGAAACTCATTATTTCTTGCTGTGATTTGATCATTGTTTTGTTGGATTTGCCTCTCATAAATTGAACTTTATGGAGGATCAGTATTAGTAGAGAATATAGTTAGCCCTAATTTAATAATTAATCAATTATACATTGATGTTAAAATAGAGACATTGTGTTTTAAATAATTATGAAACTAGACATATAAATTGGCCGGGAATACGCTGAAAGTTTAGAGGCATCAATCACCAATACAATGACTGGCTACAAAAAGCTAGTTGGTTATTTGTTCATTTTTAGACATCAGAAACAACTCGGTCAGGTTTAGGCACAAAAAATGACTTTTATCAAAGCCATTGGAGTGGTTCATATATTGCCAAACTTGACAAAGATCATCAATTTCTGTCCCTGGAAAGAGAATGGGCTGATATATTGTCAATGTGTGTGTAAACTAAGTACCTGTCTCATTCTAAATGAGATATTCACATAAATGAACACAGCAAAATGCATAAATATCATCCACTTAACACACGTATGTGTTGTCCAAACGTTATCTATTCATAGTAGCTTTTAGTCAAAGAATTGGTTTCTGGCCATTGCTTCACAGCAAGAGAAATACTATCTGTAAGCTTGGTTTTGCTGGCCTCCAAATACTCCCCCCTAAGCTAAACAGGATCTGATCAAGGATCTGGTCATCGTGGTCCAAGCTAAGTGTCACATTACTGCCGCTTTAACCGACCCAGTACCCTGTGTGACTCTGTGTGTTTTCCATTCGTTCCATCCTTCTTGGAAGGAGAATCCTTCGTGTTTAGACTCACATGTTGCCGCGCATACTCAGAGACACACGGGCTGCTTCACTTTGAGCACACGCAGTGAGAAAAGTTTGCTGTTGCTATCGACAAAGCAGCCTCTGTTCTTCATGTTGTGCCCCTAACACAACCACCCCCTCCTTCCTACCCTCCCACTTTTCTCTCTTGGACATTTCATGGCTTCTCCCTTCTATATCCCACCTATTTTCTGTCTCTTATTCTTCGTCATCACCCCGTCACGCCCCCAACCCCGTTCTCTTAATTCTTCTCTCCTCACATTTCGGATGTAGGGCAGGAAAAAGGAAACAGCGCCAAGCTCTGTTTGACACAGGGAGAGCAGGGACTGCAGCAAAGGGACTATTTTGAAAGGGTGTGTGTGTGTTTGGGTGGGGGGGGTCAGTGCCTGGTTAGTAGAGGAAGGAGCTGAGGAGGGAGGGGAAGCAGAAGAAGGAGGGTCAAAAAGAGGGAAGGTCTGCTTACAGAACTTGTGTGGGCTGTTGCAGGATGTAAATCATGGGCAAAGATGCTGGCAGGGTATTTTAATAAAAATTATGAATGAGAAAAAGGCAGATAAAAGGAGAAGCAACGATGGCTAAAAAGCTTCGTGTCCGGGTTTGATTCATGCGTGCACGGACGCTTCTATTAAAAGATCTGAGTTGTTGCATTCAACGTGTCTATTATTTTGAAATTCTGTGGTGAGTGTTTTAAAGAAATAACGCTGCAAAGCTCTACTTCTGCATGTGATGTGAAACATGAAATGGTAAATGTCAGCCTTTGATGTCAGTTTCTAAGAAGCAGACTTGTTTTTACAGCAGCATTCATCCATCCTAGAAAAGACAACTGCAGAAGAAAACAAAAGGAGGTCAATTGTAAAATCACATCAAATCAGAAGCAGAGGGATACTGCAACAACAACAATGTGCTTTCAGTGATATAACTGATTGACATCAATAGCAGCGTTCTCTGCAAGACTGAAATAATAAGCTGTCCACCTACATTTATTGACCACAACTGACTGTAACTCTCTAAAGGATAATGTAGGTGGAGGTGACCTACTAAAGGCTTAGCAGGTTGGTGGAAGGTGGCCTGTGTATATATTTTTTTTAAAATTGAATCTACTACTCAATATGTTAGTGCACAGTTGCCGGGAATGTGAGAGGAATCTTTGTAGTCCAATGGAATATTTTAGGGTCTTTTAGCTTGTTGTTTTGGCTTGTCAAGCCTAATGCTTGTTTTGGTGATGTCTTTCAGCCACAAACCATTTGGAAATGAGCAGTACTGAACAGACCCATCACAATAGTTGGGGGATGTGTTGACCAATGTGCAGTTACATTTCTGGGAAGGTGCATGTTAGGTTATGCCATAGGGTTTCAGAGGAGTTTGTGGTTACAACCTAGTTATGGTGCAGATTTCCCACTGAAGCTTAAATCTCCAGTTAGTGGCTAGATGTTCCGCTGTGCTCACAGGCTATCTAGCTTGCTACGTAGCTACCTTTACTTTTAGTTACATAACAGAAAACCATTAGACTCTTAAATAACATGATACTTAGCTAGCTAGCTTGTAAACACAGCAGAGAATTTAGCCGCTTAAGAGTCAAATGTTTTTCTCAGGGGTGGTTGTGGAGATACATCGCAACCTCCCAGTCTGAAAAATGAGGCTAATACAAAAATGTCCCAAAAAAGCCTTTTCTCTGTTAGCCACTTAACTCCAAAGGGCAGTCAATCCCCTCAGACTTTCATGATGAAATCCTCAGACCTCCAGTATTAAAAACCATGTTCACTGCCTGGTTCAAGACACAGTTTTGGTCTCTATGAATAGTTTTTGTACAGTGGGTGAATGTTGTAGCTCATGTATGTGGATAAAGCAGGTGACTACTATATGTGTGGTACAGACAATCCAACAAGTTTGTGCTTCAGTTTTGGATGAGTGAAATTTTAGCATATCTGTAGTCTTTTATATATTTAGCAGATATTGTCACACTCTAACCTATTGTCTAAATATGGTCAATTCTGGCAACAAAAAACTAAATTGGCAGCTGCCGAAATGCTAACATGTAGGCTTAAAAATACAGTCCAAAATCAAAAGGCCTCCACTCCGTTCATCTTTTAGCATGGGCAAGGCACTGGTCCATACATAAAAACAAGGAAAACCCTCTAAAATGCAGATATATTGTGCAAAAGAAAATAGCTTTATATGGGAATTCAGATTTGCCCAATGAGGCTAACATGTTTTGGTCAAAAAAAGGAGGGAAGTGAAGGAGATAAAGACACAGGGTGAAGTCATCTGGGCATGTGGAATAACTGATGGATCTGGGGGGAAACGGGATGAGCAAAGGGAGATTGTAGGTCAGAATGTAAAGTTGGAATTAATTAGGGCCCATGGCAGCGCAGATGAATGGCTCATTGTTATCATGGACAGACAGCGAGGAGGAACAATCTGAGCTTTGTGCTCCGAGTTCACCTCTCCGTCCCCCCTCTCTTTCTCATTTTCTTTCCGGGTGCACAGATAGATGGTAATGCATTAGCTTGGAATGAAAAACAAAAACCCAAACACACTTTTCACATGAAGCAAATGAGATAGTAGTCAGAGCAGGAAGCAGCAGTTGGTGATTATTTATTCCAGCGGGGCTTAATGAGTGAAAGCTATATTTGTTTAATTTTTCACTTAAAAAGCACCATTTACACACTTCAACTGTATTACTATGTACACCCCAAATGAAATGCACTGCTACTACACCATAAAACATACACATTGTAGTTTTAAACTGATGTATATGGGTTAGAGTGAGACTGAGGGCTCTGGTTGAATGGGATAGGCAGGTGGCTCTTATCTCTGACAGACAACAGCATGAGGACACTCGCTGCATTGTATTCGCCACTTCTCTCTCTCTCTCTCTCTCTCTCTCTCTCACACACACACACACACACACACACACTCTCTTGAACACATTCACCCAGAGGCCGGCTGGCTGGCTCAGGACGAACCATCTGCTTTGGACGACAGGAGCCTTCCACTCTTCAGAGGTGATGTATGGAGTCTGGCTGCTACTTGCCACCTCACCCTGCAGTCACAAGTCCAAGCACTTCATCATATAGAGGTGGAAGTGGGTCAGACTCGAGCGCTAATTGCTTTGAGTGCTTTGTTGTACGACATTCCTGGCTTGTTGATACTGAATTGGAAAATGAGTATTTGAAATGGAAAATGGAAAAATGTTTTGTCTTTTTAAAAAAGTCATCTACTTTGTTTTGTCTGTTGATTTAAATTTGCAGCAGTCTGAGTCTGTGGATGGCAGCAATGGCAGCCAAAGATATTTAAACAATGACTGAGTCACAAAAGGTGGTAAGTGCTATACATTTGCATTCTCTGTCATTTTCAGCAGGGCGCAACTCCTCTGAATTCTGAGGGGATTGAAATCCATAGCAAAGAGACTCTCAGCCGGTTAAAAGGAAAAACTCCCTTTTAACAGGAAGAAACCTTCAGCAGAACCAGGCTCATGGAGGGGCGGCCATCTACCGCAACGGGTTGGGATGCGAGGAAGAAGACAGGACACAGCATGTTGTCCTGATTAAAAAGAAGTATGATTCAATGCAGAGAGGTCACTGTTTGTCCCAAAGCTTGACTTAAAGTCCCGCATTGAATCTGCATCTGAGCGATCCTTCTTCGATGCAGCAGCTGTCTCAGGATACTACTTCCTGAGCATTACTGCTGTACAAAGCCAGTATGGCTACAAAACTCTAAAGCTGCCACAAATGACACTATGACACTAGTTATTGCACAAGAGGAAAAAACAGAAGATGTTACTCGTCGCATCTGCACTGATGCATTTAGAGTGGTGGGTTTGACTCTGAAAAGAGTACAGGGTCTCCTTTCGGTGTCCAGAAGTAGTAGCAGTGATGGAGCCATAGCAGCACAGTTCCTCCTCTAGTGTCGGACTCTAGCGTCACTTCTGGTGACCCCTGAAGTGACGCTAGGAGCTTTCTTCTTGTGCTACCTAAAGTCTCTCCAGGCCTTAATCACTTGGACCTCTAGGTCCACATTAGAGCCACTGATTGGCCGTCAGTGACGTGTCCCCTGAATGTGGATTGATTTTCACAGCCTATAAACACGCTGCTTAGTTGGGTAAGTCATTTTCATTAAATCTGACAGGGTGTCCACTGGCACAGTATTAATATTAGCCAAATATTCACGGCTCAATAAACAACTTGAAATATAATCAGTGTTGCCATGCTAGCATTAGCATTTATTATAGCCTGAAGAGTCACTAGCATTGCTGTAAGTCGGATGTTACACCAAATTTCTGTGTACAGGAATTTTGCACAAACTGCAAAAGCCGATCCATGTCCAATCCAACTGGGGATAATGGATTAATGAAGTATTGAACCGTGGACCACTGTCCCCTGGGGAGCTGTGAAAGTACTGCGAGCGGCCGTTTAAATGACCATAATAATGCTAGAAATAAATATTTGCATCAAACTTTTTCAAAAACACAAAATTGCAACTGCAATTATGAGTATACTTTACCGGACACATTTTTTAACAAGTTATTTTATTTCTCTCTGTTTGTTGGTTATGTGCACTGCTGGCATTTAATGAACAAGTTATCTTTAGACAAGTGACAGCATTTTTTTTTCAGTGATTACCCCCTTAACCTGCAGTCCAGTCAAAAGGAAATACCCACCTAAGCATTCAGAGAACTTCAGATTTACAACTCCCTGATCCTGATGGGTGTAGATTTATTTGTTCTTGGCCTTAAAAGATTGCTCTTAATGACTTCAATCTGGCATTCAATTTCAGCCATCTGCCAGGGAATCAGAGAGCATTTGCCAGTGAGAGCTGTTCATTCCTTCCACCTAACTGGGATCAATGCATCAGAAGACTGCTCTCCTCTGCGTTGACATCTTGATAAGTGGAAAATTGGGCCTGGAAATGGCGTTGAAGAAGGTTTACAGAGTCTCTCCACCCTGCATAATTGCAGCCTAGAAGCTGGCTGTAATTAATCTTTGAGAAAACTTGTCAAATTATTAATAGGGCCCTTAAGTGATGGCCCTGAAAGGAGGCCACTGTTCAGAGATGGAGGAGAGGGAGCGAGTGCCTTTGGAGGGGCTGTTTACTGTGAAAATATGAAGAGGTCACTCTCCAGGAGTTCCACGTGTCAAGGCTCTCCACACATGAGGGAGTTAAAGGGAACGGAGGCCTCTCCGGAAACCAGAGAACTCCCGCTGAAGACTTGAAATGTCATCAGGTATAAAGTGAGCTGCTCCACAGACACTAAATGGGAGACTGATTTATGTCAACACACCAAGCCACCTATGGTTTTAGGAGGCGCTCGTGTTAGCTTGTTTTAAAGCACATAGGCTACACCCTTTCAGTTTCTGTTTCTCTACCCAATTAACCCATGAACATACTGATATTGTTTACGTTTATGTCTTCAGAAATCAACAGTGTGGGTGCTTGGGGAAAAGCACCAACCTATCTATTAATATCTATCTACAGAAGTGGGTGGTGGACTGTCTTAACCACAAGAAGAAAAAAAACTGTACTTTTATTACAGTTTAGAAGGGTTAATATGTCCACATAAGCACTTAAATTTATCATAAACATAAGGTGCGAGATACAAGGTTTAGCAGACAGCTATCAACTACACCCCCCTGATAGGGGGACCAAACGTCCTCTTTTTTGCACTTGTTGACTTGTAAAAGTCTATATGACATTTTTTATTTCACCATTCATTAACCACACAGAGAAGGCATCGTTTAAATATGTTAAAGTTTTCTTTTAGCAAACAGTATTATTAAAGTTCTTCATGACTGGGCCAAGTCTCCTCTCTTTTTTTAAATCAAAATATGGTCACCCTACCCCCTGATATGTGGACGCCACATATCAATGGAGCCAGCCTCAACTTAGAGGAAGCTGGGTTTGTTTTTCAGCCCAGATGGTTCAGCATGTGTCACCACGGTTAAAGGGAACAGTTTCATGACTGTGAAAATGTGGCTTTAGGCTCAAGATACCTCGTTGACCCATTAATCTCATTTCATGTCATACTGTACACCCCTCAGGCACATTAAAATGTCAAGAAGTTCAAGTGGCGGTCCAGAATAACGCGTGGAGAGAAACGATGCAAACAAAAGCATTTTTAAAAGTAAAGATCCACCATTAACCTCAGTCTTGAAGCAACGACGCATGACCTTAGCTAGCAAAATTGGTGTAAGATTTCTGTCTAGCTACACTAGCTGCTCAACTACAGGTGTTCTGACAGGCCTTCTGCTCTGCTCTCACTCTAGTTTTTGCAAATGCGTATAAGCCGCAAATTTAAGTCATCACAAACATAGGAAAATGGCATTGGAACTGCAACTGTTTCCTAAATGACAAAGGTCACATCCTTATTCAGTCATTTTTTTTGCAACTATCTTGGGCGTCAATTGCAGCACAGGACAATACAAAAACAATTTAGAAAATTCCAGGAAAGGATTAAAGTAAACTCTCTTTTCCCTACAATTGTCCCAAGACAGGACAACTCCACCTATGAAGAACTAAGCCACATTCATGACACAAAGTCTGGCCAAAGACTTGGAAGAGAGCTTCACATCTCATTGATAAATTCTTTGTTCTCCTAAAGGAATAACCTTTGGAGCCACATTAGAGCTGTGAAAATGCCCCGAAAACCTCTCTCTGCATGTTGTGTATACGTGCAGTCTTGCGAAATGTCACAGCCCTGTGTTTGACATTCGACAACAGACAGGCATGTGTCCTGGAAGCCATTCCAAACCCATTCTTCCCGTGAAAGACGCCTCGAGGCCCTGCTGTTTGTCTTGACTCCTGAATAAAGGAGACATGTGTGTACATGTGAGCGCCGAAAGCGGAACACGCAGCTATTTTGTTCTCCCGCAACACCGTGTTTCATGCCCACTTGAAAGCCGTGCTGCCTTGTGCCAACGAGATTGCGTGTTTCCTCACAGCTACAGGGTTAAATAACTTTGTGTGGGTGACTTGTGTTGTATTTTAACAGTGGTTTTGGTACTGTAAATATTTTAACTCACACATGCAAGTGTTGGTGGTTTAAGTTCTCACTATAAACCCATTGTATCATTCAAACAAACCTTCCTTTTGTGAGATTATTTGTTTGTGGGGAGAAGGATTACAATTTAGATTAAATTCAGAGTTTAACAGGGAGCCTATGAAGACAAGCTAATATGGAAGAAATATGATTTATATTTTTGATATACTTTCACCACAGCATTTTAGAAAAGCTGAATGCTTTTCAGGGAAGGTTAGTGTAAGGAATTACAGTAGTCCAGTAAGACATGCTTGGACTAGTTTTCAGCATTACTCTGAGATGGGATGTTCTAAATTTTAACAGGTTGCAGAATAATACTAATAATACTAATAATACTACTACTACTAATAATAATAATGATAACAATTGCAAAATAAGGTACAGAGATTTAAAAAATAGGCATTCCATTATATCACACTGACAGCAATTTCCAGAAGAAATCTTTAACCCTACTGTTCAATTCATTACATTTTCAGCCAGTAAACACTCAAACACATAATTTACCACCTAATGGAAAATAGCAGCCAAATCTGCGGTCCGATAAGGCTGGTGAATCAACACATCCCCAGAGTCTCTGCAGTGGTCTTCTATATTTACACTCGGCTTATTTCCAGTTTGAGCTTATCGCAAATATGATTGGACTGTTATTAAGCCACAAGTTATTTCCTGAAAGTCACCACTAAATGTTTCCATCACATGTCTTGATGTGAAAAACATGACTTCTTATTCTGACACCATGATAAACATAGTACATAAACAAGTAAGAAATATCTGATTTCTGATAGCTGTTTCCCATCTTGTTGCTAAGCTAAGCTACCTCACAGATACGAAATTAGTTTAGTCTTCGTGTCCACCTCTCTGCAAGAAAATGCATTTTAAATTTAAGTCATGCAATTTAAAAACAAACAAACAACAGCAAAAAAAAGAAGAAAGTTTCATGTTTGTGGTTTGATAAGATCAAAGCGCTGACACCAGATGAAGCTCTACATTTAGGTTGTCTATATTTATATGTGGTTTATTTCCTTCGTAAACGTATCGTCAGTGTGATCAGATTGCTACCACAGTACAAACTTTTTTTTTCCGTGGCACTGAGAAATGTTTCCACAAGACACTGCTATATAAGTCAAAGTCAGTCAAAGTCAAAGTCAGCTTTACTGTCAAAAATCATATGCACAGGTCATACGCAGGAATTTGAAATTGCAATGCTCCCACAGCCCTTAGTGTACACTGAAACAATATAATGATAAGAATAAATATAAAATAAAATATAAGAGTAAATAACATGTTGAAACTCTGGTGCTAGCTCAGTACTTTGGGAAAAGATAAGAAAGTGATCTCAATCTTCTTGTCCAGCTAATAGTAAGAATTTGAACGAGTGTAGTTTGAGTATTTTTGTCTTCATGCTTTGGACTTACAGCGCAAGAACCAAATGTTCAGTAAAAAACTGATGCAGGACCTGAGATGAATCTGGTCCTTCAGTTTATCCATCTACTGTTTGTTGAAAACCTGATCTGATGTGGTCTGAAATGGTCTCAGTGGAAGGGTGGCTGTCAAGAAGCCTTCCAGAAGGAAGGGAAATGGGAAGAAAAGACTGAGATATGCCTAGATAGAAAAACACACAATGCAACACTATCAGTCATGGATTGACCTCCCAAGGCCTCATTTCTGAAGCAGTGTGGGATCATCTTAACAGAGAACAGAAAAAAAGGCATCCGACATCTAGAGAATATTTTTAAAGAGTTGTTCAAGAAGCCTGGAGATCTCTTCTTGAAAACTACTTGAAGAAATGACAAGAAGGTTGAAGGTGGTCATACCAAATATTGACTTTCAAGCCCATAAAAACATGTACAACTGTGTTTTTGCCTTATATACTATATTACGATGCATGTATGCACATATTTCAGTCAACTGTACCTACTTGTTTTCCTAGCAAAATATAAAGAAGTCAGTGGTAGCTCAAGACACTTGCACAGACTGTAATAATATAACTTAATTTGTAACATTGACTACCGAAATGGCATGTTCTAAGTCAATTAATGAGACTGGTTGCTGTAAAGTTAGTGCATTTTACACCATGTTAGGAAAAATATTAGCAAATTCTTTTTGGCTAAGCCAAGCTTTTGGCTATCTATCAGTAGGGACACCCACACACCGGAAAGCTTGCGCGCCAAATACACACACGCTTGGCAGTAGGTGGGCATCAAGGCCCTCAGATATGCTGCTGACAGGGTTTGTCGGCACAGTTCTCCGTCTGCCTTGTTCTCTCTGCATGTGAGAGGTTTACTTTGGGATCGGGGCTGGGCCAGGCTTCACCTGGTCAGACCGAAGGCAAAAGACGTTCAGATAGAGCAACGGCAAGCAAGAAGGGATGAAGAGAATGATTTTCAAGGGGAGGCAAGGGCCTCGTAAAGGGAAACATTTGCAAACCGAAAAGGGAGTTATGTAAATGGGTTAGTCATTAAAGCCTCTAAAAGAGAGGAGGCCAGATTGGGGCCAGAGGCAGGCGGGTAGGCAACTAGGGAACATAAACCCATTATATGAATAGGCCTCTCTGTTAAAAGTAAGCCCCTCTTTCTTTTAAAGATTAGATTTTGTTTTCAGGTTATACAGTCTTTACTAAAATGTTAATTTAAGAATACCCAGAATATCGACCAAAGCTTCAAGCAGTCATTATTTCACGTAGCAGTGAGGCTTTTATTTGACTCATCCTTTCAGTGGAGCTTCCCCTGGTAGACAATGATTGTTATTCTCAGTGTAATTCTGTGTTACATTAACACTGTAGGCTTTCAAAATAAATGCACAGGGCTAAAACCCATGCAGAGTAACTCTCTAAATAGCAACACTTTACAATATGATCCGCCACTAAGGGCACAGTTCCCCTGTAATTAAATGGAATTTCAATTTATTTTATTTGAAATTACAATATAATTATATTTCAGTCCAAATACTTAAAGTACTTAAATGTAGGTACACCTTCGTTTTACAGGAATACTAAGGAATTTCTTGACAATTTAGTGGAAAAACAGACAGTATGTCCCCATTTTACATCGTAAGTACGCTGTACTTTTCAAGGCACGGGCCATATTATGAAGTGCCTTAACTTTGCCTTTTAGTTTTCATTTCTTTTTTCTGTTAGAATAGAGAAATCAAATATGACATCTTTGATTCCTGATTTTACCTCACTGTTATTCTAGTGATAAGTTCCAGCATTGTCTCCTGTGTTATAGTACATATCTTGCGTTCTAATAGCAGCATTTTAATTCCCTAGGTGTGTCATTAAGTGTAATTTATAATCCCGCAAATCTGTACATGTTTCTGTTCCTATAGTGAGCTAAGAGGGGGTTTTCACCCACACCAGATACGCTCACGTGCAGTTCTCCAAAATCCCAACTGGCCATCACTGGAAGCAGCTGACTGCTGAATGCTGACACAGGACCGGTGAAAAAGACATCAAAGATAAAAGAATACAGCATGAAAAGCACAGGCAGTGGCTGCGGTAGACACTTTTCATTGTTTTTAACACTCTCTTCAGATCTTTGTATCAGATCTTTGCTTTTTTCCATAGCTGGCTGATGCACCAACAAGCCCAATCAAGAGTGGCCAACAGACCAGTTGTACCACATACTTTGTACACTGGCTCCATTGACAGCAGAGCTGTCTGCAGACGGATGGGCCATCCCCAGACTGCCAATGTGCTACTCTTGCTGAACCATGAATTCCACCGTATCGGTTCCTCCCTGTGACTCATCTTTCTGTCTTTTTCCTTCCAGTGTGTCTTTGTCTCTGTCTTCATATTTAGCGTGTCTTCTTATTTCTATGTTCAGTGTGTTTCAAAATTGATACGCAATCATGTCTGCATCAGTCTTTTTGTTTTTCTTTCATGTCCTGTGTTAGTTTTGCTTCTTGTCTGTCTGACTGTCCTGATTGTCTTTACCTGTCTGATTATTAGTCAGCCCTCAGTGTATAAATAGTCCTAGCTTCCCCTTTGTCCTCTTCAGATCATCTGTTATACTTCCCAGTTGTGTTCCATCTTTGTTCCCCTTCACATCTATTTAGTTTTTGGTTCTGTTTTTGCCTTCTAGGCCTCGTTGATGTTCGGAGTTAAATATGAGGCTTAATAAAATTTCTCGCCTTTAGTCAGCTTATATCTTGCATTTGGGTCCTAAATCTCTACAAACTATGATATAAGCTCAGGTTGCCTTGGTAGCTCTTTAATGTATTTTTCACCCTTCTCATGTATCAGTTATCAGCATCTCCACTCCCAATCGTAGTCACAACAATTTAATTCTTGACCTGCTCTTATATTGCTGGTTGTTGCTTAAAATTGTGAGATATCATTGACTTTCTGTGGTCTCCAGCGGCCACATGTCCACTAGTCACGTCCTGCCAACTGCACCAGCCCCACTGCTAAGCTTTAAGAGTTTCTTTTTGCTAAAAGAAATGCCATCAAGATGCCATGTAAGAGCGATGTTGGCACTGTGGATGTAACAACAGCAACAACCATTGTGACAGGACAGAGGATGTGGTAGTTGTGTTGGGTTCAGAGTTGGTAAAGCAGAATTTTAGCCACAAAAAGTTGTTCAGCCGGCTGCCGATTACACTGAGAGAGGAGGCCTCCAATTTAACCCTTTCATGCTTAGTGGTCACTACAGTGGACAGCTATTCACAGGCTGCTTTCTTGTATTTGTGTCTTTGTTGATGGTATACTTGCACATAAACCACTACACTGGACACTGATGTGTCACTCCATACCAAATTCATAAGTCAAAACGTATGCTGTCCACCTAAGTGGACATGTAACAAACTCTTTGAAAAGTACATGTTTATAAAAATGGAGTTCAAAAATCTTTTTTTCATGCCTAAAGATGAATAAAAATACTTAAGAAAAAAAATCCCGATTGAGGTTGTCATACTGTTAGATACTGCTCTACTTTGTCCAACACAGTGAAAGGCCTAATAAACGCTGGATTTCACATCTCCATCTCTAGACCTCACATAAAGATCTCCTTTTCTGTTGAGGCCCTACCCACAAGTAGGGCCTCAAGGAGAGCCCAATACTGGAGTTCTAGGGCTTAAATAGCCACTATTTTTACTGTATTCCTGATACACAAAGAAGGGGACACTTCATCCAAAGAATTCCGAAAAGACTTTTCGGACACGTTTGTGTGTGTTCGCTGGTGACCACACTATATATTGAATATGCCTATTCAGTGTACAGTGATGTAGATACAGGTATTTTCTAAAAGTCAGTTTGTTGAAGTACTCACTTCTTTAAAACAGGAAGGCAATTTAATTGAATATTAAAAGGAAGAAATGGTAAAACAAAGCAGCATTTTAAAAAAATAGAATGCTGCTTTGTGGAAACCGGTTCTGGCACACGTAGCTGTTGTCAGCGACATGAAAAAGGCAGCGGTAGAGAGAGACCGAGGGGGAACAACGTGCTGTGTCTAATGTGACACCTATCAAAACTCGGTGTATAATTTACACAGGAAGGAAGAGCAACACCTGAGCCCTGTCTGTCAGGAGGCAGGAGACAGCTTGTAGCTCCAAGCATTTCACTGTTCACAGAAAAGCGTGGTGACACACACGCACACACACATAAGAGCACTACCAGCGTCTTAGTCATCGCCCACTATGAGGTCATTTTTTAAAATATCTTTTTCTCCCCTGAATGATACAAGAAATGTGATGAAGTATGATTAATACTAAAATACTAGTTTTTACTGTAATTAAATTTCCATAATATGTCACTGTAGTCCAACATGGCCAGACTCAGAGCCTAATAATATTAATTGTATCCAGGATTTATTTTTCATACATGAAGTATGCAGAAGCAGTAGTTCACAAGGACCTGTAACTGCTTTACTGAAGTCAGACCTCACCATGAAGTGCTTTTACTTCCTAGTTTCCACAGGCGATGAGAACATATGCAGACAGTGCCTCCTTGTGGTAAAAAAACATATGAAATTATTCCCACCATGCAGGCTGCTGAACATAACCACCCACTATGATCCACAAGTCAATTTGGAGCATTCTGAGAATGAGGGTTGTCTGATGATGAGATCTGTGTGTTAGTTTGTTTATTTAATGTGTATTTAAGCTGACACGTCACATATATAAAAAATCCCAATGGATCTGTGTGGTGACAGAAGTGATCATAGTGCTGTGGCTCTTGGGATCTCTAGATTTGGCTATCCTGTAAATCCAAACTGAAATATATTAATAAATACTAAATTGATCTGTTTCCATTGTATGTACATGTATTCCCCAGAGGAACAATCCTAAGTAGTTTCATGTCTACGTAAGTATTTATGATGGATTGCCTTGAAATTTAGTGCAGGTGCAGGTATTCATGTTGCCCAATTATTTTTAATAATTTTTTTGTCATTTTCTAAATGTTATTTCAACAAAAAGCAAACAGTTTTACTGTAATTTATATATGTTATCAAAAGAACGTGTTCATGGCATGGACTGTATCCAAAAGATGGAAGTAGCAACTGCGATGTCACTTTTTTCTTTCTTCCTTTTTTTTGGGGGGACTTGCATTTTGAAGCCTCAACATCTGCATTTGCTCGCACCATTTTAATTTGTTTCGGAGCTGTGAGTCATCAAGAACACTAAATTATTAGCCAAAGTTAGCAAGCTAGGTTAGCAAGTGCTAATTAATGCTAAGTAATATAATTCATTGGACAGTCTGTATCATGGAGCAAGCTATATTTGTGAGATTTGTGTTTATTTAAAAAGTTGCAAACAGCTGTCAAACCTTCCTTGAGGTTGCTGCTAATAGCAACTGTTGTCAAGCTTAAGTAGAAGAAAAAAGATGCACCTGATAAACATATCTGCCTGACATATTAGCATTCACAATGAAAATTTGGTAATGTCCAGACTTTAGCGTTCAGTATATATAATACAGTACAAAACTGCTAGCATTACAAATATCAAGCAATTGGAAAATAATCACCATACCACAACCTCCTGCTTCTTAGACTGAAACCTTATTCAAGCCTTGGGACTTTTCACGAGTTGTGGCTTTAACTTAAACTGTGTGTGAATACAGTTTGTCCATTCTTCTGTGAACTGACAGCGAGCCACTTATCTTTATTATCACGATGATAATTAATGACTAACACATTTTCCTGCGTCAGACTCGTGGTGCCTTCTCACATGAAACTAGGCTTTTAGATGATAACGCAGGCAGCTGTGTAAGGACAGAGAGCATAGTTAATAGCCTGAGGCGCTGGTGTGTGAGAACACACTGATCTAGCACAGAGCAGAACCCCAGAGCAGTCCTAAAGAGCCTCTGGCTTATATTTATCAAGTCCCTTCGACAGGGACCGCTGAACTCGGATCAGTGGTTAAGTCACACCACCATTTAAACTTCAATAAAGCTGCGAGACTAAAATGGGTTCCAGATCCCCGCTGTAGCATAGCTGACTTTCACAGAAAGTAGAACATAAAAACAAGAGATCAGAACATCGGTGAGCATCTCATAAACAGGGACATCATTGTTTTAGATCAGCTTCACTCTTAGATTTTAGGGCTAATAAAAACACACAAGCTCTTCATCTTCATTGGTCACACTCTGGTACTGCACACCTATACAGCATCCCTTTTTCCCCATGCAGCTGAACTGATTACATATTGTGTGGTAAAAGGGATATATTTACATTTCATGTCAACTTCAATTGATCTTTCTTTTTTTGGCATCGGTTTGGGCTTTTTTTTAACAGATGGCCTAAGAGTATTTATAAGTGCTGCTACATGAGATGGCTGAAGTTTTGGCTGAAGGTTAAAACGGGGAAGTTTACCCAGAAGAAGACATACAGACACTTGAACAGCAAGTCCCAAATTCTTTGAAAGGTGTGAGTATTTAGCATTTGACAACATTTATCCAGGATGTCATGGAAGTCGCCCAAAACTGAGTTTAAGGAAGTTCTCAGATGAAAAGAACAGCAATACTGCATTACGAAGCCAGATAAGATACAGCATGGTACTTACATAGTGCTTTTCTGCTCTGTTTAACCCTTTCTCACATAGTGGTCACTACAGTAGACAGAGGCTATTTTGTTGTATTTGTGTCAGTGTTGATGGTATATTTGCATATAAACCACTACATTGGACACTGAGGTGTCATTCCATACCATCCACCCACTCCAAAGGTGATGTTGTCCACCTAAGTGGACGTGTAAAAAACTATTTGAAAAATACATGTTTAAAAAAATGAAATTCAAATATCCTTTTTCATGCCTATAGATGAATAAAATACTTAAGAAAAAATCCTGATTGAGGTTGTCATAATTCAATGCATGAAAGGGTTAATATGTAGTACGATACTGTTAGATATTACTCTACTTTTCCAACACAGTGAAAGGCCTAATAAACACTGGATTTCAGATCTCCATCTCTAGACCTCACATAAAGATCTCCTTTTCTGTTGAGTGCCTACCCACAAGTAGTGGCTCGAGACCCCAATACTGGAGTTCTAGGGCTTAAATAGCCACTATTTTTACTGTATTCCTGATAAAATTCCTGATTGAGGTTGTCATAATTCAATGCATGAAAGGGTTAAGAACTCAGGTGCTTACACCCATCCTCACACAAGTTCCTGTAAGTTTTTTCTATGGCTGAGCGCTGCTAGCCAAGCATTCAAACTCCAGTGGACCCATCAGGGGAAATTTAGATTTCAGTATCTTACCCAAGGATACTTCGACAAGCCACTGACCTTCCGATTAGTTAACAACCCACTCCAGTTAGGCTCATATCATTATGGACACTGAAAAATTATATTATGGATTTATTGTGATCCTGCCATGGATCTTTATGGCTTTTATTAAGTCAAATACATCCTCAGTTGCATTGACGTCCACCAAATTGCAGAAAATTTTCAAAAACTCCCACTACATCTGGAGTGTTCTGCACTTGGATGGATGAATGAGTTTTTCCTTCACTGTGGAAACGATCCTCCGATCATCCACAGCTGCTGTCACCACTTCAGTGTTTTTATTCAACCACAGGAAATAAAGGTCGAAGGCCATATCTGATTATAAAACAAATTTGAATCTGACTAGATTCACAACTAAAATAAAAATAGGAAAAGAAAACCAATGTTTGTTTCCAAAAAAGCACAAACATCACAGTAAAATTAAATTTCTAACTTGTTGCATTTTGATGACAAGAGCTAAAACAAAAAAATCCAGAGGCAGTGATATATGAAGGGTTTATTTTTATGGGCATGAGGTTTAAATTATGTTCATAGGAACTCGGCTGCACACATAAAGAAGGCAGTTTGAGGTTCTCTCCTGATGGGACACGTTGACCTACATAAACTATAAATCTTTGGCTCCATCTAGTGGAGCTGATGAAAACTTTCATTCATTTTTAACCTTTGCTTTAAACTTTAGAGATAATGAAAAATTGAATATATCTGTAACTTAAAATTTGTATTACAAACCTACATGAAAATGAACAAACTTATTGAAATACCATTTGTCATAAGATTAAAGACTTACCATTTAGAAGAAGGGGGACTCCATGCTGATATTGGTTCAAAAGTAAACCTACTTTTTAATCTTCTACTTAATATTTTATTGATATAATGACATTTATTAATAGATATATGTAGGTGTGTTATATAACAACTGTTTGAATGTCATCATTTGAAGAAAGACTGCAACCTGCAATTAAAAGGATTAAAAACCCTTCCAGGTTTAATACCTCAGTTTTTCTGGCACTTTTTACTTCCTAATATTAATTAGTGTCATTTCAGGATTTTTAAAAATATATATATTTTAGATTGTGTTACAACTTTAGGAAGTCTATTCATGACCCTTTCATTGGCTTTAACTTTAGATTTGCATCGCCCTTTATTTTGAGACATTGCTTGGTAGCTTGCAATCATTATCCTGATGAAAGGTGCGAGTTGTGCTTCGCCTTTGGACTGGTGGCCTCAAATGATCTTCAAGCAACCTTCTTGATTTTGAAAGCTGAATCAGCACCTGTGGGTGTTCTCACTTTCTGCGTGCGACTCATCTCGAGCAGATATCCTGTGTCAGCTTTCATTCTGGGTAAAGCATTGTGTGGTGATAAGCAATAAAGATGATACACAGGCTTTACCTGGCAGATTAGCTCTCAGATTTTTATAGCTTACTTGGAAAAGCTTTATCCCTGTGAAGCCAGAACCAGGAAATAATACCAAAAAAAGTCAGAGGAAGAAAAACAAAATGACACTGATGATGTAGATATCACAGAAACTCAAGTATCTGATAGGACAGTAGCATGTTAACCCTGTAACCTGTAAGTGGAACAGTATAATTAATACTGCCAAATGAGTTCAAGCAGACGCCAACCTAAAATGTAAGTGGCAGACTTTTGAACTTTATTCTCATTTTTGCAACACATTATTTATTTGTCATCATTATTCCAGTTATAATAAATGCATAACAACCGCTTCAGAACATGTTACTTGGACATATTTTGGACGAGAGAAGTGTGGCTGCCGCCTCGTTTTTCCCCCTCCTCATTTATATACAAAGAGAAATATTTTGCACTAGATTAATCCTAACATTACCCACTCATGTGGGAGGGAAAATCATGCAGCAGAGCATCAATTCACCAAAAGATCGGAATATTGCTAAAAGAGGCTTTAGTGGAATATGATGAGAGTCTAAAAGATAATAAAAAAAGTTTGGCAATTCTCAAGCTGTCACAGTTTAGGCTAAAAGCGATGACACACACACACACACACACACACACACACACACAATATTATTTTCAAAAATAAAAAGTGCAAAAGGCAAATTCTCCACTTGGGATGATTTAAGAATTCAATGATGGCTAAAGAAAACCTTCTTTTTCTAAACCCACATCCAGTTTTGCAGATTCATAAATCATACTGTACAGAAGTTCTTCAAAGTGCAAATATTCTGAATTGGCATAATCTGGTATATACACTTCATTTTTCTTAATGACAAAAATAATAATTAAACAAAAAAAAAAAAAAAAAAAAACGTTTCCTTTTCTTTGTCCAGTCAGGCTCCATATTCAAGACGCACAAGCGTATCCCCAGACTTCATCGCCGTCATCGCACACACTTGAAGTCACAACGTCAGCTAACAATGATTTATTAAAAAAGAAAAAAACAGAAAAAAAAAAAAAAAAAAAAAAAGTCACATCACTGAAAGCTTCTCACACCATGAAAAGAAAGAGGAAGAAATCCTAAATGTAATCAGAAAAGCTGAAACCTCAGAGAGATCCGTGTGTTGGCTTTTGTCCGAGCCATGCAGGTCATGCAGAACCAGCTTGTCCAATAACAGCCATTTCACTCCCTGATGTCACAACTGGATCTCAGTCTCTGATAATTAAACTACTCAACTACATCTACTTCATTATCACAGGACCGTACAGCCACAATAATCGTAGGTCGTTACAATTGAGTAAATTGCATAAGACTCGTGTATTTCAAGGAGTTTCTCCTCGAGCCTGGCACGTCGCTGCCCTCTACGTAAAAATGCTTATTATCGGTTTAAACTTCAACAGCACCGAAGCAGGAGATGCATACAAGGCCCGCTTTAGGGTCACTTCCTACTGATCTGACCATAGCAGCCTGAAAACAACCTTTTCCCACCGAGCTCTCGCTGGTTAGCGCCTCTGTAGGAAAGACACTGTTTTGAAGATGAAAAGGCAGCCGTTTCACAGCCGAACGGGACGAGGTGAACTTGTGCTGTGAAATAGTAAGGGTTGGGGTTTTTTGTTATTTTTTTTTTGTTTTTTTGTTTAACCAAAAGAAAAAAAAAAGTGTAATGAAAGCTTTTCATTTTTCTTTGATTCAAAAAGTTAAAAAAAAAAAAAAAAAAAAAAAAAGGCTGAGTAATGATTGTTATTGAAGAGAAAGGAGATTTTTAAAAAAAATCAATTCAGGAAATCTGCTGGTGCAAATGTTTCCATCGTTTCTAAGGGAAAGTCACTGCAATGAAAAACCAGACAAACGAGAAGCTTTTATTCGAGTAATATCAGATGCACCGATATCAGCAGGTAACCGTATCGGCTGATATTGGCTTTACTGACTGATATCAGGAATATCAGCAGATATTTAGTCGGTCATATGACTCAAGCATGGAAAACTTCAAAGTGTTTTTTGTTTTTGTTTTTTAAACAGGGAAGCTGCTTATGACACAGAACACAGAGGGAAACAGTAAAAGTAAAAACAGCATCAGTATGATTCATCAATTTATTTTAAAAAAAACAAACTTTTTTTTTTGCATTTTAAATTTGCTTTCGTTCTCATTCCTTTCCCCCGTCACTGTTTTATAGTTGAATTATTTAGGTTTTCATAGTGTAATTAATGGGTGGATAATGCATAAATATCGATGGCTGTCATTCCCGATATCAGTCAATAGAGCCAATATTAGCCAATGCTAAGTTTCTGCCAGCAGATCTGTTATCGGATATCGTTTTAATAAAAGCTTCTGGCTTAACATCAAAGGTTTCAAGCTCTTCATCACACATGCAATGTGACATCATCAATAAATATCTGCCCGTGACTGATATCAGTCCAGATTGCCGTTATTGCTGATGCTAATTTTTGGCACCTGTATTATCTTAAATTATTATAATAGAAGATTCCAGTTTGAAATTTCAAAAACCTTCCATTGGCTCAGAGCCCCAACTTAACTGACTGAAAAAAAGAAAAAAAAAGTTATATCATTTATTATATTTTGAGCCACTTCTAGCTAAGTAGAGCTTCGGTGTTCGGTTCTGAGTGCCCTTATAATGGAAACTGTTGCATAAATTTGATTTGAAGAAAATCTGAGATGGCGAAAAAGGACTGGCGCTGTCAAACTGCTACATCAGCGTTAAATTAAGACTTCATTATAACACCCCAAGCTTAAATAATATGGAATGGCTAAACTAGTGCTTAAAGAAGTTCAAGCTCAAGAGAAGTACATGAACAATCATCAGGGAATTTTTAAACACACCGCTAGTATTATTTTAATGTTTTTGTTAAATAATTAATGTATTTCACGCTACCTTTAACAACATTATTTTAACATCAATGTGCCATGAATTCTATTCATTTTATAATAAAACCATATAAAGTAAACAGTGGTGTGTTTTAAAATTCCACGAGTAACTAAAAACTGTCAGTTTGAATCCTTAATTCCTGTTTGTTTCAAGTGAGACAAACAAGACAGTGTTGAAGGGGAAATCTGAATATCAAAGTCTCATAATGGGTTTTCACCTCCTACACGTTTTCTATTTTAAAATTCCAAATGTTACTTTATAGTCATGAAGGTTTTGTGATTCAGCTTTAAGCTGTTAACACTGCTGTCACCGCATGGCATCACATAAGCTAGCTTAGAACTGCCAAAGCTATTTTTATGTACATCCTACAATGTTTTGTTGTGCTTTGTGAATAAATGTTAACTCTTAAATTCGCCTCAGGCCAGGTTTGTGTGACACTTGAGCTGGTCTGGTGTTTCCTTCACATGATCCAAGAGAAGACAGCAAGAAAAGCTTTGAATCAAAGGAAAATGAAGTGGGGGGGGGCAAAAGGGCCAGGGATGACATGTGATCATCAAAGTCGGATCATCAAAGTCGGGTGTAACTTTTAATGAAACTGGTAACTCTTTCTCCCTACATCTTTTCCTCCATTCCTTCCCCATGTCCTCTCTTCACTGCAAGGCTCTTTAGTCAGGTCATTCAAGGGGGAGGGAAGGATGTTCACATTGGAATGGAGCGGTGATGGCACGGAGAACCTGGAGGGAATGAATTTCAGTCGTTAGGGGCGAACAGTGACAGTTATTTAACATGAGAACATATCTGATCTGCAACTTTCTGTCTGTAAGTGCATCAGTACCACCTTTAAACTGCACATCTGTCCTGATGAACTTTATCTGGACACAATGTTTCTCCCACAGTGTACAAACTGTCCACTGTCAGGTGGACACTGTAAACATTTCTACACTAACAGTGACTCGTGAAGCTTCAGCATTCACGACCTTGAACAAAGAACCTCAGGGCTCGTGTGACTATGACTTCCCCTGACTAAATTGTGACACTTCCAAAGAAAACAGATGCTGTGACGTTGGCTGTAGATTTCAGCACAGGGTGTAAAACGATCACTGAAACTCACTGTGGCGTGGTGCAGTAACTCTGTACTGGTCGGGTGTAGAGCCTGTGCTTTACTCCGAGTTGTCTACACGCTGCAGCTGTTTACTGTTTAGGTGGTGCCAAAAATATGTGGACCAACCAGTTTGTGCTATACGCTTACTTGTGTTGTTGTTGGCCCTTGAACCAGCCACAGAGCAGACAGAGGTTCTAACATAACCGGCTGAAGTGAACCCAGGAACACACAGAGGTGTCCACTGTTCAGCACACTTTTCAATCTATCAGCAGGAGCTGCGTGCTGCTGGGTTTTTGGAGGATGGTGGGTTTTTCTGTTTTTAAATGACGATCATCTGTAATTATATCATCAAAGGATCACCGTGAATGGGGCTGTGTCTAATTTTAGAACTGACAAAGATCACCTGAGCTGAAGATAATAGCTATGTGCTGCTTTAAGCCCCGTTTAACTTGGAAACCAACTCTCCTGTCTCGTTCTCTTCCAGGTACAGATCCTCCGTATGGGTGCAGCTTCTCACCAGGCTTTAATTCTGCAAAGTGGCCAATCAGCAGCAGCGAGGTGCTGAGACACATGTCACGAGTCTTGGCCGGGTTATTCGTTCACTCAGTTCCCACAGCTCACAGCCACAGGGGAAAAAACTCGGCATGTAGGTCGACCAACAGTTCCGCCGACACGCCGTGTCTTTACCACAGCCACCTGTCAGCTCTGCGCCTACCACATTCATGAACGAGACCCTGAAAAACTCTAGTCCTGACTTCATCTCATCAAACCTCCCCAGTATAAGCTGGAGCTGTAAACCAAACACCTAGAAAACAAATGCAGATCTGAATACTTCACATATTGAAATACTCCGACACAGAGCCGGATCAATACAAAGATTTTGATACCTTTAGTAGAGAAAGAAGAGGCGTGTTCTATGAGACGTGGCCATGTTCTCTGACATGTTGCGAACTTTTAGGTAGTTCACAAAACCTCTGAAGAACAGCAGGAGACCTGTGGGAGAGAGAATCATGAAGTCACTCTGACACAGAGGCTTTTTGGCTTTTAGGGACGATTACTGACTGCAGCGCACTCACCGAGCAGCAGGAAGATCCACCACAGCCAGTACTGACCGTTGAAGTAGCCAGTGAAGTAGTCTGAGAACTGGACACACACAGGAAGAGAGAGTTTACCTTTAGTGTTATCAGAAGGAAACAATTGCTGTGTCTAATTTGCTCTTTATACAAAGTGACGCTCTCTCATAAAGTCTATTAAAAAAATAAAAATCCCACATCCATGAAGCCTGACCAGCAGTCATGTGCTCTCACTCTATAGATAAATAAACAGTTACGGCTTACTTTGACTATTTTAAATGAAAATATTGCTAAATGTGTTGTGTGGAAAAGGACAGCTGTGTATAAACAGGGCAACCTCAGGAAACACAAATATGACATTTAAAAAAAAAAAAAAAAAAAACTCAAGGTCACCCTAACACACACACACACACACACACACACACACACACACACACACACACACACACGGGTAACAGCACAAGTGTGCAGACATTAACACAGGATGCAGTTAGCATTGTTTTTAAGTATGTTTAATGTCCCCCTGTGAGTTCTCCCACAGCAGCAGCTGCAGCGCTATCAGACGCCCGAATCAGACTCGCTCTCGATAACTCAACCCACAACAATGAGACAGGAAGCGCGGGCGTCGCAGGTCCTGAGCTTACTCTGAACTGCTCTCAGGGCTCTGCTGGCCTCTTGGCCACGTCATTCCTGGGGGAGGTTTTTTAATCCCAGTGAGACTTTTGACCTTCACAAATTAAAGGATATAATAATAACACTCTGCAAACTTCAAAGAAGCACATGTGCAAAGGAAATGAAACATCACAAATACCGCCTCCAACTTGAGAGCTTTTCAGCTGCAGCTCCCAACTGATATAATAACGCTCCTTCTACTGCGAGCATGATTAAACTCTCGCCTGTAGACCACATTAGACTTTGTCTTTGTCAACCCAACTGATGAAACTTCAAAACAACAAAGAAAATTACAGATTTATGTCAAACTTTTGCGTTTCAAAGCCAGTACACCAGAATGACTGAGGATGTAGATCAGCAGGTCGTCTGCTTAGTGTAGCATGAGCTGATTGTTTGTAAGAGGCTGGTAATGGTATAAACACTGTATGAGCCTCTGCAGTAGTAGTTGTACACAGAGGAGCAGAGCATATGACATTGCCATTTTCCCCCGTTACCTACTAACCCTGTGTTTAACATCAAAGGGCTATGAACTCTGGGTAACTCCCTTAGACAAACTATGCAGGAATCCTGATTTGGAGAGCGTGCGTAAAGGACTCAGAGTGTCTGACAGAGAAACCTCATTTAGTTCATGGCTTGGCAGCAGGACGGTCCAAAGCCCTCAAGGTCAAAGTCTTTGGGTCTACGACACTGAGACCAGTCCCCAAAAGCTAATCCCGTAGCAGTGCTCAGAAGTTCACGTGGTGTAGCTGTAGGAGAATGATATTCAAACGTTCAGTAATGGCTCCATTCTCATTCACTTAGATATAAGTTTGAAAAACAAACAAACTGCACAGATTCCTTCCAAGATTGCTGCCGAGTTGCCCAACTTTTTGTTAAACCCTGATCCTCGTGTGTAACACTGACCTCCATCGTTAAAACACAACAAACAAACAGTGGAATCACATACCCTCACAATGAGAATCCACTTGATGAGGGAAAGACCGAAGCCGCAGATGGCCCCGTAGCGCCCCGCAATGGTGTTGGTCAGACAGAACGACAGGCAGAACCCAATCCAGTTGAACAGGAAGGCCACTGAAGGAACAGCAGGAAAACTCGTTTTTATTTGGGCATCCAAGTGACTTTTATTTTGAAATCAGCAGTGGATTTTTTTTCCCTCCTGAAATAGAAATATGTTAAAAATCTAAAAGTAACAACAGTCTCAATGGATTTGAGCGTCTCTCTAAATGTTTATCCACTGAATTATCAGTGAGACTCGAGGGTTAATTCATCTGTTATCAGCGAGTCACGTGCTGTTTTACAAGCGTGTCACAATCTGGGCAAAGCAAACAGCGCTGTTGCCAGCTCTCTTTAGTTTGCACATAAATAAGCAAACAAAAGAAAACACCAGACTCACTAAAAAAGGCCAACATGAAGATCCCGTCGTTACCCACTCGGAGCTGATCGGCGTCACTGAAGTCGTCTCTGGGAGGGAAGTCATCATCCTTACATGGACACACACAGACGCAGAAATGTTATATTATTTTAAAAGTCACAATGTATTTTGGAATTAGCAAGTCACCTTAACAATAACCTTTTCAAGTGCTGATATAATGTGCTCAGAGCATAAATTCAAGTTAACTGAAATGCAGTTTTACTTGTTCTGAATGGGAAGACTCAGAGCTGGTAAAAATAAAGCCTTTCAGCATTTATTTTGGTCCCGAGTGTCACAAGCGTGGGGTAATCAAGACAAACATTTTCTGGTATGCTTTGAGGTGAACCACACCCAGACCAAAGACCAGTAACCACAAGAATGTTTCAGTGGAAGGACTTTAACCCAAGAATAATAAGAGGGGATCTAAGAGGGGCGACCGTGCGTGAGCAGGGCTCCTTACCCGTGGCATCACCTCCACTGCTGAGGCAGCCATGGCAGCTGCTTTGGCCTTCTCTGCTTCATCGTATGTGGGCAATGAGGTGGCAACGCTGTAGGGTGGAGGCACAGGGAAGTCACCTCGGAAACTAGTCTCTGTTGAAAGAGAGGAGGAAAAGAGTAAGAAAAGGACAGAAAGCACGCAGGATCAAAGCGGAGCTGTGCACTTCCTATAATGCTCTGAGACCGTCCTGGAAACTAAAGTGACTCAAAGCTACAAACACTCCAAACAGTCACCACAGAGCTGCCATCAGACCAAACTCTGTGTGCAATTAAAGTCAAATTAGTACCAGGTGCTGCTGCAGCAGTTGCTCCCAAGTCGATGGAAGCGTACGGAGGTGGTGCCGTGTCCACTGCCTCCCCCTGAGTCCTCACGCCCGACGCCTCCCCTGCCGCGGGGGCCGGGGCCGGGCTCACCTGAGTCTGGCTCTGGTCCTGGCTGGATGTGCCTGGCTGGGCTGTGGCAGAAGTGCACGGCTGTGGCTCGCTGGCGCCGGCCTCCGAAGAGTCGTCCTCATTGTGCAACTGAATATAACAAGAAGCAGATCATCAGCCAAAACCAATGCTGCTGCTCGAGGGGAATGCACACATGCACACACTCTCGTCCTACATCTCTGAAAGACTTGAGAAGAAAGCACCAGAGTGCTGGCAGTTTCAAAGTCTGAAAACTCCAATTCCTCTGACTGCATGAAAACAGCTGCCACACAACTGAAATAACAAACCAGAAAGCAAAAGATTTCAATATTAAAGAGTCGGACATTTGTACTGCTTGCTGTTATAAGCAGCAGCAGCATTTTGTAATAAAATAAGCTTTACACAATCTGTTTTTATTTCTCAGCACCAACTGTGGCTGAAGCAGCACTCGGAGATATATATATATATATATATTTTTTTTTTTTAAATATCTTCACATATATATATCTATATATTCAGGCTGAATGAGTGGGTTGAAGTGGGCATATTTACAGTAGATGATTATTTTTCCTCCATGAAGCTTCTTCATGCTGTTGGTAATTTTATCTTTGCTCTTGAAGTTCAAAAAGAACCTGGAGATGGCCGTCTTAACCCGGTTTAGTTTCAACCATGAGTAACAATTATGAGACATTTTACTGAACAGTCAGAATCCTGTTGATTAAAACTATTCTTGCTTTAATTTGTCTTTAATGCTGGTCAGTATTTAGAGATCCCAGATTATTAGCTGACCTCGGTACTGTGGTTCCCAAACTCTGGTTTCGCTCTCAAAGGGAGGCCCAAAGTTGGGAGGCTATGGCCAGTCTAAACAAAAAACACGCACCAATAGCAATGTATGGGCAAGTTTGTTGTTGTATCAGTCAGGTAAACATAAAGCAAACAATCTGAACATGTAGTCATTTTGAGTGCTTTAGGTGGTTTTCAAATATAAGCGTCTGACAGAAGAAGTTGTCAGAGTAACACCAGATACTTGTAGAAAAATCAAATAAGCTCAGCGAGCTGTGAAACAGCAGGGGTAAACAAAGTGTAAAAAGGACATGTTTTTTGGATTCTGTCTCACTAATAAAGGTGAGGCGGTATGGACTATTTGCTGGAAAGTTGTGGCTAAAGGGGGCAACACTTCAAAGTGGATTTTTTTACTTTTTGGTGACCTCAAAAAAGCACCAAATGCCAGTCCTTCAGAGAAAATATATGGAGTCAGGATGTTAAATCTGTGCATAGCTACTAGTTTTCTAACTAAATTGAAAAGTTAGAGTAATCAACTAGTGTAAAAGTAAGAAAACACCCAGAGTGTGTGGCTAACATTAGCTCTGATAGCACTACAAATTTAATATTGGGCACATGTGAGTTAGTTCTGACACTGCATACATACAAACAATCCAAAAACAGCTACACTATGCTAACTGTATGTTCCATCTTGCTTACCACTTCACATTTATGTCTGTTAGCACTGGGGAGCATTGCCAGGCTCCCACACCACTGCTTCAGAACATGATGGGTGCTGACATTAATAATTAGTTATGCCTTTAGCCCTTTCAAAAACACAGATAAAGTTAAATACTGTATTACCCCAGTGAAATGTGATTATCACTATATAGGAGACTTTCTTAGTAGCGGCAGGGTCCATTATTCTTGCTTAGTTCTAATTCCTTAGCTAAGCATTACAGATTAATCCTTGGTCTTTACCCTTTGTCATCTGTCAGAGCTGTACTCAATGAAAGCTAACACAAACTGAACCCTAAAGAAATTAACTGCTACAGTATGTAGAGGCTTAAGAAATGTTCGATTACAGTGATATCCTAGCCTGCATGTAAGGAGTAAAATGAGTAAGTAGTACCATTTGCCCTAAACAGAATGTTTGACACTGCAAGCACAGATACATAAAGCCACATCAATATGTCAACAGAGGAAGGTCTCTGGAAAAGTGATCTACATGTAATAAGTTAATGACAGACCACGCAACATCTGAGCAGGTCATCTACAAGCCTAAGCAGATTTTTTTTTGTCAGGTCTTAGAGCCAGACACCTTCTGAAATTACAGATGATGGTTACAGTATAACCGAGAGGGAATTGAATCACCTCCACCCCTCTGTTCCAAAAAGGCATCCATGAGAAAGTTCTATCTAGTCAGCTCCTGGCCAAAGGCATAAGATTGTGGTTTTATAATTAACTAAACTCCATGTGACTTTAAGGACAGTGCTACGTGACCCAGGATTAGCAGGAGAAACTGACAGACTCATTGTGCGTCAGAATGCTGATAACCCAAATAACAAAAGCTGTCTCAAGGTGGTTAAGCAAGTTTAGCTCGTTTAAAGACTAAGAACAAATTCCATAAGAGCACAGTAAAGTGCCTGTAATCAAAGATGACAACTGTCACAATAATCCTCAGTTCTTGATTTTCACCATCAATATAATTATTGTAATAGCAATAGTTTGGGTGGATCACTATACCGCTGTTCTACAGGACCGTGTTTATCTTAAAAACAGCAGAGCAATCGAAGGGTCCCATATATTTGCACTGGTCATTTTGCACGTCAGTGGTGACGTCACCACAGTTCTGTATCTTTTATACCAGCTCTTAGGGCACGAATATACACTACAGTAGTGTCCTGAACAACAGGTGCTCCCACTCAGAGAAAACCTCAACACCAGCGATGATATAAGAGAAGTGAAAACCAAGAAGTGAAGAAATTGCAAGCTTTCTTTTTAAAGATTTTCCTCAGAAAGACAAACTTGCAACATTTCTCTGTATATGCTTCTGTACTCATAGATCATTTAAATGGTGGTAAAAATCACCACAATGGTCAACTCGTGTTTTCAACCTGCAAACAAACTCGAGAGGCACATCACCCGCCTGAAACGACACCATGCACCAGTGGATTTAATGATGAGCATATGAGGATATGATGAGCCATGCAAAAAACAAAGAAAAAAAAAACCCAAACACAAATGTAGTATACTGCGTGCTGTCTTTTCAACAACTTAAATTGAACTCAACATACAAAAGTATGATGTTGAAGACTCGGCTTACAAAAAGTACAATTATTGATGAGATTATGGTCTGTGTGATTGACACAATCTTGAATTTAATTTTAAATGATCACAATCACCAGTAAACAGTTACAGTGATACCTTTAGTTGGGTGAATTGGTATGCTGTTCTGCTGACTTGTGTTGATCTAATAGGGAGTACAACATGCTTGCCTCTAATGTTTGAGCCAGATACATTCACCAAGTTTACAGTTAGCAAGAGCAGACTGATTTGATGTCACTGCAAAGCTTGAGGCAGTTTGGGTTTGACATTCAGCTTCATTACATGTCAGATTTATCAATTGAAAATATTGACTAAGCATGTGCCGATATCAGATTTTTACTTTAGGATTGTAAAGGTTTAAAAAAAAATTTAAAAACCCAGCATGTCATGATTTTCACTTCATGATTATTGTACTGAAAAAAAAAAAAATCCTGATTAACAAAATGATTGCTTTATATGTAAAAAGTTGGAAGAAAAAAAAGGCGGCAAACTTTAGTTGCCTTGTGACGCTTGAAGCTATGCAAGTTTTCATTTGAAACTCATTTTGACTCTGCGTCAGCAGGACTGCATTCCACAATTCTGATAATCTGCTTAAAATGATGTTTTTGAAAGGTGAATCTACCATTTGAAACCTTTTCCATGAAGTAATGGTGGTTTTCGAACAGTGGTAAAACACCTCGACAAACAGGGGAAACACCCTTTGTGATAAGTAATGATATCACGCAAGTTGAAAAGCCAGAGGTGACTAACAAATCTAAATAGCTTCTTTAAGAAGCACAGTCACAGTGAAATCTGTTGGTTTACCACACCGATAGACTTCTGAAAAACTAAGATCTTGGCCGTCCCAACCGACTTTTGAACTTCCACCAGCGCTGGGTCAGCATACAAGGCAGGGAAGTGAATGAGCGGCCGACGACTGGCTCAGAATCAAGGACAAAGCATAACTGCACCCCCGCGCATGCACAGGGGATTACATAAGATCTTAACAACATAGCCACAAGCCTCCTCATGTGTCCAAATACACCCGAACCTCACAGCAGCAGTGCCCCATACCTGTAGTATTATTTAGAAAGGAAACAGAGCAAGAGATGACAGTGTAGGCATACTGTGATGAACACTGGGTTTTTTATTAGTATATTTTTTTGTTTGTTTTCACAAACCACAATATCAGATAACTCATCTGTTTGGCTATATCCAAGCCATCCTTGAGAATCCACTGTATTGTGCTAGAGTTTCCAAAAAAAAAAAAAAAAAAAAAAAACGGAACTTGGTGTGAATCGCTGCTTTGTTCAGGGCTGAAAAGTTTGAAAGGACATTGCTGATTTGCCTTGGCTCATACCGAATCCTGTGGGATTATCAGCCATAATACCAGAACAACAAGGCACAAAGCATACTTTATCTCCCAAGGTTCATAGCTGACTCCAAAGTTTTACCAACACTGCTGTTACAATACATTAACAGAAGGAACAAACTCCACATGCTTAGGCCAGTTCAACCAAAGAAGCCATACTCTGAGGCTGGCATCCATTAATGTCTTTGACTAACAGTAGTAGCATTAGTTTTTCCCTGCATTACTATATCATTTTATGATTCTGCGAAGACACAATATAAGTCATATTTCTAAAAAATTAGTTCGTTAACACTTATTTGTCACCGTCATTCTTTTCTCTTGATTCGTACCAGCCCTTTAAGCTGCGGTTTAAGCCGGAAATTCATCTTAAAAAAAATACAACCAGAGGGGAAAAAAAGAGGCCCTCTTACCACATTTAATATGAGCCAGCTAATAAACCCCTATGCTAACCACTTAACTTACAGCTAAGCTTCTCAGAATTTATGCTGCCAAAAACCGTGTAACTACACCTCTGTTTGAATGTCCACATGTAACTACAAGTTAGAGAGTGTATTTTATGTGTGTAACGCTGTTAAAAGCATTTTCACTTAAACGGCCTTCGCGACTAGTCTTGGCTGGCCAGCGTTAGCTGGCCACGGAAGTGGCTAATCAAAGGCTGGGTACCATAGCAAAACTAATTTAGGGGAAAAACGAAGTAAAACACAACAGTTGTGAAAGTTTGCTTTTTTTGCGGCTTTTTGTCTGTCCCACATAACGCATTTTAAATAGTCAATACAAACAATAAGCATTAATTTTTTTGGCAAGGGCCTGGTGCCCGTGACGGGTGGCAGGCCGAGCTATCAAACGGTGTTTTGATCAGCTTCCACTCACCACTTGGTATCGGCTCGCTGGGTCCATCTTCGACAAGGTTCAGCTGGCTAAACGAGCCAGCCGGTGAGAACTATCAAAAAAATAAGACTTGGGTTTACTCCGATGTGTGAGTCACGGACAAGAGATGTTGGTTCCAGAAACAACGCTGAAGAACGGGATTCTGAGCGATGAAAGAAATGGCTACAACCTACAATGCATTCACAGAAAAATACCGTTCTGTGTAAAAACCTTCACCCACTTTCAAGCTAGTCTAAAGATGTCACACTTCCGGTTACAAATTTCAAAATAAAATGTATATAATCGGTATTGCGCATTAATGTTATTATTACGTTGTTGTTGTCGTTGTTGTATTCATCAATGCATATATGATCTTCTACTTATCTAATTTACCTTACGTTTACACCTAAGCTTTAGAGTTATTATCATTATTATTATTATTATTATTACTGTTATCATTATTGATAACAACCATATATTAGCATTATATTTTCATTCTAAGTATAAAAAAAAGGTAAAATTAATATAATATTAATATCTAATACACTCTGTTTCTATCCGAAACCAATTCTATCCGAATTGTTAGGTAGTTAATCTGTTGGAAATTCCTGTGAATGTGATGTGTTACTGTCTTTTAATGTTATTCAGTTCATAACGTTTTAAGATGGCTGTTCTATTTTTACTTTTCTGTACCATTTCAGACCACCGTCAGCGCTCGCTAGACGCTTTATTTTGAAGGCGACTTCCTCTTGTTCCAATTGTCGTTCGACCAATTGAGTCCTTCCTCGGTGGGTTGATCTCAGATTTCCAAGGATTGAGAAAGGGTGATGACGCAAATACAAAAATAAATAAATTTGACGAGAGAAACCACTAGGTGGAGCCAAAGTCCTCTTATATCTCTGAACCACAACGGCCCATTTCCATCCATAAAAAAGAATCTCACATGCCTCTGTTTATCAGAGAAGTATGGATTGCATTTTACAAAAACACAAGTCTCTGGCAGTGCTTTACATTTTACATTTTTCTGAAGTTAATGATTGAAGTTGTCAGCAGAACAGGGTCAAGGGGAAGATTTTGGCAGTAAGCCTATCGGCTTGGGTGAGATTCCCAACTCATTGCCATAACTCACGTTGCAGTGCAGTGAAAACCTGGCCTTCGGTAGTGAGACGAATGCCTTGGAAGCGCTGAATATGTGGAAATGAGGATTCCTGGCTTGACAAAACAATCGCAGCTCAAGGCCTACGTTCTCACACTATCAGCCACCAACACCATCCTGTTGCATGACTAAAAACAAGGTGAACATAAAATAAGATCGTTATTCATTTTCACCAAAAACCCTGGAAACTTCATTGCTGCAGCTTAAGAAGTGAGATCCCTCCTTGTTTAACACAAATAAGCAGGCCCTGAGCTATCAAGCACCCCTATCAATAATATAGATATCATCTCTGGTATTGGTATTGCATCGATACTGGAGCGATAGGAGCGATACTTTGTTTCAATCCTCTACGTTTAACACACTGAATTGTGTTAAATAAATTATTGTTATTGATGAGTCATTTCATCAATCATGACACACTGGTCTCCCCTACATAGACTACATAAATATCGGTATTGGTATTGGCATTACTGACTCTGTACTTACTTGGTATTGGATTGATACCAAAATTTGCAGTACTGCAAAACACTATCAAACACACACAGAGAGCAACCTCAGATAGATTTCACCCTCTTTGCTCCAGGATGGGAGTGCATTTAGACAGCTCACTGTCTAAAAGAAACATTCCACTATCCCCACCATCAAAAATCATGTTAAAATATATGTGTGTGGATATGAGCAGAGGGGAGGCGGGGTAAACTCTTTACCTCCATTCTCAAGTTTACTCCGTCATGTGGTCTCGCCTCCCCGGCTAATCCTGGATCAGCATTGGATTGGATCAGTGCATAACAGGCTCTGGTTGATACCTCTATCAATGCAAGTGCTGGAGTTTCAAGGATAAAGCACAAACAGCTTCAGATACTGTTGCAGGGTGAATTAAAAGCAGTAGCTTGGTCTCTTGTAGAAGCCTAACAGACCAGAAGGAATCATTAAAACAGAGCACTGAGGACAATTTGAGTGCAAATGCTCTTTTGATGCATTGATAATAGATTTTTTTCCCCTCTCCAAACTGCTATACGTGCATTTTCCCTCCACACGTATCATTTTTTAACCAAAGTGACTGGCTCTGCTGCACTGAACTCCACATCACTACATCTGCTCTGATCTGTTGCATTAATACATCATTGCTGGATTTGCCAAAAAAAAAAGCAAAAACAAGGTTAAACAGAGCGAACAAAGAAGGCACGGGGAGGTATTGATAAAAGGCTCTTCTTGAATTAAATATTAATCCCATTCACTAAGAAGAGGGATTACTGTAGTACATGTATCAGTTAAGCGGCTCATGCTGAGAGAGAAAGGGGATGGAGGGAGTGGGAGAGGTTGGAGAAACTTGTGAAAAAGGAAAAAAAGGGGGGGGGGGGTAGAAGCATCATAGAGGTTTGGGCCCCGTGCAAGGCGATTAGCAGCATTAAGGATTGAACTTGCAGCAGTGATGGATGACTTCCTGTCTGCACCTTTACTGCAGCAGCAGACCTGCATGAGAGCGAAAAACACTGGAATTCATTCGCCACCCCACTTTTAGAGTCAATAACAGCCCTTCAGGACATCCATCACTGACACACACCCACACCTACCCACACACCACCATCCCCGCCGCCACTGCACAGTTGGGATGTTGTTACTTGGCAACATCATTTCAAGGTAAATAGGTGCTATAAAAAGGTGTTATATAAAGAAACAGTGGGCGTCTCTGTCAGATACTGCAGCTTTTCAGCGTGGCAGACTCATTCTCATGCCCGTGAAAGCTTTGCCGTTTCACTGGAGGTGAGCGCTTTGTTAGACGCTGATGGAATCGTGCATTACAGGGGGAAGACATCTGTTTAGTTTCGCGAGGATACAAGCGGCAATTTAATTGCCAAGCTGCCGTGCATTTGGGGCTGAATTTGCATTTTATGTGTGGAGAAGTGGCAATAGAGGAAGGTTTTAATATACTTCCAAATACAATGTATGCACTGTGAGAAGAATTGTTCATAATTCTTGAGCATATTTCATGTGAGGAACAGAATGAAAGTTATTTACAGGGTTGTGGGGTGTGTTTGTGTGGGAGGGAATCTAAAAGACGACTCAAACAACAATTTAAAATTGTGTTATCTAAACTTGCCAAGTAGGAGAGAAGATACATTCCTGTAGGTGTAAAACCACTGTTAAAGCCACAGCTAAAACTCCCGAGGTGCATTTAAGCAAGGACTCTCCATTAAACTTCTGTGCTTTAAAATGTGCAATAGGTTATTAATAAAATACACATGACAATGAACACAAAGAGATTCAGACAATTTAGTGGGCTACTTACTAACCTCAGAGGATAGAAACAAAGTATCAGTCCTATCGTGCTACTATCATTCCGATACCAATACCAACGTTGGTATTGATGCCATTTGGATCGATCTGCCCACCTTTAGGGCCCACCCAATCATAAATCTTCAATTTAACCAACAAACAAGAGAGAGTGATGTATTTCCTTGAAAATGTGGTTTAAAAAAATATGAACAACACAGGCTGTTGCCTGTAACTTGCTAAGGCCAAATTATAGGCCTTAATTTGTTAAGACCGATGTGTGACCCACTTGCACTTGTACATAAAGTTCAAAACAAGAGGAGTAAATTTGGGTCACAGTAATGAGTAATATCACAAACCAACCACCTCTTATTACTAGACTGAATTCATTTTTATAGAAATAAATACATTTATATATGTAATTGCAGATACTTGTACCGGTAAGTAATTTCAAAGTGAATTTCTGTTAATACTGTAGCTCTTCTAGTATTGTGTGCAGTACCTTTGCACCACTCCACACTTTAGCAATTCACTGCTCTGACATGTGGAGCTAACTTTGGTAAAAGTACTGAGAATAATGACAATACAGTTCTGGTTTTGATATAGAGCTTTTTTACCTGAATACTCAGAGAGCTGTATACAACTTCCCTCATTCACTCAAGCACTGTTTTCTGCACCTAAGTTCCATCTGCCTAATATTCACACTCTGATGCTTATTAGGAGCAACTTGGGATTCAGTATCTTGGTATCCAGACTGGCCCAGGCAGGGGTTGAACCACCAACCTTCGGATTAGTGGATGGTCGGCTCTAGAAGGTGAGCCCAGGCTGGTATTTGACTTACTTTAAAGGTATTGTAGGTAATGGTGTTTTGAAATTTCACCACCTGGGGGCAATGTTTGACCAGAAATTTCTAGTATTTTTTGCCCATCCTGGTTGTAAGACACAAAAGGCAGTGTTTGGTGTGAGAGTAGGGGGATGGCGGTGCAGGGGTTAGTGCTCTTGGCTCAGTGTTGCTTCACTGACTGAAAGTACTGAATTTCAACCTCCTAGTGGGCTGGCACCTGAGTTTGTAGAGAATTTTGACTGTAAGAAGCAGAAGAAAATGGTTCGATCTAAGAACTATGAAAAAAAACCCAGTTACGGTCACCCTGTTTTTTTCTTTTAGTGGCCTTCATTTTCTTTTACATGCTTCCTGCAGAGGCATGTATTGTAAGTTAATTGAGGATAACAGGGAAGGACTGGCGACCTGTCCTGCATGTTCCCCACCTAAGCTCGATGACAGCTGATAAGCAATTGCTCCTACCTGGCATTTGCATGAACTCACCAGTCTAAAAGAAACATTGTGCATTTCTTTGGTGCTGATTGTGGCAATGACCAACATTGTTTATTATTGTTTCCTTACTTCAGACAGAAGCATGCAGTTCTCCCAGGTAGAGATTGAGATTTATGGGCATGAATAGTAATTAACAATAATTCATACACTTCCTGCTGTTGTGCCACATGTATAAAGGCGCACAACTCTTTTGCTGTGGGAGATTCTCAGAGGAAAGACTCCTACAAACAGCTGTAAGCAAACAGCTCATCAGCTCCTCTTCTTTTGTCAAAACCACATTGCACACCCACATGTGTCTCTTTTAATAACATTTGAATACAGCTCTCTGTGTGTGTGTGTGTGTGTGTGTGTGTGTGTGTGTGTGTGTGTGTGTGTGTGTGTGTGTGTGTGTGTGTGTGTGTGTGTGTGTGTGTGTCTGTGTGTCTGTGTGTGCAAAGTACAAACTAGCCTGTATTATGTACACTCATTACAGTTTTTTCCTATTGAACCACTGATTCTCTGACTTCCATGTAATTCAACTTAATAACTTTCTGGTTACTGAAATGTGATTCTTACTCAGCAGTGGTGGAAAGTGAATTACATGATCAGAGCTTTAAAAACATACTCAGGTTATATGAGAGAGAGCCCCATGCAGAGAGTCCTCCAGCAGTGTGCCTGTAGCAGTCTCATCTCAGTATTGGTTGTTTACTGCAGTTTGAGCAACATTTTTAACAGTACAGGCTATGGGGTGCTCTGGAAGTAAATTGCAGGTTTTGGAGACTAAATCAGAGGCAGTGGAAGAATACTGCCCCCCCCTTCTTGGCACCCCTCTGGCTGCCGGTGCCCTGGGTGCTGTCTAGTTGGACTTTGCCAACTGACCCTGCAAAAACTTGGACACAGCTTGATGCCGCTTCAGGCTGGAGCTCAGGTTTTAAAAATACAAAATCTTCATTTTGGGAACAATGTCATTTTTTTTTAATTTTTGGTCTAATACACTATATCTTTGTTTCTTTCAAGATCCAAAGGAATGTAAATATTTTATTTAAAATCATTTATTTAGAAGTTTCATAATGGCCAAGAACATTGTCCAGGCTTTGATAACGGTGGACCGCAATGACTGAAGCTCCTGTAGTGATTATCATTTATTAACAGGGCGCTTTAGATGTTGAATACAGCAGCAAAGTTATGCATGACCAGGGAATTTAGAACAAAGTAGATTGATTGTTGCATGGAGTCTGCTAAACATATGTATGTATATATATATATACATATATATATATATATATGTATGTATGTATATATATATGTATATATGTATATATATATATATATATATATATATATATATATATATATATATATATATATATATATATATATATATATATATATAGATATATATAGATAGATAGATATAGATATATACATATAACAAGCAGCATTTACACAATAATAAGCTATTTACTGTAGGTATTTATTTATTTGTTTATTCATTTAGAGATCAGAGTAATATTATAATATTAGAATGATAATATTTTAATTGTAGTAGAAATACAAAGAATGTGAACCTTACAGTATGTTAGTTTTGCAAATTTTATATTAAATTTAGACAATGTCACTATGAATAAGCTGCCTGGACAGGTCCGCCTCCTGTCTCTTTTGTTAGCGCCACCATGTCTAAACCATACATCATAGCAGGTCCAACTAACATCTTGTAAACCTTCCGTTTCCGTCACAAATCAACATGACTGATTTACATTTCAACTAAATTCAAAATCTAAATGCAAAACAGCCGAGACAATGGACAAAACAATAATAAAGGACTAAACACTAACAGCATTTGCACTTGACATGGCAGAAGAGTTCTTGAGAAACTATTGATTGAAACAAATATCCATGTAAGTAAGTAAACTTACACTACTGTAAATTCAGACAAAAACACTAGCATCATTTAAGTAAGGACACCGTAACTGACTGGAAACCTTGTACAAGGTGTACCCTTCCAGCTGAGATAGGCCCTGCAACCCTGAACTGGAAAGCATTTAGGAAAATGGATGGATGGAGGTTGTTTGTGTTTCTAGTGCAACAGACATATTTCTTCCCCTGTGCCTGTAGCTACATTGTTGCTTTTTCGCATGTTCAGCTCACCTGCTGTGCACTGACTGAAAGACCCTCATGGAAATGCTAGCCATTTACTTGACATGCTATTGAACGCATCTCATTTTTCTCCATAAATAGTACCAAAATTACACTGTTCTCTCTGGGAAGCTTGCAGGAAATGATTAGGAAAATGATTCTGACTACCACAACAACAACAACAACAACAGGATATTAAGTCTTTAGTAAAGACAATAAAAAGCAAATGTTTTGCTCCTTGTATAATGACCTGAATTAGTGATGTATAATGTTCAGAAAAAGAGTTCACAAGGCATGTATTTATCTGATACACACTATGTAGATTTATTGAACATGAAAAAATTAAATGTTAAAAAGACACATCTTTAAATATAAACCAACAGTAATTTTAGTGTGTATGCCACAGTCAACACAGGCAGAATAAAATGTCTTTTAAATAATAGTAACTGGGAGCTACGAGCAGCTAATTAGTGCAAAATGTGAAAAGAGAGATCATTAATCACATGTGCACGCCTCTCCCTGTGTCTGCAGATGAGTGTGTGGGCGTGTAAATGTGTGTTTGACAAAGAGAGGGTTGGTGGAGTAAATACAGTGTGTGCACTGCAGGTACTTAAAGTGGCCAGCAGAGTGCAGAAGAGACAAAGTTATTGTTCGAGGAGCCAGGTTTAACGTCACCATTATTTTAAAACATGCCATGTCTCGGTCTTTTGTTAATATAAGTCGACTTTATTTTGTAATCCAAATGTGCTTTTTGTTAAGATGAATAAAAACATGTTTTGACAGTTTAGAAAGAGTCAAAATTAGCATTATAGTTGTCTCAAAATACAAGGCTTTGTCCAGAAATGTAAAACCTGCAGCGTTTTTGCAGAGTTTTGCTTTGTCTTTGGAAATTGTTCACAGAAAAGAGCGTGCTGAGTGAATCACTGAGTGGAACAAACTTTAATAAATTCAATCGGTTGTCTTTTCCTCATGCAGAGAGACTGCAACCAAACCAGGACGATAACAAGGACTTGTTAACCTTTCAGAGATGTATGGTGACATTTAAAAGATACTTTTCAGTCTAAGCTCATCTTCTCCCTGGCAGCCACCGCTCACTTTGTCCTGATCATAATGAGTCCGAGGAATAGAAGTACTCTTATCACTGGGGGGATGAATTGAAAGAGAGAGAGAGAGAGTGCTGTAGGAAGATTTAAATTATTCCACTGCATCTGGCAGAGATGAATGTGGGCTGGTCATTTTTGGCAGTGTGAGAACTTCCTATAATGGTTGAAACTGACTGCACTAATTAGGCTTGCTGTGAGAAAACTTCACTTAGACTTGAATATTTTGAATAAATGAAGCTGTCTAAACCAAGAGATCAAGGTTTTTTTATAGCTAAGCAGAAAGTATCCAAACTGCAGGGCTTTAACGTCACAGTTCTGCTGCAGCGTGTTTAAACTGAAATCTCTTAACCACATTCAAATGTATATAATGTATAGAACTAGTCGTTGTGAAGTCATCCTTACCACAGTAATTAAATTCAATTCAGATTTATTTACATAAGTTTTATATTAAAAGGTCAAATCTGTTTATGACAAGTTAGCCTCTCAGTAAGAAAAAAATCTGTCTTCACAGACTATTTTACATGAATGGGTCTTAGCATCAGGCTGTATCCAGAAAGACTAGACAGTCCCATTTTTTATATGCTGTGTAGCACGAACTCTTTGGAGCAGCCTTTTACGTTTTCTCTTTTCAGGCTTATCTAGAGGTTACTTTGGCCGCTTCTGGTTTTGTCTATCTGCCTCTGGGTTGTTTTTGAATAAATTACTGCCCAAACCATATTTTATGTCTGTGTTCAAATCCTCATGAAACTAAACTATACAAGGTATCATCTTTAATGCTCTCTGCTGATAGGGTTAACTCACAAGCCCTCTTTCTGAAAGTGTAGTAGAAGTGAGTAGCGTATTTCTTGCTATTGCTAGAACTGGAGTAATTGGCAGAGGTATTTTGGCCTTTGCTAAACTTTACTTAAAAGTCCTTAGATTCAGTTACTGTAGTGTGGCTAACAGATTGACTGATGGAGGATTTCTATTGAGACTGTCCTAGAAATGATCCACCAGCCAGCCACTGGAGAAACTACTAAAACTACTTTTGTCTTGTTATGAAATGCAGGAGGACATTTTAAGCCATTTGCAAGAAAAAATATGTTTGGAAGGAGAGCTCTGCTGCCCTTTGGATACTATTTCGCTTATTGGTCTTCAACAAACTTAGTGCTACACTGACCCATCACCCCACCTTGAACATAGTGATATTGTATGGTGAGACAATGACCTACCTGGGTAGTATGCTAACTTGGCGATTATATATATATATATCTAGTGATGAACGTGGACACAAATTCAGTACCTGGAGTCATCAGGTGTTTTAAGTCTTTCAACTGGAAGTGCTCTGTTTAGCAGCCTTTGACCAGCTGATGAGGCCTGTTCTTTCACATGCCCTAGTAACAGGCTATAGGTTTGCACTGCCACCTCCATCAGCAGCACTCCTCCATCAGCCTTTTTTCCTTTTTCTGGCTTCCTCCATCTGCTTCTCTCAGGGCACTGTCAGCTCCATCACGACTACTTGCTTAGACATTTAAGAGATAATAATGATGTCCTGTATGAGGGTAGTCTATGCAGTCTCTTCAAGAAATCCAAATTGCTTCCCCGGGTCCACACACATATTCTAAGGCTTGGGCTTTTGGTTGGGGATTTGGGTGTTCCGACAAATCTAATTCTCTGTTTTGGTGGTTGAAGGTACTTGACAATGGTGTGGCCGATGGACTCTTGATGGATATTACCTTTAGCACATGGCTGCTGCAGCAACAAAAATAGCCTTCCCTCACTGCTTTTGAATAGCTGCTAGGATGTGCTCCAGTTTTCCTCTTTCTTAGCAGAAATGGCATTTTGCTTGGTCTTGTCTCAATGGAAGAGATTAGAGTACGTAGACTAGGAAGAACATTATGTAGAGTCAATGATCAACTTAGTGTAGATGGATACAGCTTTTTTATTACTTTAATATCCATCTCTGATTACCACGTTGTCAACTGTTCAGTTTGGACATAGGATTCCAGCAACCCCTTACAACACACCTGGTCCATAGGGAATTCAGAGCTGAGCTGGAAAAGCTATCATGGACCTCATTAGAGCTTTGCAACAATGCTGGGACTGCACTTGACCCAAAGCTTCGTCTGCTCTCCATTCTACCCTCACCTCAGTGCCAGCCTGAGTGAATGTCAGGTAACTGGACTCCCTGTAACTTCAGCAGACATTTTCACCTCAACACACAAGAGAAGATGACATTTTTGAAAATGCTCTCCAAAGCGGATGCCGTTTTCGCATCGCAGTGTGGACCGCGAACCCGGAGCCTTTTCGAAAACGATGACACATTTTAGTCATGTGTTGCAGTCATGTGACCAATTAAACTAAGATAGCGGAGGGCATTATACAGCAGTTGTTTTGTTTGCTCTCAATTTTGACAGCCCTATTAAAGATTAATATCAGTTTGAACATGCTCCAGATAGCTTTCCTTCAAATTCTTTAATTCTCAATCGCTTTTGCAACTTTGTACTTTTGTGTTAATCGCAGCAACAAGTCCACCTCATTGTTAGTCCATTTAAAAAACTCGGTGCTTTTCCTCGACATTTTGCTGCGACGTTTCAAAGAGCCGGAAAGTAAATAAACGGCAGACAGAAATGACGCGGGTCGAATCGTCTTACGTTTCACGCAAAATACAGGAACGTAAGTGTTTTGATCATTTCAGTGTGGATGAACAACTGTTCGGAAACGCCATTTTCAAATTTATCCGGATTAGTGTAGACGTAGCCTAAGTGATTTACCTGTGACTTGGTGGATGTTAAGAGGTTAATTCCTCCAATTCTTTTGATAATTTTGGTAAAGTCAGGTTAAAATTTATTTCCTTTTCACATTATACATGAAGTAGTTATTCGATGGACGATATAAAAATGTTTATTGTAGCAGTTTAACAACTGGAAACAATCGAATGACTTCAAACCAAATTATAAACATGATCAGTCTGTGCTCATACAGTTTAAAAAAGACAGATAGCACGATAAACATTTAGCTTTGTGACAATAGCTCTTTCCCAGTTACATCACATTTATGTAAATCATTCCTCAAAGACAGCTGCTGCAGTGCTTGTATGTCTTATTTTCTAACATATTATGTTTGATTTGATTAGCAGAACAAGTTTTGATGCAGAGCTGCAGTCATGTTGAATTAAATCTAGCATTAATCAGAATTATATCATTTTCACTGATGCAAAGCTATGCTGTGCAAAACCCTGCTCTCTCATTTTTCACAAAGCCAAACCAGCATTATGATCATCATAGTCATAACAAGTCAGTATTCTCTTTAATCTGTCTCTAAAGAGACTTTTTTTTTTGTAATATTTTTTTGCAGTGAGCAGATGTGATTGGAGATATGACTGAGTTTTTTTCTGGGTCATATATATATTAGGATGTTCTTCTTTGTAGTATTGAATGCTTAGGGAACAACCTTTTAAATGTTTAATGATCTGGAGATATGTATTACGCTCTTTAAGAAAAGTTGTTTTTTTGATTTTTTTTTTTATCAAATAGACCATAGGAAGGATAAGCCATCAAAATACTGTATTGCATAGTACATCCTGGCCGGTTTGTCCTGACGAGACACAAAAGAGAAGGTAAGATGCATGGAAGGGGGGATATAATGAGCAACAGAAGAGAATTAAGACGACTGAAAGAAGAGAGCGAGACAGAGGGCAAGAACGGGAGACAGAGAAGTAGGCTAATACGTTTCTGCTGCTGTTGTGTATCATTGAGCTCATAAAACAGAAAGACATCATCAAAAAGCACATAGAAGAGTCAATGTATTCCCCCTAGTCTCCAAGAAAGTCTTTTGATGCTGAAACAGACTTTCTTTCTCTCTCCATCCATCCTTTCTCCCTCCTACTCTCTCCCACGCTCCCTCCATCGCTCACCATGCTGCTGATGAATTAAAAGAAAGTATGTCAGTTGGCAGGCAGGGAGGGGAGACGAGAAAGAAGACATCAGAAAGAATTCATTCACTGAGTTAGTTTTTCCAACAAAAACACAGGGTCTGACTGCTCAGTGCCTCATGAGTTTTTAAGGTCTGAAGGGAGTTATTTGGGTCAGCTGTCAGGGCTAAGAACCCACCTGAATCTGTACACTTTCCATTTGGGCTGACACAAATGTATCAGGATATTTCATATTTACATCGGAACAACTTGGCCTCTGTTCATGGGCTGGCTCGTTTTTAAGCAAGCAGCTCAAAACGCATCTACTGGAAGTGGAAAGGTCTAGCTGGAAAATGCTGTTGCTATGTGACTGCTGAAGGCCTGTCCAAGAGTACAATGCAGCATTGCTAACCTAAACGTTGAAATGTCTTTGTGAGTGCAACAGCACAGCAAGCTCTTATTAAAATACCAGGTTTAAAAAAAATCATTAAATTTTTGAATAGTGAAAACTAGGTAACGGTAGCTTTCCAAACAGCCTGCTCAAAGTCTGAATAAAACAACTTCTGCATGTTTTAAAGCAACTTTTTTCTTAGCTGCACATCGATGAAAGTTAGGGTTAAATTTAAAACGTTTTATGGAATTTTTCCCAATTTGACATACTTAAATGGTAAATGGCCTGTATTTGTATAGCTTTACTTAGTCCCTATGGACCCCAAAGCACTTTACACTACATTCAGTCATCCACTCATTCACACACTGGTGATGGCAAGCTACATTGTAGCCACAGCTGCCCTGGGGCGCACTGACAGAGGCGGACACTGGCGCCACCGGGCCCTCTGACCACCACCAGTAGGCAACGGGTGAGGTGTCTTGCCCAAGGACACAATGACCGAGACTGTCGGAGCCAGGCCCCGAACCGGCAACCTTCCGATTACAAGACGAACTGCCAACTCTTGAGACACGATCGCTCAACAGAAGAAATATAATGAAAAAATGTTCCTAAGAGAGTTGATCTGAAAGAAATATCGGCATTCTATAAGTATACCTATTTAGCATGTGGCTAAAATTCTACCTACCCTTTACCCTTCAAATATTTTCATATGGAAGAAAAGAAACAGCATTTTAAAAAAAAGTAAGTAAAACCAAATCACCATTCAGAGAAAAGTGAGCCATGCCAAATGCTAACTAGCCAAATCAGGAGAGTAACAATAACTGTGATCTAATTTTATCTGATGCTAGTGGAGATTAACGTGGTAAAGCTCCTTTAAATCTCATATACAGATGTGTCAATTAAAGATTTATTCATGCAATAAACTTTTTTGTTTGGTTGGTTCCCTAATGGAAAAAGCTCACAGCATCTGTTCTTGTTGTCAATACCAACCGATGTCTATGATCCAGAGTGCATCTTAACACCACAGGCATTTCAGATGGTTGATTATTACACTCTGAAAGTGGCATAAATGTAAGTGCAATTAACCCAATAAATCATGAAAAATTAGGTTTACGTTTTTGGTGAAAAATACACAAATTTGTTCATGACAATTTAAGCATGTAACATACTTTTGAATAATTTTCTAATAAACAAAGTGTGTGAAACTCAAGTTGGACTTGGACTTGTATTTTTAATTAATCGGTGGGTCAGTACCTATATTACTGGGCTTTATGCAGAGCCCTTAAAAAAGTGCGTAGTCACTATGACACTCTATATACAGTAGCTGCAGTATATCAATTAGGTAGCAATTGATTGCTAATCAAAATGAACTTAATTAATGTATTTCTTTAGCATCATCATTCGGTCAAAATGTTAAAATGACCCAATAATTAGATTTCCAATTAATGAAAAGCCAGAACCCTTATGCATTGAACTATAGTGTTAAGTATGGTAAGCTGTATCTACTTAAAAATATGATATATCTCCAAGCACGGTAAGTATGCTGTGGCATCACATCTTGTTATTTTTTTTTTATATAACTAGCACATTTCTTTCCTGTATTATTTTTTAGTACATGCTTCTTTTGTTGTATTATTTGGTGCTGTTGCAACCCCATTTCCCCACAAGGGGTTATAAAACTTGTATCTTCTGTCTAATTCTTGACAAGGAAAAAAAAGTAATTAAATATTCATATTCTTTTCACTGCATTTATGAAAATAATAAGTCTCTCAGTGCAGAGCTTCAGAGCAGCTCACACATAAATCTTTGCTTCAGGTCATACCTCATCCCCACCTGAAAATCAGCAAACCTTTGGAGACCTATTGCCTAAATGAAGGACTTAGGTTCTACAAGAGTTTGACAACATTCAACAACACGTGCCCTGAATACCTGGGCTACATTGTTCAGCAAGTGATCCAGATCCCTTTTTGTTCCCATTTGATGAAGTTTAATGATGATATTAGTCATTTTTTTCACATTTGAACTGCTTCTTTATTTATTTCTGAAGTATCCGGTCAATAAGATCAGAGTGAGTGATAGCAGAAGGGAGAACGGATGATGCCTCTGTTTTCTCTTGTTCCGATAACCTTTAGTTGACTTTTGCTTGACGGCCCTCTAGAGTGCTTTTTATTAGCAATTTTGGCGTCTTGTTTGCCCGAGGTCATCTATCACAATATCCCCGTCAGATTCCAGAGTAAGAACAGCAATCCCTCATCTGTTTGGATGCTTTAAGAAAAAAAACCACAGGGCTGTGAAAGAATCTGACAAAGTTGAAGAGTAAAAAGTTTATTTTTGTCCTTTCAAAACTGAGTGCAGGGATGACCTGGGGACCTGATATGATAGAAACAATTTCACTAGAGGAGAAGACTCTTACAAATCTCAACTTCAGTTTCTTTGAGGCAAGGCAAGACCTGCACCACTGCGAGTAGGAAGTTAGCCAGGTAGGTACATCTGGATAAACAAATCGACTGGATTTGCTATTTATACCTACCAACGCTTCCAAAACACTGCTACAACACATAGTTGGAAGCTTGTTCAAAAAGGCCAGTTCTCTTTGAGGAAAAATACATGTATTGCTATCAACAAGCAGTCCCACTCACATGCCTCCCACAAACTGCTGAACAGTAATTTTTTTATGATAAACTGCAGTATATCTTGGGGTCAGAACCCTCATATATATATTATAAAGACACCAGAGGAAAAAGAAAAATTCTAATTTCTCACACTTACCCCAAGGGACTTATACTGTAGAGCGTTTGGAGCAAAGAAAGCCAACCTCAGCTGTTTCTCAAGTTATTGTACGTTATGATATAGCCAATGTATATTATCTTTACCTGAGACAAAAGGAAGGTCTTTTCCAATATATTAAGGAGGCCTAAAGTCCTCTCTGCCCTGATTTCCTCATGTGTATATGCTTTGACTTCAGTTTTGCATCTGAGTCGTGCATATTAAGGTCCTATCCTGCCTTGACTCACACAGCATTTCATGACACATTAGTTATTATTAATCTCTAGCTCTGGTCCACAGTTTGTCTTTGGCCTGTCTCCCTCCTCTCACCTCCAACCAGTCGCAGCAGATGGCCACCACTCCATGAGCCTGGTTCTGCCAGTTGTTTCTTCCTGTTAAAAGGGAGTTTTTCCTTCTCACTGTTGCCAAGTGCTTGATCATCAGGGGTCATCTGATTGTTGGGGTTTACTCCCCATTATTTTAGAGTCTTTACCTTACAATACAAGTGTCTTGAAGGGACTATTGTTGCAGTTTGTTGCTATGAATCGAATCAACCCAAATCTTTATGAATAATAACTAAAAATTTAGACATTCACTTCTTTAATTATGAGACTTTACTGTTATCATACTTGAAACCGAGTTTTTAGGGTTTTCACAATCAAACTGCTGCAGTCACACTGACTTGATTAGAGTCTCCAGCTACATTTCATATTATTAGCACAATAACTGAACTATTATGCCCATTAACCTTCACCTCTCAGGTCAGGAACTGCTGGAAGGGGGCATGATTTCCTCTGTAATTAACCGCAAGTCCTGCTTAAACACTATTCCAGCATGCTTGCATCACTCGCTGCTGCTTCTTTAATCTTTACCTTATAGTATACAAAAGCTCCTTAAGGAGACTGCTGTTGGAATTTGGTGAAATATAAATGAAAGTCAATTCAGTTCAATTGAACACACCCTGCAACGCTGAGAACATTTTTTTTTTGTTTTTTCTTTGCTGCAGACAGAAATGGTAGGGCATACAAACATATTATATTCAGATATAACTACAAGCACCTAGGGAAAACCCATTCTCCTTGACAACAGCTAACATCCATGCTTATTTTTAGCTTCCAATTTTAGTTGAACAAAATAATTAAATTGAGAAGATTGCCCCATCTGTTTTCTTAGAAATATTGGTGCAGTGCCATTTTAAAAAAGTTTTACTTCCCTAAAATTTGGCATGTTTTCACATTGCCTCATTCAACAAGCTTTAGAACTATGTATGCATGAACAGTACTGGGCCCTTGAAACTGGAATCCAGCTTTGTGTTTTCCTGCTCTTCCTTTGAGCTGCCTGTTCCATAGGTGTTAGACTTAGGTCATTGAAAAATGATTCACTGCTTAGCTAAGGGTAAGCACATAACAGTATGTCTCAGTGGCATCTTTTTTACAACTTGTTCCAAAGAAACTATATTATGAACATTACTCAGATTACCTATATACCCCCAGTTGGCACAAAAAATTATTTAAATGCAATGTATTATTTATACATGGTGTTCAACCTAGCTAGGTTTATTGTCTTTGAAGAAATGTTGTGCCAGCAGGTGTGTCTGAGCTGTGATCAAGTTTTGAGAGCCTTTTGAGCATTAAGATTTGATGCTGAATCTATGCCAGAAAAACATAAACTTGGACTGACAGTACAAGTTTGTCTTTCAGCATTATAAGAAAACATGTAATCTGTGCTTTGAACACCCTGACCTGAAGGATTAACAACTTAATTTAGCTTGGAGAACCTTATTTTAGCATTTTTAAGCTACCTAGCTAATCTACTAAAGATGCTACTATACACTTCAAGTCTGCTAGGCTTAGGAAGCCAAAAGTTGATATTGTAAAGACTTCAACTTGTGAAATCAACAGAAAAAAAAATCTTGAGTAAAGACATCGTCACTTTAGGCTCACTATAGTGAGCAGTTTACTAAGAAAAATACAAAATGTGGAAAAGAAAAAAACCCAACAGATTCAAACACCAATTAATAACTTTAACACCCCCCCCCCGCCCACATTCATTTCATATCCAGGAACCTCTCGGTACTCATATAGATTATTACTCTGGCATGCTTTCAGAAAGTTCATTTGACCATATGATATTGTATCCTAGTGTAAATGGTCAATTACAATATGGATTTGAACTGAAAATGGAAAAAGACAGGAAATAAGTACCTTGTTGGAGTGAAATTGTCTGCTTCAAAACGAGATGTCATCCCCACCAATCTCGGGACTTTTTTTTTTCCAGGCAACTGTTTTGCTAGTTTCCCAAGTTTTTGTAAGGATTTCCCTAACTTTAGGAAGGTGTATTTTCTTGCTGTATGATATATACAATACCAAGTACACGAGTACAATGTATATCATTTATTTGATGTTTTAACATGGAAATCTACCGAAAAAGGAAGAGAAACATACAGAGATATACAGTATAAATCTAAGCCTAAATACATTTTGTGGCAGCACAGAACATTTCACATTCCATTATGGGACCAAGGCCATACAACACCTGAAGTATTCAATGACTTTTTTTTTATTTTTTTATTTTATTTTTTAATATTTATTTATTTTTTAGATGTAGGCTCACATGGCATTGTGTCATTTCTAAAATGAGCAGCTGACAGCTCTTATAAATGAGTTTGCAATAAATCTTTTTTTTTCTTTTTAATTCTCCAAAGTTACGAATTGTAGTTGCATGCATGATAAACAGGTATCTAGAGTTTATAACACTTGCCTTCTTTTACTCTTAAACTGCACTTTGTAGTTCAGTAATTAAAAAAAAATGACTCACACACTGACCAGTTGTAAATGCCAGCACATGATCCAAAAGTCATTCAAAGCAAACCAGTTAGCCAGGAAGATCTTTTTAGACTCTTGTTGTAACAGATTTTTTCTTTAGCTTCCGTGTTCAGTCTTATTTACACTAGACTGAAGCTTCATCAACATTATATGGGTACAAATATTGTCCTTCAAACTACACAAAGCAGTTTGAATCCTCTTTGGACGGACTGGTTTCATTACTTTTTTGCATTAATGCAAGATATCCCCAAACAATCCTCTGTGACCAAGACCAAAGTCAAAGACATTTTCTTTTACTGTCTGTTCATCGCAAAGCAACATGTAGCGCAATTACATACAAAGTCTAGTCAATTTCACGATGATGATATGGAGACAAATTTGTGTCTGAGTGAAATAAAATTGTTTCCACATTACTGTAAATCACTTGATGGTGTAATATTTTCTGGATTTTCACAAATATTTTGTAGTCTCCATTTGTGCTGGTAACACAGCGTCTGGTAAAGTTTTTTGGAAAGATTTCGCCTTCAAGGGGAAGGCATGTCCAGTACCAGATGAACTACTTCACAGAGTTACCATAGAACTTCTAATATATTTATAAGCTTCTGCTAGCTGGATTTATATTATGATCGGGTAATGGTCCAGAATGAACAGGGCCCAAAAGTGTAAATTTTGTTTGTTCTTTTTGACTGGCTTATGGCAAAAGCATAATATTTCCATTTTTAATTTTTTTTCACAGATTTCAGCAAAATATTACAGATACTGTATTTTCAAAATGTAATAGATAAATATCTGGGCTTATTTCTCTTGAAGCATAAGCATATGCGACTATTAAAACCATTTAGCGCTATTAATTACAATTCCTATTGGGGACCATCTTACACACACCCTCTGTTGTGCTTCTGGCTGAACTGCAGATAATTTTAGTATAATAGGATTATTATTGTTGTTATTTTTATAATGGGAAGCAGAATGTCTGTTTCAGGTCATCTCTGGAGCTACTTTGTAGGGGTAAATGCTTGTTAGGTTGCGTTAAAGCGTACACTTTCCTTAACTTCATGCCTAAACAGACTTATGTATTATTTCGCTGCCATTTCTTTCTTGCACCCAGGTCTTATTTGCCTCCAGGCCTGTATACACATCAGAAAATGTGATCTGGGGTCACAAGAGCTCTATATTAATCAGGATTGAGGTCAATCCTTTTCCCAGTAAGCAAACTGCAATTGTGCAGAAACAATCCAAGTACAATACATTCAGTTCTTAGTCATATATCAACCTGTACAAAGAAAACTTGACATTTTTTGACTGATTGTAATCTGTCACCAAACTCACGGTTATCAAGAACCTTTTTTTTTTCTACATGTATTCTTGTACATGCACAAATAGTGGATGTATTCCATGTATCTGCGATTGATCAAGAATGCTTCAAATGTACATCATCAAGTTATAACTGGTTGATGGTTCTGCGACCTTAGGTGGAATGGCACACAGTTTGTCAAAAGAGTCTGACAGTACAGCTATTTTTAATCCAGAAAACTATTATATGTTGACATTTGTCCATAGTTGAGCAAGCAGCAAAGAAAACAAATGATCTACCGATGCCATTCCTCTTTCAGTGGCTCCATATCCACTTTCCATCACACATGCACATGCACACACTAGTAAAGCACCATCTTTTTACTTTCTCACTCTATTCTATTTGTCACTCACAATGTAGGAATGGGTGTTACATTCTGATGGAAAAATGATGATCATGGCTCATTATCCTCTCCCTGAAGAATGGATCTGATACATTCAATACTAGTATGTGCTTTTGTTTACACGACAGATCAGTTATCTTGGTCCATCTTCGGGCTCTATGAAATCCATTTGCATCACTCAGCACAGCTGAACATACATACAGTGTCTTGAGTGGAGTTATTGGGTAGGAATGTCTTCAGAGTGCCCCACAAATGCTCAAAACTAAACGGATGCGTGAAACGGACCTGTTAGTTTAACCCTTTCTACTAAATTATGTTAAATCACAAAAAGATCATTTTCATTTTTGGGTTGTACACGCAGAGATATATGAGATGTGAACAAAAACTTCTGGGAACAGGCTCCTGCAAAAATCAAAATCCATACCAGAGTTTAATTTGGCTGATCTACTGTTCAAGGTCATTTTCACAGCACATCTTAAGCGTATATACATATATAGATATATATATATCGATAGACTAAAACATGGCACCATGGATGATCATTTTTGTCACCACTGGTTATGGGCGTCAAATATGGAGCTTTAATGTTAATGTTTTAGCAGTTGCCATGTTTTTTCCTGGAGCCAGAAATGAATGGATAAAAAGATAGAGTCCTAAGTTGAAGACAACTACAGTGAAGCAGTCCAATTTAACGACTGAAAGAAGTAGATGAGGCCCCACAGAGTCCAATCACAAGAACTGACAGACAATGTGACCATTGGTTTGAGCCCAAAACAATTATCCAGGTAGATGAGTTATAAGAAAATTAGCCCCATTTAGTGTTGCTGATGAAGTGGCAAACTATCATAGAGACTAAAAGACGTTTTTGTACTGCCGATTTGTGGTTTTTGATTTATTAAAGTTGGGCAATTTAATTAGGGGTGGCTGTAGAGTAGGTCTTCCACTAACTCACAATTTAGGTTGGTGGTTATATCCCTGGCTGCATTAACACAGTAGTTCAGAGTAGGCTCATTCCCGCCACTTGTGTCCACAAGCTTGTGATCACAGGTGAGGGTAGGGACATAGATCAACTGGCAAACTGCTCCAGTGCGAGCGCGAGACCCACACCTCATAGAACCAACAGAACCACATCATCTCCAAAAAGCAGTGATGAGATTCTGAGGGCGCCAAAGTGGAAGCTTTCTGCCACCTGGCTATGCCTTGAAATTCTGTCCTTAGGTGTACACTATGCACAGTAGCCTGTACCAAGACTGAGCGTGATTGTTGTCTTACAGAACTGGTGACATACTGTCCTCTCACATGCCTTGTAGATTTGTTAATTACCCAACACAGTGGTTTTCATGGAAACAGCTATTGTGGAGTAAGTACTGGAATTGTCATCACTGGTGATGAGAGTTGCGTAACTGATTACTAGTGAGCAGTTCTGAATAGAAGTACACAGCTTTCAACCACCATGGTGGCATGTCAGTCATGACAGAAGGGCTACTGTCATACATTTTATTGGAATTCACTGGTTTTTGCAACAGGAATTTGTCCAGAGATCAGCCGGTCAATGCAGACTTCTATGGTAATGTCTTGAGGGGTTCAATGCAGAACATTTAGCATTAAACTACAAAAACTGTGGTGTGTGTCAGCACTAAGTGCATTCAAAATGCATGTTTTCTTGACAACATCAACACAATATTTGCCAGATTTGCAAATAGATTTGCAAATCTGGGAAATCTGTTTGCTAGATTTGCTTCGTCCAGATTATGCAAAACAAAATCAATCTGAAATGTTGAGATACTTGAGTGGATCCAGTGAGCAACAGAGAAACACAGGACTTCTGTTAAGTGACCTAAAAATATCAGATGCACTGTTAACAGTGAATGGTACGTGAGAAGATAACCTTGAACTAAAATCTACTGAACCAATTTTAAAATGAGCAAGAGTTTTGATTTTCAGAGGCCTATCCCTGGAACTTTTTGATCCCACCTCTTATAGCTATATATAGATATATATATATACATGTATATATACATATACACATTTATGTATATACACACCTATGAACTTATGTACAAAAAAATGGGTCTTTTATTCTATTACCACAACGGAGATGGCGCAAAAGAAAACAAGAATAGGTTAGGAACTCAAATGAAGACCTCCAAGACACAGAGTACAAAAATATCATAATATTTCACGAGATAAGTAGTAACTGTATCGCCCAAAAGGCCCTTGGCAGTTTTCTTAAACAGTTTTTCTAGAATGTTGGAAAAATTTAAGTGCAATTCTGTCATGCTATCACTTGAAAGGTTGTTGGTTGAAGGTAGAAGAGGAAAGAAATGGCAGTTGTCATAGTTGTGCTTATTATTTTCTATTCCCCTCATCAAATGATCAAAAAAGTTATTTCAGCGACATTTTTTTTGTTTGGTTTTTAAGAAAAAGACACCCAAAAAATTCAGAACCTGAGTCATAATCATTCTGAACAGAGGACAAAAACCTCCCCTTTAAACTCTTAACCTCCAGCTGGTCATCGGTGGTCAGTCTAGGTCAATACTAGGGTTTTGTTTAATTAACATAGGAAATGGGCACATTTGAAGAAACTATGTTACCTTTCAAATGAAGTACATTCATTTTGGCCGTACAGTTTTTTTCTGGATGTTCCAAGTAGGTGATAAAGTCTTTAAAAAAGGGTAGATGTTAGCCTAAACCTACCCCTAAATGGGTTGCCAGTGACCTGGTGGATGTTAAGAGTTTGAAGTTATTGTGTTTGAACTGGTAAACCTTTACCCAAATGCATGATAAATTGTATTCAGTAGGAAGTATATTATTAATGCTATAAACAAACACACATTGGTTTGTTGCTGTGAAGTTGTGCTATTACCCAAGGCAAAAAGTACTCATTATTTTTCTACCACGGCTGATCATTACATGCATTAATAGTGCATAGGGTAATGGATTTCTAGGAGTTGTCTGCACTTATCTGATCACCTGTGTAGTATAAAGATTTCTTACTTTTTTGATTAGAAAAATCTTTAACTTAACTGGTTTTTGTTTCTTTTTTTTGCAAATACTGTAATATTTATTCAATTGCTGGCTTTGTATCTTGCTATTTACACATTACTGAGAGGGCAAATGTGTTGGGAAATGACTGTCACAAATCCCAATTACAGTACATACTTTCAAAAATAAAAAGAACTTGGTACTAAGGGTTCAAAGACTGCAAATATAAAAACAACTTAAATGAGAACTTGGTCCAAAACTCAGTAGTCTTTTCTCAGTCTCTTTTTCACTTTTGTCTTATTGTGTTACAGTCTTTAACGTGGCAGATTCCATCATGTATAAAAGCAACAGAGAAAAGGAAGAAAAACAAATGAAATGAAAAAAGTCACAAAAAACCCCAACAAAAAAACAAACAGAATAAAACACCTCAACAAAACAGTCCAATCAGACATAGTAGAGCCAGTAGATGAGGTTGAAGATTGAGAACACGGAAGGGAAGATGATCCGTGACCAGCGATCGATGGCATTTACATCCGTCAGGTCGGGGATTTTGATTTTTAACTGCGAGGACCGCCTCCGCAGGCGGCTGCGTTTCATCTGAGCGGAGCGGTCCAGGGAGTGACGGCTAGCAGAGCATGGCCCGATCCCGCCACTCTGCTTGCGGTACTGGATGTGCGATGAGGCAGTGCTGTCCAGCTGCACCATGGACTGAGAGTTCCTAATGTCTGCCACGCTGGTGGTGATCTCACCTCCTGCCACTTCATTATGGATTTCCAGGGTGGTCAGCAGAATGTTCCCATGACCATGTGGCTCTGCCTGAATGGAAAAAGAAAACAGTTATGAGTATCAGCACTTTAGGAACCTTCCCTCCAAGACCAAGAATTGAAGGAATCCTGAAAGAAAGATTTTCATGGCCGTCTGGGGTTTAAAGTCCATATGACCCGAACCCTAGCTCCATTGGTTGGAATGATTATTTTTTTGTTTCTTGGGAGAAGAATTTAATTTAACAAAAAAATGCATTTTCTGATTGCCCCTTGAGTGAGTATTAACATTATGGTTAGGGTTGGGTCCCATCACCTTTGCAACCTAGACCTCAGGCAATTAAAATATCTTGCATTGAAAAACGGAACTAACACTGGAAGAACAGGAAAACAGGAGAACATACATTGCAATACAAAATCTTGAGGTAACAAATGGGCCTTGTTAGGGTGGTATCGGAACTGTCAACTTATTGCTACTTTGTTTCCACCAGTATGACATTAGGATGCAAAAATGGGAGGCTCCTCTTAAAGCACTGTTATGCATTTTCTTTTCTTTTCTCATGCCCGACCTCATCTGAATTCCCCCATATGCTACATACTTTTAACTATTAGGCTTATTTTACATATTTTTCCTTGGATTGTCTCTTGCATTTTAAATATAAAATTTTATATAACAGATTAATTACTTATTAGAAAAGAAAACTCAAACTGTTTTAATTCACCATTTTAAAGTAATGCTTATTATACAGAGCCATGTAAAGCTTTGGGTAGCTTAAACCTACATAAAGTTTTTAAAGTAAGAGAGTGCCTACAAAAATGAGTCTTATTTGTGTCACAATAAATCAGCTGTCTGTTAAGTATCAGCTGATGCTACACATCAAATGTACAAATCTCTTGTAGAGCAAACAGTCCTACTATCCTACTTACAAATCGTACTCATCTGCAAGATGCTTTGCAACACCTTTCAACCCAGCTGTTTCTTTTCATGAAACATCTGACTTGATCATTGTCAGGTATGTTCTGTGGCCCTGATGAGACTCCCTCTGCCTCCAGCTTTTCACTAAAGCACATGGAAGGCTGCACTCCCTTCATGCTTCCCATGGATGTGCACTGAAAGCCAACACCTTATTTCTCACAAAGCTTTGTTGTAAAAGGTGCCAGCATTACCCCTTCTACTCCTTATTTGCTCCATTGTAGCAATGGTTTGGAGAAGCTACAATACGCTTTGGCTGAATAGCACGTTGAACCCATTTACTATATGGAATTAGGTCTTCAGTTTGCTAAAATCAAAAATGAAAAAACAAAACATATTTGTCACATTTTAACATGCAAATATTCACAGAGTTGACTTTTTTTCTTAACATTGTGACTATAACTGTAGTCATGTTGCATTGCTGCTGCACATTAATATGCCAATATAGTCCATGATAACACATTAAATTGCTAACCTGATACATCAGTTGAATAGAAGTTATTTCAGTTCATTTATTGTCACATTCAACAGTTAAATTCAACACGAGATACAATACATCATAATCCATGCTTATGATTACAGACAAATCAACATTAATGAAAAGTAGTGATTGCTCATGCAAATGTAGCAACTGTGGAAGTCCCATGGTTCCTTTTGTTGGAGTTAGAATTAAAACTGCTGCAAGAAGCTTGTTATTGTGAAGTTTTTGATTTACTAATTATTAGCCTATGCACTACCCCATCCAGAAGTTTTATTTTATATGCTATACACTATATTATATTTCAGAATATTTTATTATTTTCTTAATGCACTGTGATCCATCTCTAGTCTGCTTACCTGGTGATGTGAAGCACTTAGCATCCAGGCTTTCTTGGAAACAGGTTATACTGTTTAAAATGTCAATATAGCAGAAATCACTGATTTTGCAAATCATTTAAGCCATATTTTTAATTGGGGAGCATACGGCAACTTGCCCGTATGTGAAGGCAACGTTAATGCTGTACAGCAACTACAGATTTTAGAGCATCACATGCTGCCATCCAGACGACACTATTTCTAGGGATGGCCTTAATTATTTCAGCAAGATAATGCCAAAACGCATTCTAGAGATATGCCCACATCATGGCTCTTTACAAATGCCTACTGTCTCCCACTTACATCATTTAAGAAAATCTCTGTCAAAGAAGGCCTTGTACAGTGGTAAACATGCTTTTATCGCAACTTTCATGAAAATTATGCTAGATTAGCATATATTTAAAAAAAACATTATGGGTTTAACATTTGATAAATTGTCTTTGTACTATTTTTAATTTAACACAGCCTTTAATTAATAAGTAAATCACTCATTTCTATTTTTATTTTACACAATATTACAAATTTTGTGTAAATAGGTTCAAATCTTTGTATTTTATATAAATATGGAGTACTTCTAGTTAACATGTAGTACAGCTACATTTCTGATTTTAGTGCATGTACTGCTTTCACCAGAGTCTGACTGATTCATGGTCATGCCAGTAAATGACAGTATTAGCTATTTGAACAATTTGATGGTTACGTAGAGATTATGCAATTTCCCCGTTGTCAAATGTGTCTGGGATGCCACAAACACAATAACCGCAGCAAATAAATTAATGGTTATGAAAAATGTTCGGCAAATCTGTTTCTTCTGTGTGTCTAAAAGAAAAAAAATATTGTCTGATACAGCGCAATGTCAGATTTTTAAATCACCAAATATGGGTATCAGTCAGGCTCCAGTAATCAAGAATTACCACATAATAAAAAAGCTTATGGTGGCTACCAATCATCACTAGACTCAATACAACTTTTTGCAGTTTAATAATCCTGAGGTTAAATATGAACAGTTTCTCAAGTCTTAAGTTATTAAATCAAATAAAACAGTCACTTTGGTATCTTTCTTTGTAAACATGCCGACTCGTTCCCTATATTCAGATTCATTTATTTATTTTGTATACCACTGTGCATGGTGGGGGACCTCTGCAGTGACTACCCACTGACAGGCGGACTGCTTCACCACATTCTTACATGCGCTGTGAAAGAAATGGCTTTACTGATGACTTCAATGAGGAAAGATATACAGACAGCATGCATTCAAAATGAGCTCTGAAAGGAGGAAACGAGTCATATCAGAAACACCAATATGGCAAATCTGCGATGTGATGGAGATGCCCGCGATTGCTCAGTTCGTCACATGGATGGAGAAATATTTTTGCATCAAGGCAAAAGAAAACGCATCCATGTCTGCTGATGATGACGGCGACTTGAAGGGTCTCACTGAACAAAACAACTCACCGAGCGTGAGTGGCGAAGACCTTTAACCTGATTGGACCGTTTTAGGGACGCGGTCCTACTACCTGCCTCCTGAGGAGATGAAGATTTTCAGCCACATGTTGGGAACAAAAAAAGTCTGAAACTTTTTTTTCTCCATTTAACCAATATATTTTTGTGACTGAACACTATGGATAAAGTAAAGCAAGTAAACAGCATACAAGGTTCCTCTTTTGTTATACATATCCTGATATGTGAATATGAAAGGAAAGAAACTGATAATTATTCTTGAGAATAACTAATATACAGCTCCATTCACAGGTTTAGTTATCCTGCTAGGACTGTGGAGCTTTCATATATTTTCATTACAACAAAAAATATCATGTCATTCACATTTGTCACTCATTTTCAAAAGTGTCTAACAGGCCACAATCCCTATTGTAGTACCTCACTCTTAACTGTTGAAAAGAAAAGAATCCTTTTATTGTTGAGTATTAACAAAGTGCTTTCGGACAAACTTATTCCACATTAATGTCAACAAATCACAAAAGCCAGCAATGGAGTTACAGAACAGCACATATTAGCCCTTCTTTTCTCCTATTTTCTTGGTGCTAAAGAATGGCCATATTGTCCAGCAGTGGCGCTGGTGCTCACATACAGCTAGAGTTGAGCAGGTACAAGTTCTGAATGATCTGCTCCACTTTTACTAGCATGCACTGGCAAAAGAAAAACAAACTTCTGAAAGCAGCTACATATATCACATACAAGTGCAGCATCACACCATTTCATTTGGCAAGACATTTCTCTTCAGTGTACTCACACTCCCGGAACATTTTGGCAGCGCACCAGCTGCCGTCCGGCCGTGCTGTCGGCTATATAGCATGCTAGCAGGGTTTGCCTTTAAAGCTAAATAAGCAGTGTTCAAATTTTATTCAGTATCTACAACGTGTTAACACCCACGCCACATTTTATCAGCCTTCCTGCTGAGCTAGAACCTGCAACTTCTCAGTTCAAACATATAGTATATACAAATTCTCCTATTTGGTCCTGTCTATTAACTTTTCAACGTTACTCAAGCACTCAACATCAGCAACACCAGCTACAGTATGGTTACATTAAGCCTAGAAAACTCTTACCTACATGTTTACTGTCAGTAGTAGTGCATTATATTCAGGTGCTGGTAACAAAAAATATCTTAAAACAATAAATAGTTAATTTTTAAATAACAATAATGATGGCACTTGAAATTAAAAAGAAAAAGACTCGAAAGTTTTCATGTTTGGCTCTTGATTTTAAAGGTAAAGCATTTTCATTTTCTGCTGGCTTTTGTGGCAGATTTGAAATATTCACAAATATGTAACAAAGTTCCCGGTTTCCCTTGGTTTTCTCTGCTGCTGTTGTGAAAATACACTGAATTTGAATTACACCTCAGGTATCCAGTGATCAATAATCAAATTCAAACCTACCCTTGCCGCGTCGTACTTAGCCGCCCTCTCGTTGTTGGCCTTTTCTGCCTTCTCTGCCAGTTTCTTTTGCATTTGTGGGCCCCTCCCGAAGAAGATGTAGTTGACGAAGGCATACTCAAGCAGGGCCAGAAAGACCATGACGAAGCAGCCCATCAGGTACATGTCGATAGCCTTAACGTAGGGGATCTTTGGGAGTGTCTCCCTCAAATGGGTGTTGATAGTGGTCATGGTTAGCACAGTGGTGATCCCTTCAAATAGAAGAAAAAACATTGTATTTTTGCTCTATATATTTACAGCAAATGCCTACAGCAGAGCCAAAAACTGACCTGAAGATTCTTAGCAAACACTAAAACACTTCTTCTTAAATAGAAAAAAGAGAGAAAATAAAATTGCCAGAAACGATCCTCAAGGCTAGGCACTATATAGCTTGTATAGAACAGTGATGTCAGTAGCCCTCAGGAGATGTTAGCTATGACAAATATGGTGCCAACTTTAAGAAATCCAAGTCTTTTTAAGATTTTAAGTAGGGCTGCACAATTAATCGTTAGAAAATCGCGATCTCAATTCATACTTATGTGCAATCTCATTTCCAAATGACAACGATTTTAAAAAAAAAAAGAAGAAAAAAAAAGATGACGATTGTACCGCATTTTGATCTGGGACATAATCTGCATGAAAACAAGCGCTCACTCTTCCTGCTCAACAAATGACAAGGGCGGAGCCTTATACCACGTAATACCGAAGCCAGCTGGCAGGGAAAAAACAACGGAGAGCACGTGTGTCAGGATCTGTGTTGTGGATGAGAGGAGGAGGACCCAAACGCTGGACTCACAGGTAGGTAGGTGAAGGTTGGTATTTATTGCCGATGGAGTGAACAAACAGAACAGAGGTAGGAGATGGCTGGCTGGCTGGACAACTGACTGAATGACTGAAGGACTGACTGAAAGGCTGAATGGCTGGCTGGCTGACTGAACGCAGGCGTAAACAACAACATAACATCAATGACACGATACTGGACTGGTTGAACTGAGGAACATAAATACACAGGCTGAGTGAGGAGCGATTAGAAACTGGTGAGTACACAGCTGAACATAATGAACTAATGATAAATGGGAAGAGGACTGAACATAATGCACATGGACCAAGGTTAACACAATAAAACAGGAAGTGAAACAGGCAGAAGATAAACAATGAGGACGAACTGAAAATACTGGGTCAACGACCCAGAAACCCTGACAGTACCCCCCCCTTCAAAGGCCGGCACCCGACGGCCGAAAGAAAAAACCGAGACAGGGCGGGCGGAGGGGGCATAGGACGGAGGGACGGAGTCCAAAACAAAGACAGTTCTGGTGGGCGGCCACGCGGCCGGTGGCCAAGACGAGACGGTTCTGGTGGGCGGCCACGCGGCCGGTGGCCGAGACGAGACGGTTCAGGTGGGCGGCCGCGAGGAAGACGGCGGCGGCCACTGAGGAGGTCCGGTGGTCGACCACGCTGGCGATGACGTCCAGCTGTTGGCCTGGAAAGTGGCCAGCGATTCCGAGGTGCAGGCTCGGGCGGCGGCGTGGCAGCCGCAGGACCAGGCGAAGCTGAGTCTGGACCAGGCGGAGCAGAAGCCGAGGCCAAGGCTGTGCCAGGCGACTGCATGGGAGCCGGCGGTGATGGAGCAACAGCTGCAGAGTCAATAGGCGCGGAGGCCTCTGGCTGGAGACAGGCTGGGCCAGGAGGCGCGGAGGCCTCTGGCTGGAGACAGGCTGGGCCAGGAGGCGCGGAGGCCCCTGGCTGAGGAGCGGCCGGGCCAGCGGGTGCGGAAACCCCTGGCTGAGGAGCGGCCGGGCCAGCGGGTGCGGAAACCCCTGGCTGCAGACCGGGAGAGCTCACAGCTGGCTCTGGACGCTGTGGCTTCGGGTCCGGGAACTGGAATGGATGATGAATCAGTGACTGGACTACAGAAGGCTGGGCGACAGAAGGCTGGGCGACAGACAAGCTTCATATATGTTACCTCATTTTGTGCGGCTGGATCAGGAATGGTGTGCTATGACTTTTGGTGTTTATGACTATTATAGTTTTTTAAATATTAATATTTTAGTGAAAATTTTCCCACGCTCCTCTGCCAAACAGTTTTGAAAATAGGGTTACATATGTTAGATCATTTTGTGCGGCTGGAGCTGGACTAGTATGGTATACACTTTTGGTGTTTATGACTTTTATAGTTTTTGAAATATTTAGATTTTAGTGCAAATTTAGGCCAATTTCCATAGAAACAGACTTTATTTGTGGTGTTTTGGCTCTCTCTAGTGGTATACCGGGAGTAGTACGGCTGAAAATCTGTATGCTTGTTACGAAACTCCATATCCCATAATTCATAGCACCCCTCTGCCGAGTCAAACAATGGCGGACACCACTTCGTTTTAAACGTCTTTTATTCTTGTTTCTAGGTCACAAAATAAACTTTTAAGATATTTTCAGGCGAGAATGTAGGTGTGTAAACTTAAAATATCTGCTCGTTTTATCAGGACATCCCATATTAGCGACAATTCTCTTACGTGTTGCTGATAGCCGGCTAGCTAGTTAGCGCCGCTAGCTTAGCTTAGCTAGCGCCGCTAGCGACCCTTCGTGAAAAACCACCCAGGCTTGAGCCACGATCACCCCGATCGACCGGTGTTTGCTAACGCGGAGGTCAATCGTGGATCAGGGAAAGCGAAGGCAGGAGCGTGAGGTGAACTGAATTTCAGGTAAGAAGTTATGACCTGCACTCTATTTGGGTCAGATATAAACCGAGTTTAGGTGTAGTTTATTTAGCAACAGTTCTCTTATTTGGCTGGCTGGCTGGACGACTGACTGAATGACTGAAGGACTGACTGAATGGCTGGCTGACTGAACGCAGGCGTAAACAACAACATAACATCAATGACACGACACTGGACTGGTTGAACTGAGGAACATAAATACACAGGCTGAGTGAGGAGCGATTAGAAACTGGTGAGTACACAGCTGAACATAATGAACTAATGATAAATGGGAAGAGGACTGAACATAATGCACATGGACCAAGGTTAACACAATAAAACAGGAAGTGAAACAGGCAGAAGATAAACAATGAGGACGAACTGAAAATACTGGGTCAACGACCCAGAAACCCTGACAACGTGAGAGATGACGAAGCTGTAAAGGCCAAGAAAGTGACAGGAGAAAATCCGTCCCGGTCAACCACATCAATAACGGGAACCTTATACAGCGCTTCCCCATAACCGTCGAACTCCCGCAGGCACAAAGAAATTACGGAGGCTATCACTTATCACCTGGCTAAAGATATGGCTCCCATCAACACTGTGCAAAACGAGGGATTTAGGAAAATGATCAACACCCTAGCCAAACGCTACACAGTGCCGTCCCGCAACTATTTTTCAAATGTTGCACTACCTGCTCTATACACGCAGTGTCGAGCAACGGTGGAGACGGAATTACAAGCAGTACAAAATGTGAGACGTTGTTTTTATGTTCATTTATTGTCTTTATGTTCAGTCTCAACTGTTACGAAGTTGATGTGCAGTTAATAAGTGCAATAAATATTTATACTGGAAAAGAAAATCGTGAGAGAATCGTGATCTCATTTTATGCAAAATCGTGCAGCCCTAATTTTAAGGATGAACATGTCTACTTAAGAAAGACTAGGTATCTGAACCAAAGGGATAACAATTGGTTGGACTGTTTATCTAATGAGGTGATGGAGTGGGCTTATAAAACATGACTTAAGTTTAGTTGGCTTTATCTTCAAAATCATCTTCCTGTGTACTTCTGTACCATTTGCTGGCACAGCTCCATCATCTCTAATGAATTTTCTCTATTAGGATGTTACTCTTGAAGTCTACTAGAATCCTGAAACAACAATTCATGTTTGCTCTTTCCACAAGTTTGAGATCCATGAAAGAAGGCACAGAGTAGGAGGTCAGAGCACGACGATCAAAAATAGAAGCCATGTCTTGACATGCTCATGAAGAAGTGATGAGGTTTTTGATTTCTATGGATGTATTTTAGTACTTTTATGCTATTGTACCTTGTTGAAAATAACAAAAATGCAGGTAAGTCTTCTGGGTCTGACTAAATAGACAATAAGAATCAAAAGAAAAACTCAAAACATGTTAGACTGCAAAGAAGCTGAACCTAACATCTGGCTTACTTGTTGGGTGTATCTTACACACGAAATATTGAAAAACCCACTTGCATGTAGTATGCCATTGCTGCCCTATATAATCGCATATCATGGCTTACCTCATTAAAACAAAAAAAACCCCTCACCTCTTGGACTGTTATCCTTTTAATTTCTCTTGCTCTCTTTCCTTCTCGTCTCCCCCCCTCCTCCTTTTAAACTAACCACAGTAACATCACTGTATTTAGATCACTCAGCAAAATGTTTCAAAGTCAAACTGTGGAGGAAGTCTGCTTTTTCTTTCTCCGAGGCTTCCTCATGACCAATCTTCATAATCAATCCTGGATGGTATTTCTGACGCTTAATTAGTCCAAGACTGTCTTTAAGCAGATGCTGCTGTCTCGACCAAAACCTTAAGGTCACACTGGAGAAAACTCCAGCAGATGTCTTTGCCGTTACTACAGTAACAAGGCTATTTTTACAAAAAACATGTTTGTACTGTGGCTGTTTCCACTGCTAGCACGACTGACCTGGCAGAGAAAAAAAAAGATTATCCTGCCTGCTATCGTCAAGAACCAGAGAAACAGCAAGAAATGGCAGCAAGGGTGAAGGCATGTATTTGATTTGAAAATCCTCATAAAACAATTTGCCCGTTGTAAACAGGATCAAATATAAAAGCGATCAGCAGGCACAAGCTTCTAGGTAGGTGCACAAAGTCTGCCTCATTGAAATTCAAAGGTCTGCCTTGTAACATCCAACTGCCCCCTTGGTTACCAAGCAGAAATAACTCATCAGAATAGTGTTGCATGTATCTAGCCCCCAGCTCCTGGTAACCTTAACTACTAGGGATAACACACAGCATTGACAGTAAGGGCACCTTCACACATGGCAGAAAGACACCATGAGGTGAGCCTCGTAAAATTATAGCCACATATAGAACTGGATGAGGGTCAATGCATTTTACGATGACCCCTGAGCGCCCACCGTAAGAAAGGATGGGCAAACAACATGAACACTGCATTCTCTTTAACTCACACAAGCAAAGGTTTTTGGTTCATGTGCCATAAAGTAGAGCAACGAGACATGAAGCAGTCAGAGGGGGTCGCGGAGGAGGTGCCTCCTCCGCGACCCCCCTCTGACTGCTTCATGTCTCGTTGGGAGAGCTAAGGTCAGTCCGAGCCTTCGTGTGATTTATTGGCACATTACAAGGCTAAACGACACTCGCGTGTGTGCACTGCAGGTTTGAATGTGCCTGAGCTTGCTCACACGTGCGCGTGCTCAGTGCCACCGCCCGTACTGGATGGTGCAATCTGGTTTTCTTTTTTTTTTCCTCCACATAATGACAGTCTTGTTCTTTATAGGTGTTCGCTCAGCTGTACCATTAATCTCCATCCTTCACTCCCTCTCTTCTTCCAGTCCTCACTCCCTTTCATTTGCCCCCTCCCCGCTCCCTGTTCGGACAATTTCATCAAGGGGCCACGCGCATGTGGGCCTCCCTCCTCTTTCATCACGGTGTTACACTCTCTGGGGAGAAATATAGTTTGATGGGGTTTCTCTTGCTCTCTTTCCTTCTCGTCTCCCCCCTCCTTCTTCCCCCCACCTTGTCTTGTCTCATTGTTCCCCGCTTCTTAATCTTGCCATCGTTTAGTGGTGATTTCCCTCTTTGCTCACACAGCACCTTTTTTTAAGCGTCCCCTCCCCCACCTTTCTCTTGTTATATGTCCCCAAATCTCTTTTCCACCCTAACAGCTGGAACAAGGGCGCACAGCAATCAAATCTCCTCTAATCATGTGCCAATAGGCCATTAGGAACACAGCTCCACATTATGAAAAGCAAAAAAGGTATATCATACAGAATCCCGTTATGCCTGTGAAATGACAGGCACAGGAGGTAAATCAAAGCAGTGTTAATTGAACACTTCAATTCATCACTTGCAGACAGGGCAAACTGTCAGTCTGATAGGACTGCACACGGGGCTTAAAGCACATAAAAATGTAGTAAGATATCCATAAAGATGTGGTTTGACAACCATTAGAAAACTGTCTGGGTTTTTCAAAGGGTAGCTGTAGGCAGTCTGGTAGGACTGCAAACTAAACTAAACAGATAGACTTACATCTTGGAAAGCTAAGAAAACTTGGGAGTTTCAGCTTTGGCATTCGAAGTTCTGGGGCAAAAAGCAGAACTCTACTGACGTACTCAGTAAAATTAAGTTATTTTAGTGCATGCGCAACAAAAGTGGTAACAAGCATGGCTGTTGAGGTCACTGGGGCTAAGTGACTGATGAACATGGACAGATGATTTTGGAGCAAATAGGTCTCTATCTCAGACTTTGGAAACAACCCCTTATGTGTCTTTGTAATTTAAAAGGTCACTCATTAGAGTTATTTTGTACCCTTAATGACAAGTTTTGACACCTCAGCGGGGCTCGCAAAATTTCAAAATCCGTGGTAGCCCTCCCTTCGGGCAGGCACTCTTCAGTTTGTGGTAGCCCAAAATAAATTTAAGTAGCCCGAATAAAAAAGAGAGCAATTTTTTGATTGATGTTTTGTTTCCTGTTTTGTTTCCGTTATACTTTAATGTATAATATTGTAACGGAAACAAAACATCAATCAAAAAATTGTAGAAACACAAATTACAACATTGTATAAAAATTACAATCATCAACTCAAATACTTGGTTCTAATTGAACAGAAATTTCTATGAACTTGTAAGAACTGTAGAACATGAATCAGTCTGTGTCAGATCCTGAATCTGAAATTTCCACTGAAGTCACAGGTAAGAGGTAAGTGGAACCAAGATCTAGGACATTTGTTTAGAAGTTTGCAAAGACTGCTAAATTTTGCCAATGGTAGTTCACTCTTTGCAACATAGTACGCTGTTCTAAACAGATTTTTCAGGTTTATTTTTAGTATGTTCTTTGCAATTGGTGTTTGTTCTGGGAAAGATATTGCAGACTGAGCAATAATGCATTTCTTGCATTTGTCATGGGTTCTAATGGGGGTCTTTCTTAAAATTACTGGTCCCAGTAACAAAGGCGCTTGTCGACTCAGAAATCGAGGGCAAACCAACAACACACACGGCAGAACATTATGTTATTTACAGGGGTGCACATAAGTGATCTGCAGGTGCGCATTTGCTGTCAAAATAAAAGACGCGCACCAGATAAGAAGTTGCAACGCGCGTTTGCGTACATATAAAAGGCACTGTTTTTGTCCGCTAGAGTGGGATTTTCACGGCACATTCTGCACCACATCTCTGTGCGTTCATCATTTGTTTGAAGCCAGCTCACCTCCTGCAACCACTTTTCCGAGAATACGCGCTTCTTTTGTGGTTCGGACTCCTTCTGACATTGAGGTGGAGGAACACCAAAGTAATTGCTTAAAGGAGCTTGCTTCTTCGACATCTTTAGGAGTTCTAAACAAATGTCTGGAGGCGCGCGTTGTAACTTCTTATCTGGTGCGCGTTTTTTATTTTGACAGCGAATGCGCACCTGCAGACCACTTATGTGCACCCCTGGTTATTTAGCTTGTCATATTCCAGCCACAGAAATTCTTTTGTCCATGAAACCATAAAGCTGCACTTTCTTTTTGCCTCATAGTCTGATTTGTCATAACTTTTCCGTTTTGTGGTAGGCTTTTCTTTGGCTGTCACTTCTTCACCCTGACTTGTCTTATTTGGCTCAGCAGAACTAAAATATATATCCTGCTGCTTACACACGTGCTCACATAGCGCTCAGCGATTCTCTGCGCAATCAACCTCTCACATGTTTAAGCTTGCTGTGGGAGATTTCACTTGTCAGGTTTGAATAGTAAGCTAATGAGTGATAAGACGATGTCAGAGGAATTGGTGCGCAATTAATCATCACTCACCAATCAGTACTGCCGCTCTCTATACACAGTTCGCGCGATCGCAAAGTGAAAGCAAAAAACAAGCGCAAATTCAAACGAGATTTCAATATGTCACATATTGACAGTGGTTCCCCGATGCCAATGACACAATTACCCAGCTACATTTCCGAAAGAATGCAAAAGCAATGACATATATTTTCCCTTCCTATGATAGCCCGACGGGCAGGGCTGAGATAGATTTTGGTAGCCCGACTGGAAAATTCGCTAGCCCCGGGACGTCGGGCTAGCGATTTTGCGAGCCCTGCTCAGTATATATCAATAAAGATGTGTTTTTTGGGGGGTTGCTCCCAGTAGATGTCCAAGGGGGAAAGAGTTAAAGAGTAATCAGACCTTCTAAGCCAGGGGTTTGCAACCTTTAACACCCAAAGAGCCACTTGGACCCGGTTTCCACACAAAAGAAAACACTGGGAGCCGCAAATACTTTTTGAAATCTAAAATGAAGATAACACTGTATATATTGTTTTTTGTGCTTTGTGCGAACAACTAAAGTAAGTAAGTAAAGTTTATTTATTAAGCACTTTTCACAGACAGGCAGTCACAAAGCGCTGTACACAAATATTAAAATAAACAATACAATCAATAGACATTATACACAATGTAAAAGATCAAATGTAAATAATGTAAAGAATATAAAATACGTAGATCAACAAAAGGCTTGTTTGAAAAGAAAGGTTTTTAACTGCTTTTTAAAAGAATCTACAGAGCAACTAAGGTGTGTTGCTTATGTAATCCATGAAGTGCTACAGAGAAAATTACATTTTATTTATGTAATTAACACATTTTGAACTCTTAAAGAAATATAACAAAAGGAAAGACACCCAGCAAACAAAAACTGTTGTCAGCCGCCACCCTTATATCGCCTGTGTGCTTTTGGAGCCTTGACCTGACTTTTAAAAAGTAATTGGAAAAAAAGCACTATGCTGCTAAAAAAAAAAAAAAAAAAATAGATATATTTGCAAAATTCTGCCTAAATATCTATTTTACCTTGTTAATGTGTGTGGCGGGGCGTGGTCTGTAGTGCCGCTGCAGGGGAGTCGGACACACCTGAGCGGCACCCGCAATCGCGCCTCGCCGCCTTAAAGTCTGTGCTCTCTCTGCTGTTGTGTTGTCGGGCTGTGAGCTGAAAAGCTACAACCAGCTGTATGTGTACAGCAACCGTGTGTGAAAAGTGGTCAATAAAGAGATGCTGAAAAGCATGTTCATGCAAACATCGTCGGGTCTGCCGTGATATGTTTACAATAAGACTTCTGGTCCCGAACCTCTGCTCACAGCGTTTGCAAATCGGGGCTTTCATCTTTACGCAGGACTGTAAGCTGTCATCTGTGAGGCGTGAGCGGTGTTTGTTTTTAACATAGTTCACGGTGGAGAACAGCTGCCGACATAATGTGGATCCGAAGATCCATAATTGGCCTATCTGGGGTTGAAAGTCTCGATAAATGCACGGCGTTTCGGTGGGTACACCGGCTTCCGCGAGTGTGACGCTTATTTTGAGCGATGAAAAAAATAATAAGATATAATTTTATTTTTATGTTTCAAAATCACAATAATCTTCCAATTTAGAACTACAACTTTTTTTTAAAAAAAAGAACTAAACACAAATAAAATGCACTTCAGCTAAATACTTCTTCTATTTTCCCAAACCACCCGGAGCCGCAAAATAAGGACTAAAGAGCCGCATGCGGCTCCGGAGCCGCGGGTTGCCGACCCCTGTTCTAAGCTCTTACTGGTGATCCACACATCAGTGGCCTCTCTGTGCTGAGCATGTTTTCCCTCTCTGCATAGGTTTTCTCTGACATGAAGACATGAATGTTAGATTAACTCACGATTCTAAAGTGGCTTTAGGTGTGAATGTGAGAATGAATGGTTACCTGTCGGTTTTAGCCCTGTGACTGACTGGTAACCTGCCAACGGTGTATCCCACCTATCCAAATGGATAGATGGTTATGATATGTATTATGTAATCTAAAACAGCCTGACATCGGAATTGTAGGACACTGTCTATAAACTTTAACCTCTCAACATTCACCAGGTCAACATTAAACTGGTTAGATGTTAGATGAGGTTAGATGCTAAACACAACCATCATCAGGAAGTATAAAATTGACCTTTCAAATCAACTCTCTTACATGCGGTTGGCCTTTTGCTAAAAGATCTCCAGTGTAGTATGCTGAATAGGTAAAAATTCCATATGAAGACTACTTTGGGACTTCGGACTTTGTGGAAGTTCACTGTCCACATATATGAAGACTTTTCACTTTGCAAATGCACACATAAAAAAAAAAGATTTCAAAAGTTTGAACAAACATATAGTGATTTCAAACTTATGTGTCTTATGTTACACTAAAAGTGTTCTTGTTCAGCTAACTGTACCCTAACTGTACACATAATACAATTATGAATAAAGGTCCTGACTGTGGAAAAAAGCTTGCAACCAGATTAAGGTGCAAGCAGGTAATTTCTAACTTTCCAATCCTTCGGAATTGCTCAGGAAAATGAGATTCTCCTTCAAACAATTCAATTGTTTTGCCTGCTGCCTCCTTGAATTGATTTCATCCTGATCATTACACTGCTTTTAGCGGCAGGTGTGCACACACATACACACAAAGAGCAATCCATGCATACACTTACAGCCTCTTGCACAATCAAGATATCTGCTGAAAGCTCAAAAAGGTCCATCAGGAGTAGAGAATGGACCTCTGGTTGCCTTTCTCCTGTCGAGCTACATGCCGGATATTGCAGCTATCACACATACAAAAAAAAAGCAGACATACACTCCAAGGCATACGATAATGACCGGATATTGCATACATGCCTTGACGAAAAGAGGCGGAAAGAGACCGTGCAGTAACAGAGAAGTATATGCACACACACACACGCAGATACCCTCCAGGGTAGCAGGAGAACAGATGGATGCTGCTGAAAGGTAATGGATCAAAACATGTTTTCTAAAAAGCATTATGATGTGTTAAGGTCATTACTGGTCCATTATCTATCCTTACAAACTGAACTGCAGGACTGAAGCAGCAATCAATTGGCATGGCCAGATTGAACTATTTGGCCCCTGGGCAAACATTTACTGCTCACCCATCTCCAGCCACAGCTGAAAGTTTCCGTCAAGTTTGTCCACCACGGCAGAGCAGCACTGCAGATGTATTGCCTTTCCTTGGATTTTGGACAACCAACCTCAAAAGGTCACCTTACACTTTTAGAAGCTGAATAATTACCCAATCAGTCAATAATGAACTGATTCATTTAAATCATTAGCTGCAGCCAAACTTGACTACTTGTTGGCTACTACTGCCAACTGATTACAGTCTGGGGCTTTAAAGGTCTGCCTTAATTTGCCTAGTTGGGATAGTTAAGTCTTATGAAAGCATTTTATGAAAAGTCAATAAAGGAAAACAACTGCAAATATTCCCAATTCAAGATTAGCACACAAAGCTGTGCTTTTAGTTTCCATGGCATCATTTATTTAGCACAACTTGGAATTTCTTTTTTTTTGGAAAAGTTTGCCGGTTGCGGGGGCTTTGCTGCATGAATCCGTGGCTTGTTGCCAGTTCAGAAAGAGCCTTCTCTTTTCAGTGTGAAATGGCTCCAAAATAGTCCCTAAAGGGTATCTGACAATGTTAGTTCTCTCCAACCACCTACAGCATCTCCAACAATGGGAAATCTTACTTAAGAAAGGCTCACCAATCTCTTTGGTTAAGAATATATTACTTAGTTTAACTGGTAGTGTTAAACAATGATACTTCTCACAATGATACACTCTGACATATTGTTAGAACAAAAATGATTAGAGAACTAATCAAGACTTAGATCACACTGCAGGTTTTAATAATAGTGAGGGACAGAGTGTAAGTGGTGGTAACTATCCAGATAAGCAAATTCAACATGTAACACACAACTGATTGTGTATTACACGCTGAACTTATCTGGATATATGCAGAGTGGCTGTCTGATCGCAACTATTTCATGTCTACATTATTTATCACTCCAATGTTGTAAAAACACACATCCATTTTCTTCTTTGCAGTAATATGACTGATATTTCTTGCTTCGTAAGAGAAGACATGGCTGAAACATTAAAATTTGAGGAAACATCACCATCTGTTCATTTGTGGCGTAATCTTACCACAAACAGCTTTGACCCAGCGAATAATGTCAGAGTTTTAACCATGTTTGCTGGGTAGTTAAACATGTGCTCCATAAAGTAGAGATTTGCTCAAAGCAACCAAAAAGTTATTTTGCTAACTGCAAAGCAACGTTGTAACGCTAACTTCAAAGTTGAGAACAGTTTAACTCTGGATTCGCCCACTTCAAGTCACCAGTGGTTACTTTGCCTGCCGTCACTTGAAGTGGTCTCTGGTTGCCATGTTGCTGCTAATAAATGTTCAACACAATCTTAGTACAGACAGTATGCTGTTTTTACAGCAGTATTCACAGCTACTACTTACGGCTAAATATGGTTTATGGCTACCTTGCATAATATTACTGCTGAGAAAAGCTACATTACATATACTTCTTTTGTGTTTAATCTTGTTTTTAGGTTTATAAAAACTAAAGGAAGAGACACCCTCTCTCAGCAATAGGCAGTAGAGCTGTTTCCTTACTCCTTAAGCTTGAACTGGACCTCTGTTATTTAGAGGTGTAGCTTAATGAACACTCAATTACCTATTTAGCATGTCAATTATGAGTGTTGTGGAAAGCACTATGTATAAATTGCACCTTACATATTACCTTGGCTGCCTTCATATCCTGACCGTTGCACTTGCCTGATGTGTGGTCAGCTCAGCTTTAGACAAAGGCAAAACTATGCTTCAGCCTCCAGCTTGAAATCTCCATAATTACATATCAATGACTTGTTTACTTGATCTCTGCATTGTTGAGTGCTACTAAACTGTACCACTCAAGAAGAGCTTAAATAATGCCCATTAGATATGTGATGAATTTGTAGCTCCTGAAGGCCTCTCAGTGAATTTGTACTTTTGCTCTACAGAAACTGTCACAATGGATAAAAACAGTCCATTAAGACATACAGGATGGCACCTTTCCTCAAATCTATCACCATTTAGTCCATCCGTTTACAGGCCAGTTCCCAAAGCTCAGACACAATAACAGGAGAAGTTCAGACTCTATCAGATGCATTGCTTTTGGGAATCAAGCTGAAGGAAGAAAGGCAGCTTGTGATTTCTACCAGTCCCCGACCTCATCTGAGAAAGAAAAATACCTGCTCTTTAACAGTCACCACTACTTACCTAGCGCCACTCTGGCTGCTGACGCATCATAGTTTATCCAGAAGGACACCCAGGAGAGGATGGTAATTAGGATTGATGGCATGTACGTCTGCAAAATAAAGTAGCCGATGTTCCTCTTCAGCTTGAAGCTCAGAGACAGTCGAGGGTAGGCACCTTAAGATAAGCGAGACAGAGACGAGTCGTTGAGAGATAAAGTAGGCAAGAACCTCTAAAGCATAGGTGTCAAACTCTGGCCCGCGGGCCAAATTTGGCCCGCAGCCTAATTACATTTGGCCCGCGAAGCCATGCCAAATTACTATTAGAGCTGGCCTACTGGTATTATACAGCTAATATATATATCGTTTAGTATTAAGCTTTGCTTGTTCCATATTCAGTTTTTCAGCAAAACTTGTTTGAGTCCATAAGAAAAGATTCATTCTTATATCTGGAGGAAGATTTTTTTTTTCAATAAATATTAATGTTAGCCCACGACTTTGTTCCAGTTTTGAATTTTGGCCCACTGTGTATTTGAGTTTGACACCCCTGCTCTAAAGGGTCATGGCGTGTAATATAAAAACTGGTAAAAAGAAACATATTAACATCCCTTATATGTTATTTTTGCATCCACTTAATAATGTTTTAACTTTGTTCTTCTGAGAAGCATACAGGGACACCTCGTGTTTTTGTTTCAGTTTCCACGGCAACCCCAGCAGCATGGGTTGGATGTATCGCCATGGTAACAAGCATCCCCCTTCAAAAGCGCAAACGCACACCGACTCGCTCTCACACGCGCACACAAAACTGCAGCCATGTATCAGAGAGATGTGACACAATATTCAGGACGGTGATAAAAATTTCACCACGTTTTGATTTATCAATTCTCCACATCATCCACCTCCATAATTCACGGGTGCATTCTGAAGGATACGGCATTACAAGAATGCTGAGCTTTATAAATGCATGTAGCGGTACTTCAGAGGCTTCATAAGTCAGGAATTTCAAATTATAGCGCTGCTTTTGAGAGAGCATTTTTGCCATTAATTTTTTTTCCATGACCTGAAATATAAACAGAGTCTGTGCATGAGTGTGCATGAAGCACTGATATAAATGGTGTGGCGCGGTTTCTCATCAATCTCCTAGCATTACGTCTCTATATAGATTTTATCTATGGCTCGTTACTCCCACTATTCTTAGACATTTTTCCATTTTTGTTTTATATTGAAGGAGAAGTGGGGCCCATTATGCTGTAATTGCCAATCCGTGGGTTTCAGCCAAAGCTACTTATGGTGAGCGTGGGTCCAATCGACTACACACTTGTGTGGAGTTTCATAGAGTCACTTTAAAAAAAAAACAAAAAACGCACCCAATCTCATTAAGATTCAGCACCGGCTGTATGTTAGATTGCAATAAAAATGGCAACATGTAATTTCAAAAACAGGCCATACATCAAATGTTGTTATGTACTCTAAGTGCTATTGACTGATTTGACTTTTTAAAGCATTCAGCACCCACAAACCCCATTTTATATCATGATGGATCAGTGGAATTATTTAGTATGTCATGCACAAAGCCCACATTAACTTATTATACTCCCAAAACAGTCTCGTGCCAGCAGGCTATAATGCAGTGTTGGCCCAACTGGTCTATATGGGATTTGTTTATTACACTGAAGATATTCATAGTTCCCAGAAAGTGAATCCTACTAGGTTTACATTCATTATTTTTCCACCTACCTATCAATTTTTTATCACCAACAAACAAATGAACAACAAAGTCTATACATATACCACAAACACATACCAGACAATATACATGTACACTGAAGTCGACATGAAGAAATATATTCTTTATCGATGCAAAAAAGACGAATTGACCTTCGTGGCTTCATGAGTTCTGAAATATTTTTTCAAAAGGTCCCGCAAACAAAATGATTTTTTACTTGTCTTTCAGTTTTCACTTAATTTGTTTTATCAAGTAGATAACATTTGTTCAGTTTTAATGCCATTTTTATTTCTTTTTATTTCTATAACTGTGTCCTTCAAGATAAAAACCACGTAGAAATACAGAAGTATATAGACAAAAGGACTAGGCCACCTACACATTACCCCTACAGGAACTGCCACGCCATGAAGCTCCTGGCGCAAAGTTTTACTGCTGATCTTAATGCCAGAGGTGGTTTCCAACTCAGCAGAGTGTTGGCAACTTTTACACACTATGCACCTGAGCACTTGGTAACCCTGCTTTGGAACTTTACACAGCATGCCACTTCATGGCTGAATTCCTGTGGCTCCTAAAGCATTTGCACTTTGCATCAAAACCAGCTTATCGTTCAATATCTCAGAGGGTAGACTTTTCATCAATTGACTTAGCAACCTATTAGTTTACCGCACTCAAATTTAGTGAGCTCTTTCGAATGAAAAGAAAATTTATGTAGGCAGGTTTGTCAGAACTGCTTGAACTGAAACTTTGGGAATCCACTTGGATTCACTCCTATTGGCAGGAGATAAACGTTTGCTCTGTAGTTACTTTTTATTAAAAATATATTAATAGACAATTTCTATACCAATGACCCATGTTTCACTTTACATTGTAAACAGCATGCAGCAAGCATATATGTCTAACATCACCATGTCACATTAACATAATCTAATAAAATTATAATGTTTGACACATTCAGTTGATGTCATGAACCTAATGGTTTCATGTGTAACTGGTGATTTTTTGTTTTAAATGCCAAGTGGTGGTGAGGTCTTGACAGATCCACAAAACACTTTTTGTGTTTGTTTGTTTTGCTGCCCTTTAGATGTAAAAAGATAAAGATGCTGAGGGCGCTGATCGACAGCTGATCAAGAGAATCTTGAGAGTCTTCAGAACTTAGATTTGTGTACATAGCGCAAATCACAAGTGCAATTTAAAGAACCATTAAATATTATTTTAAATCTATGTCATATTTAACCACATATTCGTATTTTTGCTGTACCATTTTTTTCACATTGCTATGGTCCATCCAGATGGTTTCTAAACTTCATATTTTAAAGCCTTGACGCTTGTATTTTAGACTGTAGCATGTAGTTCTTTGAAGCCCACAGAGCCCATATTTAAATAAGGAAGGAAGTGCTAAGCTATCAGCTAACGCTAACTAGCTTATTTAGCAGAAATGTCATATGATTATATATATACTTCCAGACTGTTCCAGACTGAAAAAATACTATAAAATTCCACTCACCAAATTTCTTCTTCTACAGAACAGGGACAAATATTTATAAGATATCCTGTTTTTAATTTCTTATTTTGAATGACCCCTACTTTAGTTGCAAAAAGACTTCCAGTCCTGTAGGAGTCTATAGGAAAGGCTCTCTAATCCTGTAAAGACTTTACTGATTAGTTTATGGGTTCAGTCAATCATTTTGGGTTATACTGAATAAAAAAAGAATTCGATTTCTAAAGGAGGGATATCTAGGGTGTGCTCACTAGCTGACACATTGCCCCGATACTGTGTGATTGTGAAATTTAAACTGGATGTATTGATTAAAACGAGTTACAAAAACCTTATTTGGCCAAGTTTGTGTACACAAACGAAGAATTTGACTCTGTTTGACCTCCACTAATCAATTGATTAGTTGATCAAATGATTTACTGATCAATTAATTGTCTCGGCTAGCTAGCTCTATTAGCTTCTGTGTTTAATTCATTGTGCAACTTTAACCAAAGCTTCATCTCACAGTCAAGCATATGTTAGAGCTCATATAAATACACAAAGTATGCGTTGTTTATCACATTCGATGATCCTCCAATATTTACAGTTCTGGCAGCAGTGAATAAACTCCACACATGCTGAACCTACACTTCACTGCAGTGTGAATATAGGAACAGACTGTGGCAATATCCCATTCACTCTTTTAGATGCAGTTTTAATGGCAACTCCTCCAGCTTAAATCGGAGCAGAGTATCTCCGCAGTAGCAGATGCAGAAGTGGCTCAGAAAAAGAGGAGGCTGAGGTTCACTTGTGTGTGGGTGTAGAGCAGTACTGGCTGTAACTGCTATACCGAACAACATCGGCAAGTGGGAGGAACACCATGTGCGAGGGCGGGGAGGAGAGGGAGGAAGGAGAAGAGGGGAAAAAAAAAGGAGAAGAGTTAAGGTGATGATGGCAGTCATATAGTGGAGTCTGGGTAAGGCTGAAGAGGTGGAGGTGGTGATGGGGCGTCTTTTTTTGTCTGCTTTGACACGCTGATTGCAGGGGTGTTACTGTCAAGGTTTAGAAGCAATGAGAGGCTGTGCTGTATGCACTGACAGTTTGATTCTGGCAATGAGACGCGCCTTTAAGGGATCCACTGACCCCATATGTGCCAATCTTGCACTGGATCATGCTGCTCAAGCTTTCTATATGAAGGTTGTTTTTTTAGCTTTACGTTTTTTATGTTGGGCTGACTACCTGCAGCTCAGATGAAGCACTGCATGATATAACTGCTTGCATTACTGACTTTTAAAAGTGTATCGCAAGTATGCAGCAGAAGTCTTAGTGAAGACTTTTTTTCTAACACCGCTGCTCGGCAAAAGTGAGCCAGATTTGTCCTTGTGCGCAGTCTGCAAAAGCATCTTAATGAATTTCAGTCCTACATTAATTAAAAATGAGTACTTTCAGGGCTTTTTTTTCTAAAGCTGTTAACGAAGCATTTCTTGTTTTCTAAAACACACAAACTCGAAGGTATATTCGAGGCTTAAAGAACAACGAGTCACAGAATTAAAACCACCTGCTTAGTATTTTGTTGCTTCTCTGTTCTGCCAAAAAGAGCTCTGACCTCCTGATGCACACACAGAGGATCTCTGGGGGTGCCGGACTTTGGATCCATTAGGTAACAGCAGGGGAACACAGTGAATCAAGCTTGTTCTGATGCTTGATTGGTATGGGACTAAGCAAGCTTTGTTGTGTTCCTCGAGTTGTTCCTGAGCAGACTTTTGAAACCATGGTAGCAATGTCCATCTTTTCTATACAGTCTATGTGGCAAACACAATTAAATGTTACCTAACTCAGAAATGTTGCCCTAGTGGCCATTCAAACATTTGCATACGGACATGCAGATATTACCCTCGCATGCAAACAGACAGTTTGTGTGTGTGTTTAAATGAGAAACACTGATGTGTTGAGGGCCTCATTTCACATGAATTTATGATGCCCTGAAACCCAGGTTGTTTTTCTTGCAGCGAGCAGGGTAATAGGCATCCAAGCACACCTTTTAAAAGCACTAAGAAAAGTTATATTAAAGAAAGCTGGGAGGGAAAACAGGAGGAAGAGAAAAGAGGGAGAGAGATAGTGACAGAAAGAAGGGATAGCAGGAAAGGAAAAAAAAGGGAAGGGAACTAAAGGCTTGCTAGTGGCACATGACACGGACAAGACCTGATCATTAGGCAGCCTGGCAGGAAGCCTTTGATGTGCTTCACACATCCTGAGCGGGCGAGCAGACCACCGGACATTAAAATAATAGCCACCACCCACAAGGGACAAGCCGCCTCTCATAAACAAGAGACGCGCTTGCATCGGCACACTCACATGTGATTCACATGAAGGCAGAGACACCCGCGTATGATGGTAAATGGAAAGCAGCCGCACGTGCAGCACAGACAGAGAAAGGTGCGTGCGTGCTTCAACAGCATCTCAGCGTGAAAAAACACAAAATAACGCAGAACGGCCACAACAGAAATGTTACGCACGCCCGAGAAGGCAAACAAAGAGTGAATTACTGTGCATGTCCTTTTCAGACCCAGCGTGGCTCTTCCTCATGAGCATAAATTGTGTGAGAAATTACATTATTGCTAAATGTCACACAGCTTTTATTTCTGAGGCTCCGGAGAAGCCGCCTCTCTCGATGTGTCCCCTCTGACCAGATTATATGGTTGCTGGTTTGGAAACGTTCATAAAAACTCTGTGTTCCGGCGTAAATGTACACATTCAGTAACAGTCTGATTCATTTTGGACCTCAGTGGATGGGCGACGTGTCAAATCAAAGTTCATGGAAAACGGCTGAAATGAGGATTACTTGTTAAAATAACTCTACAGCGATCTGACACACATGAATTAGAAGATGAAATGTGATACGGTAAATCCTTCATATACTTTGACTTTACAAGTTGCCTTAACCTGTCATTTTTCTAAATATCTTGAAACTCTTCCTCAGTTTTTCTTGACATTCACATTTCATTAGAGGTTAAATGTCATTAGGGGATAAATAAGGTCTGAGATCTGCTGGCTCGTGGCAATCACTTTATGCTTCGTGTTTCTGAAAGGGGAAAAAAATCAGCCAACATATCGGACTATCACATTGTTTGAATCACTGAATATCAGCCAGGCTCTAGCGGCAGGATGCTTTGTAGTGCAGAGCGAGATTTTAGCCCACAGAGAGTGAATATAGTGGGGTATAACAGTATTAAAGTAACATCCTCATCCTCAAGTGTTTGTCACTGTATTGTGATGACAGTGAATGAAGCTATACAAATAATTCAGAAAATGTTGATACAACTTTTATGTTAAGATACAATTTTCTTTCAAACCTACATCAATTTAGTTATTTCAACATGAGCGATTTCTGAAAGGAACAACATTTTAAATCAGATCTCCAAACAGCTGTGTGACTGTTTAATATCGTTTTCCTCTTTCTCCCCTCAATCCCAGCTGCTCAGTTGGCTGCCTTGCCAGAGTCTGGTTCTGCTGGAGGTTTGTTTCCTGTTAAAAGGGAGTTTTTTCTTCCCACTGTCGCCAAGTGCTTACTCATAGGAGGTTGTCTAGTTGCTTGGGCTTTCTCCCCATTATTTTAGGGTCTTTACCTTACACTATGAAGCATCTTGAAGGGATTGCTGTTGTGGTTTGGGGCTATATAAATCAAACTTAATTGAATCAAACCCAGTTTTCATAAATAATAACTAAAAACTCAGACATTCATGTCTTTAATCATGACTATTTATTGTTATTCTATTTGAAACCAATTTTTCAGGGGGTTCACAATCAGACTGCTGCAATCACACTGACTTGATAAGAGTCTTCAGCTACATTTCCTACTGATAGCACAATAACTGAACCATTACATCCATTAAACTTCACCTCTCTGGGTCAAGAACTGCCAGAAGTGGGCATGATATACTTTCTAATTTACCGCATGTCCCGCTTAAGCACCATTCCAACAAGCTCGCGTCGCCTGCTGCTGCATGAGGGATACTTCAAAGATGGCGAATTTTCTCATTTCAATCCAATTAGAAGCACCAAGAAACACAACTTTGGCTTTGAGGATATAAGATCAACAGACATTTTGGCATGTTTGCTGTAGAAATTGATGGAATAGTCAGCCCCCGAAAACAGGCCAGTGCGTGAAATGGACAATATCATCTAAAACGTCACATCCCCTAGTTAGCCTCGCCGTGCATTATTCCCAGAGGTAATCCAGCTGATGAAGCATTTACCTGTGGAAAAGACTACGTTCTTGGACACCAGCTTGTAATCGACAATGGAGAACTGAGGCAGCTCAATCCGTGTCACCCCCGTCACAGCCGACTCGCCTCCCTTCCAGTAGAACTCGATGTCATCTGTGGTGTAGCCATCTGTAGAAGAAGACACGCGCAGACACACACACATGCACACCAAGGTGTAACCATCTGTCTAACCATCACTGGAGACCAAGATATGCAGTGTTGCTGATCATCCAACTGGGCTGTCATTTGGGAAGGAAATAAAAAAACACTTTTGAAGTTGTTTCCAAGTACCAGGCGCTTTTCTGGAGGCAAGTCATTTAATAGCTTTACTTGGGGTTTGGAAAATGTCAGAAGAATTATAAAATAGACATGTCCGCTGCCATTAGCAGATCTTGCTTTTACTATTTTTTGTGGGGATGATACCAAAAAAAATATAAATACAAACATCTACAATGTGCTTTGTTCTTACTCTAGCTGAGACATTGGCTCTAACTAGCCTTAAACTCTATGTGTTCCTAATAAGCCTAATCCTATCCTGCCGTATTGTTGGCATGCCAGGTGTAAATCAGTGCCCAATCAGAAGGCTAACATGAAACCAAGCGGTGCCCTGAGGATGTCTGTAAAGGACGAGCAGAGACACTGCTGCTAAGTGATACAGCATTCAAACGCTGAGGAGTTCTCACAAATAAATATGTGAAACTTAAATCTGCTCGAATCAATATTTTTATATCAACATAACACGTGTAATGGCATCCCAGTCATTGGTAATAACACACCCTACAGAGAGATGGGATGCCCTGTCTGTAAGCAGCCCTTTGGTGTCTTTCAGCTCATTGTTTTGGATCACACCATCACTGTTTCGTGTCACTGTTTCTTATCAGCCCTGTTTCCAGCCACGATGGCCTGCTCGCTATCAGCACAAAACAGAACAGGGCCAAAGTCATTTGCAGCATTTAGCAGCTAAATGGCCAGACATAACCTAATCTAACCTAACCTTGTTACTCTAAGTCAGTTGGTGAATCCTAATTGGCTGTAGGTGTGAATGTGAGTGTGAATTTCCCTCCATCTCTACATGCTCGCCCTATATAGGCTGGACAGGCTCCGGCACACTGGACCCTGAAATGGATAAGTAAACTGATTGTTAACAGAACAAAACAAATATCCAATCGGCCAATCGCATGACAGCAACTCAACACATTCAGGCATGTAGACATAGTCAAGACAACTTGCTGAGCTGATTGTGAGCACAGAATGAAGAAAGATTAATTTAAGTGACTTTGAATTTTGCATGGCTGTTGGTGTCTCACCGACTGATCTCAGTACTTCAGAAACTGCTGAGATTTTCCTACACAATGATGAATGATGGAGTGTTTGCAGCACTTTGACGAATTTGTGCCACAAGAAAGGCAGCGCTGAAGGCAAAATAGGGTTCAGCCTGAAACTAGCTAGGTGTACCTAGTAAATAGGCCAATGGGTGTGTGTCCCAAGAGCTAAAAATAGAGCGAATACTAGATTTACATTGATTAGGTGACCAATAAATGAATGCTTACCATATACTTATTACTTTTATTTTTAAATGACTCGCCCTCAGGTTGATGCCTTGGCCTGCTGTTTGTCTATATCCCTGTTTTGCATTTATAGCTCTTTTTATTGCTTGTTTAAAAAAAAAAAATATCTCTGCATGCAGAACAATAACCCCTGTGTTGTTCTGCATAATTGACACAGATTATGAAGACGTAGTCCAATATTATATTTGTTACAGCAGAACCAGCAAGCAACCAGAGGAAAGTGCATGACAGAGGGTAAAGTCTTGCACAGACACCTTTTTTTGAGGTTTTCTTTTATAGTCTCCAAAAGTAATTGTTAGTTTGTCATCAATGCTACTTCATAACATCACCAGGTTACTGACGAACTACTGAGGAGTTGTGTTAGGGTTGAATTTTAGCAGCAGGTTTCAGAAACTAGACACTGTTACTTTTCAAAACAACTTTCCTACATGCATTTTACCCTGAAAGTACTTCTGTTATAAGATTTAGATTTGTTTAATAGGTGAAAATCCATTTATAGAGGTAGAATTGAGCCTGAAACTAATCCTACCCTAAGTAGCACATGGCAACCTGGTGGATCTTTATGAGGTTAAATAAGGTGCAAACATTTGGAGAAGAAAAGATGACTTCTATAAAGATTCGGGAAAGTTTAAAAGACCAATGTAGGCAGTTATTTAGTTAGAAGTATAATATTGAATGAAATTAGCTAAGCATTTGTCATAGTCATATATACTACCCTCATCCATCTGGTACAGATTTAAAAGAGAGGCTACAGAACACAGAAGAGAAACACACAACCGCTGCTGTACCTCAGGTTGCGCATTCTTTCATGCATCTGTAACATTTCACACATGAGACACTCTGCCTGTGCGCCGCTGTTGATCTGTCAAGCCCACAAGGCATTAGGCCTGTCTACTCACAGCTCTCTATCTCCAGAGTGCAGTTCTGTTCATCCAGAGGATACCTCCTGAGATCCATCATACATGCTGCTGTTGTAGTTATCCTGAAAAAGAAGGCATGGGGGAAAGGTTATATTTTAGATAACACATGTGATTTACTAAAATTGTTTTGAAAGACGGCTCGGAAGGAGAGTGAAGATGTAAGGGATTTGAGGTGTTTTAAAAATAGCAATGCAGGTAAGCAGTTACCTAACAGAATAAGGGACTGTGGGAATACAATTAGATTACAGCATTAAGGTGAAAGCACTTGTCTTCACCTGTCATCTTTAAAGGAAACCAAACGTCCATTTGCCTTTTCAACCTGTCCCTCAGCTGGTTTCATATTACTGGAGACTACTGGCATTGTCATCTTAAAATAAGATTATAGCACCACCTCCTAGTTAAAATGCTGACTGTGTAACTCTATACCTAATTAGACTATAGATCATACACAGACAAGCAACAAACATGTTTGCTTTTGAAACATTTTGTGCTCCCCTTTCACCAAAACTGGCCGCCCTCCATCCTGCGATCAAGTAAAAATTTGTAATAATAAAAATGATATTAAGGAAATGCATCCTGGCATTGAGTTCAGTCCCTGTTCAACTGAACTGGGTCATGAGGAGGTATCTGTGCCTTTTGTTTATCAGATGTGCGAGCTCAAACGACTGATAATCAGACAGTTAAAAAAAGCAGCAGTGAAATGCAAATTCAAACTGATTCAGGCTAAGTCTGGCCTGATTAAAAACTGGCTGCTTGGCAGTTAGCCACTGGATGTATTCACTGAGCAAAGACTGAGATGAGGCTCCATTATGTGATATTACTATGCAGCAAAAATTACAGCAACATAATAAGAGGTCTTCAACAGATGTACAGTAAGTATTACCACACATATTATAGATTATATAGACTTTTTAACTTGGATTTCCAATACATGACACACATTATCAATATCACTGAAGCTTCTCAGCTACATTATCTCTTCATTTCATTGTGGTAACAACAAGAAAAAAACTACCTACACTGTGTTGATTAGCAGTTAAAAAATTAGTTGATTTACATTAAATCATTAAAGCAACAGTTTTTAAATTAGAACATATTGAAAATCCATGGAGTTGGGGACATTGGAGTCGAAGGTATTTAATCAAAAAAATAAATATTCATATGAATAAAAGAGGATATCTAAATGGCATAAATTGGAATATAAATTACAGCCTCAAGTCAGTCAGTCAGTTTTAATCTTTTTTTTTATTTTTTATCATGCCACTCTGTTTAACGAAAGCCAGGTCAGAAACAAGTATCCAAGTATACAAGTAACCCACTGACATGAAGGTCATTCTGAAACAACCAAATGCCTGTGGTACGCCTTTTTACTTATTTATTATTCATTACTGCATTTATCAAAGACACAAAAATTGTTGAAGTATCTCTTTTTATTTGGCATACAGCTAACTACCTAGCTAACTAACTAGCTAGTCTGAGCTGTGGGCTTGTATTAAGCAAAAGAGAGTCCAATTGCTGATTTGACCAAATGTTCAAAAGACTCTACAGTATCATGTGAACAGTCACAAGGAAACTATTGCTTCAGCTGGACAAACTAACACAAGCAGCAAAATTCAGCCAACAAAGACTCAATGCACAATTTAACCCCATCAAAAATTCATGTAAAGGTACAGGAGAAGTCATACAAACTATAAGACATTGGTATAGCTTTTGGTTTGGAAAAATAAACCAATGCAGAAGTTTACCAGATGGCAATAGCTGCTGACCTATATAAACACTATCATTAGGAAGTTATGGGCTCAATCACTCATTCTGGGTCATACAGAATAAAAAATTAAATCTGTATTTAAATCTCAATCACGCTGTGTTTCAAACAGCAGGGTTATCCCTGGTACGCTGAGTGTTTGGTATCATGGACAGACCTGCCCCTCCTTGTCACACTGGATGTTTTAAACCAAGACAGCAACAGCAGAACCCTCATCTCAAGGTTTCAAAATGATACTTCAGAAACCAGTTTATAACTTCACAGTATAGCTAGGTCAATCCTTAATACCATCTATTTGAGTAACAAATAATGTTAGGCTAACAGTACTCTTGTGCCCTCGAGTAGTCTGTATTCAATGCAAATTCAATTGCTAGCCTATTATCTTACTACTACAGTATCCCAAAGAGGTTAGTAAAGAAGCTAACATTAACTTGTAGAAAAGACCTTCTGAAAAGTTAATAACTCTTTGACTGTATCTTGTGTCAGAGTGAATGGGATCCTGTGGAGCTAAAGCCCAAAATTGTACAGTTCAGTTTTTATCATGTTTTGACGAAACCGTTTCATTTTTATATTTTTAATAGGTTTTGACTGTAGTACAATACGAATCTGTATTCTGCATTTGGGGCACCACAAGCTGCTATCAGGAGGGCTGAGTTTGTTTTAAATGACTGGTAGTGGCACATTTTTTACCTTTCATTTAATCTTTCCAGCTTTATTTTGAGCCTTAGTTTTCTGCTATTTGCGTGCATGGAAGCTCGTGTGTTGGCATGAATGTCTGACCATATGGTTGATTATGTGTACATATGTTTGAACATGTATACTTATCTTTAACATGTGGTTTTTAACTGTAAAGCAATTTGTAACTCTGTGCAAAAAATTGCGAATGTAAAGAATATTTGAATTTTTTTTTTTATTTTTTATTGACATTACTTCAGGCATGCATCTTAACAGGAAACTGCTGATAAGACATTTATAAAATCTTTTTATTTATTTTTTTTCTAATTGGACATATTTTGGACACTATATTTGTGAAGACTAAAATAAATGTGGGCTTTTTTTGTCAAAGAGGACCATCTGGCTAATGCCCCCTAATGTACCCTCAGTTAAATTACAGACAGTTTCTGTAAAATGCAATTAATAGACCATATTTGCAAAAATGACAAATAAAAATAAAATAAACGGCATTGTGGCAAAATGCAACTTACAATATAAATACAAACTGCTTTTAGAGCTTAAAATTGTATTTTTTGCTGCTTTTCCTAATAAACAGCAAACACACAAATACAGAGTGGCTGCCTTGAAACCAGGATAAAAATCTGCATTCAACATATCACTCAGCTCTACCTGGCATTCATTTATGTAACAGCTCATATCACAAACACCACGTCACACGTCTCCCTCTCCTTTTGATCTTTTAAAGCACTGAGAGGTCTATAAGTAGTCCACAGGGCTAAATGCTATGAACTCCACTTGCATAATCAAGCATAGCTGCTTGACTATAAAGTATGAACACTGACACATGCAAATGCAAGTGCACATCCACACACACACACACACACACACACACACACACACACATTTTTGCTTTGCTCTAATAATTCAAAGCTTGCATGCATAATAACAGGTCACACGAGCTCTTCTGAACCTGCTTGTCAAAAAGATCAATGGAAATTCAAAACAAGGGCTTTATGAAACAAACATCAAACAATAGCTGAAGGCTGAACTTTGCATTGTGGATCATGTCCAACCTGTCTGCACTTCTTGCCGTAGATGAACTCTAACGGCAGCCCTCTTTAAAAATAAAATAATAATAATGCTAACACTGACATGCCCTTCAGCATGACACAAAATCCTCTCAGCTGCTGCAGCACTGTGCCAAAACAAGGCTTTGAACACAAAGAATTAACTTGGCTCTGAGAAACATTAGGGAACATTTTTGACCCTGATTATCACTTTGTTGCTTTGTGTGATAAGTGTTGCTTATTTGCAGGGTCCAGAAATTGTCCAGAACAGCTTTCATGGTCACTGTTGACTTTGTGAGTTTGATTTTGATTCAATTTACTTCCTGTTTTATTTTGAAGGTTAGAACCCATGTGATTTTCTGTGTTTGCAATATCATTTGTTCTTTCGCTTGGTACGGTCTGATTACGTTCACCTGTTCCTTGTTACCCTTCTCTCCCCTTGTCAGGTTGTGTTCTTGTGTTCTTCTCACTCTTGTTCTCAGGTCTTCTCTATTTTTGGATTTGGGATTTTTAATAAACCTGCCTTATGCAGTTCTTTTGTTATTATTTTTCTGACTATATATAATCATAGGAACTTTTCATCATTTCATTTATCTAAATATAGAGGCACATTTTAAGAAAAAATATTTTGAAGGATAAGGTTGCTGTCACTCTGTATTTTCCTCTATTTCTCAACAAATGAAATAAAATAGCCAAAATCAACAATGCTTTAGAGCGTATTGTATTACTCTTAGACTGCTTAACTTTGTCTCTGAAACTCTAAGCTCTACTTTTGATGAAAGTATGTGTCACAAAAGATTAGTAGCATTTGTAAATTTAATAAATAAAAAGCTCAATAATCGCCTTAAACTCTAAAATAGTAGTATTTGCAAGGGACTATTTTTAAGTGGAGGATTAATACAGACTTGGTGTTCTTGTGAGTGTTTACTGCAGCATAATGGTGTATGTGGGATTCAAAATAAACTGCAGTGCACATTTATGGTAATCAAGGCGGTTGTCACGCAGTGCAACAGCGTGGTTCTCTGATATGTCTTTAATTGTTTGGGGCCTCAACGACACTTAATGGCACCAAGGATTAAGCTATATGAAACTTTAGCTATATAGCAAGTCAAGTGGGATCAAGTTTGCATAAGCTGTGGATTTGATAACAATAGGAAAATGACATTGTTGTTAGAGCGAGAAACTGAGGCGGGTGCATAAGGGGAATATTCACTGCTAACAAAACTAGAAGGAGCCCTTTTTATTCAGAGCATCAAGTCAGTTAAACTTCTGGAATATCAATCTGGTCAGTTAAGAAGCAGAGGGGCTTGTTAATCAGTTACAACTGTACTGGTGTTGATTAAATTAACAACAGGTGCACCAAAGGGGCAACAATGAGACAACCCCGAACACAGGAATGGTTTTAGAGCCATTGACATTTTTCCCCTCCTCATCTTTTCTGACTGTTTTTTCACTAGGTTTGCATTTAGCTAGGGTCAGTTTCTCTGCTGGTAGCATGAGGCGATACCTGGACCCTACAGAGTTTGCACAGGTAGTCCAACTCCTGGAGGATGGCACATCATTACTTGTCATTGTCAGAAGACTTACTGTGTCTCACAGCACAGTCTCGGGAGGAGACTGGAGATTTCAAAAGACAGGGAGTTACTCTGGAGCTAGACATGGCTGTAGAAGGTCCTTAGCCGGACTGGTATCTTCTCCTTTGTGCAATGATGGACAGGATGTGCAATGATGGACAGGATGTGCAGTGCCAGAACCCTACAAAATGACCTTCAGCAGGCCACTGGTGTTAATATCTCTGACTAAGCAATCAGAAACAGACTTCATGAAGGTGGCCTGAGGGAGCAACGTCCTCTAGTGGGCCTTATTCTCACTGCCCGGCACCGTGGTGCCAGATTGGCATTTGCCATAGAATAGTATAATTGGCAGATTCTGGCCACTTGTCACCAATGAGAGCAGTTTCACTCTGAACACCAGGCTGATGTCACAACACCCTGACTGCAATTGGGTATCAGGATGAAATCCTTGGACCCACTGTTAGACCCTGTGCTGGTGCAGTGGGTCCTGGGTTACTCCGGGTGCACTACAATGCCCAGTCTCATGTGGCGAGAGTAGGGAAGGACTCAAGATTACCACTGACCCTCATGTTCATCCGACCTAAGTTCAATAGAACAGCTCTATGACATTATGGCTACGTTCACACTGCAGGTCTTAATGCTCAATTCCGATTTTTTGATCAAATCCGATTTTTTTGTCTGCTTATTCACACTATAAATAAAATGCATAAAATAATTGGCGTCTGTCTTGTGTCAGTGACGTAAAAGACGGATTTAATGCGACATGACCGTTCAAACAGCAGTCGCTTTCTAAAACATCGGATACGTATCGGATTCAGTACCACATACGAAAGTGACCCAGATCGGATTTGAAAATATCGGATTCGTGCCGTTCACACTGCCATACCATGATCGGATATGGGTCGCATAGGGTCAGAAAAATCGGATTTGATGCGCTTTCGCCTGCAGTGTGAACGTAGCCTATGTTTCAGTCCATCCAACACTGCCAAGTTGCACCTCAGTCCTGGAACTCAGTGATGCCCTGGTTCAGATTTGGTTGGAGATCTCCCAGGACACCATCCATCATCTCATTAGAAACATGCCCAACATTGTCTGGTATGCATACAAGCATGTGGGTCCATACAAACTACTGAGAACCATTTTGAGTTGCAACAAGGAAATTTTGGCAAAATGATCCACCAATTTTTTTGTAGTTGCAAGGAGGTTGCCATCCTATTTTTACTCTAGTGTGACTGAGTCATAATATAATGTACAACACATGGAATCCTGAGAATGCTAACATGTAGCCCAATCAAAAGTCCCACTGTCTCATGAAGAAGAAGAAGAAGAGCTGTGAAGATAATGCGGTGACAAGCAGAACACACCTGAGTCCATAGAGGACAGTCCCATCTGGATGCAGGCGGATCATGCGATTTTTGACTGTGACTCCATGGACGAAAGACTTCTTGTCATTGAGAAAGTAGGTGTCAGGGACCCAGAGCTGGTCAGCAACCCTGTTGTCAAGTGTCAGGTTGAGAGGGATTCCCACATAGGCCAGGCGCTTGTCCCTCCAATACTGCTGGAAATACATAGTCAATGTGTAGTCCTGTGGATAGAAAAAGAAAACACAATAAAAAGTGGGTACACCTTATTGTTACATTTTATACAGGCAATCACTTCAGGTTTTCTTTCACAGGCCACAGCAGACATTAAAAAGCAACATGAACAGCTTTTGAAGAAGTGTGGGCCAACTGGTTCACACACACATTGTAGCCAAATTCTCTCAAGTGCCTTTGCCCCGTCTTTTGCAGTACAGTAACCAACACAGTAATGTGCCATTGTACAACAGTGTGTGGGAAGGCTGACTCATGTAGCTGCAGCTTTATTGAAAAAAAATCAAAGAAAATTTCACCTGATCTTCAACTAATTTTTCTCTCGTGGTTGAGCATTCCTCATATAGGCACAGTGATTCACAAAACCTCCAAGTAGACCTATAACAACAGCCCAGAAGCTTTTTAAACATACGTTCCCTTTTATTAAATTCAAATGGGGTGACACTTAGGCTGTTAAAACACAGTGAATTATTATCAGCTCTGTTCCAGTGGCTGTTTTTCTCTCAACGTGCTTTAGTTGAATGCGGCTCTTCTGTTATTCCCTCTTCATAGGCGAAGGAAATGGAAACACTAGCAGATCAAGTTTGCTGTTAAAATATATCACGTACACTGTCTTACAAATAAGATGAATTTATAATGCATACTTGTTTAATCAAATACAATCTAAGGTTGTGTTTGTTTCAGCAAACACAGTCTGGTATGATCACTAGATTTTGGTGGTACAGTGATTATATTTCACTAGCTTTTACTCCTCTTTTTGTAGGTGCACTGTGTGTCAACATTTCCTGCTGCATGATTGGTGTTGAGTAAGTTTAGTCTTAATTTTATTTGAACTGGAGGTCCACTTGCTAGGCCTATATTAGTGCTAGTAAACCTTTATCGTTTTCTGAGTTTTGTTTTCTGTGATTTATCTACTTTTAGTCCAATTTTGAGTTTAGCCCAAATCAGACATTGTACTCGTAACTATAGGCTAGTTTTTAACAGCTGGAATAAGCTCTACTTTATGCTAAGTAGAAAATGTCAGTATGCCAGTAGACAAATTTGGTGAACCAAGCATCCAGCATTAGCATTTATAGCACTGTCAAGATTAACGTGCTAGCATGCTGTCGTTTTTTGCTAATTAGCCTAAAGTGCAAGCTAGGTTAACTACGGATTGCCTTAAAAAACTTGCTAACATAACAAACATCTTTAATCACTGTCAGTATTAATCTTTGATTATTATCAGAAAAAAATGTCATATAATATAAATCAGCAGTAAGTGCATGTTCAGTAAATACACATTGTTTCTCAAGTTTATGAGTAATCATGTTAAAAAAAAAAAAAAAACAGTTCTCTGTTTTCTGAAAAAAAAGCGTCAAACTCAAACGAAATCTCACTCTGTGACTAAGTTTTGCAGCATTTGCATATACTGAAGTGTTTATGTAATAGTAGTCCTTGTGTCTTTCTGTATAAACCTCACCATCTGGCACACAAGTCAAACAATTACTGGCAAGAAGTACTTAAAGCCCAGCCATGGGTACACTCATAGCCCTGCGAAAATCCAACATTTAAATACTGTTGTGTAAGTAAATATTTTTGTTTTGCTTTGATTCGAGCGGTATTTGACCAGTGCAGAAGCAGCAGCAACGATAGAGGACAGAGCCCCTCCCTCCCTCCACATCACATAATCCACTTACCCAAGCTAACAGTCCCTCTCCTCTGTTTTCTCTCTGTGTTTCTGCACCTCTCCCCCCTTTCTCTCTGTCTCTCTCTCACTCTCTCTTTCTCGGGGCAATGCCATGATCTTCCCTCTTTACCCGCTGTGACGTTGTAATGAAACCAGCCAGCACCAATCTGGCACTGGTAGAGGCACACATGTCCGTGTGGTGCTGCAGTTTTCAGGTTTACCGAATGGCAACAACAAGAAAAAAAAAAAACCATGATTATAACCGTCCAGTGTGATGAGCACAGCTTTCCAAAATGTTCATGTGTGACAGAACTGTTACATAACCCAAGTAGTTGTTTGTCTCTTTGCAAGCGCCTGAAACACTGTTACTAATGCATACAAAATGCTCGAGGTTTTGCATTTTCATGACGAGGGGGGATCATACATTTATGCAAATTGAGGCGACTGACTTTGTGTTAAATGATTGCTTTCTTTTCACTTGCTCTTCACAGTCAGTAAATATGGTTTCCAGGTTTGGTTAGAACACAGAGATGTAAAAGTGAAGGGCTTAGTCAGCACAGGATACAGATTGGGCCCACAGCATGACAAGGAAAGCTCGATGGCTCTGAGCCATAAATGTATAGTGGTGGAACCAAGGCCTCTTTGGTAGTCTCTCCTCTCAATATTGCCATATGATGGTTTTTACAAATTATGCGGCATAGTCAGGTAGCAATGACTTTTTGCGGTATTACCATATTTAAAACAAGCCCTTGCCAAGCACAGGATTCGGTGATTCTGTTTAAAGTAAGGTATTTATATCTTAAAAATATTACTGTATCAAAAGTTGGAACAGATCTGAGAATTGCTTTACTTATTTATCATGCAGAAATATTGTTAAAAAAGGATTAATCTTTGTGTATGTTTAGCGCCACATTCTTTCCAGCGTCTGTGAGGGAGCTCTAGTATGCTCATTCACAATTTCACATTTATATTCTTGGACTATACTAGTGTAGCTCTGCTGTTTCACAGTTCAAAATAATCCTCGTTGATCTCATACTGGTCTGTGGTGAAGCCCTTCAGTTTATCCTCTGCCTGAAGCAAGCTGTTTTATTTCCCCTTCTTCTCCATTAAGCTAGCTTTCTCCTGATTGGTTCAAACATAAGAACAGTGGGTGCGTGGGGCACCTGTGCTCACAGCCAGAGCTGTGTGCCTGAGATGACCATACTAAGGATAGCTTCTCTCACTGATATCAGCCATGAGCAGAAGAAACCAGTGCAAACTGAAAGCCTAGGAAAGTCTGAAGCCCGAGTTCCATGTTTAACATGAACGCCCACCAGTGTAATAGGAGTAAGGAGAACAAAGACGCCTTTTTAAAATGCAGCACATTTTATGTTTGCTTGAAGTCTGTATTCCAGATAGAAGATCAAGCAACAGTCATATAAAAGCAATGACTGCAAAAATAAGTTGCTTCAAATCAGCTCCCTAATTTTGGAACTGCTAAACAACTGTGAAAAAGGCATCTTTCACTAAGCGATTTAGATTTGTAGATTTCAAAAGCATGACAAAGTCATCACCTGTTAACACATAATGGAACTGAACTCTAAAGTCTTATAATTTCTGAAATTATACCTGAAATTATAGCAGGTCTGTAAACTGGAACTAAGCCACGACCCTGCCTATAAGTGGTTAGTAGCATTTTTCTCAGTTAAATCGAACACACTAATGAACAGAACCTTAAAAAAAAACTATAGTAAATACTCTGGATAATCTGGACTGTGCCATTTTACACTGAATACCAGGAGACCTTTCAAAGCAGCCCAGCCTCTAATTTTAAGCCTTACCAGTCCCCAAATACATCATATAAAACAAGTCACCAGTGGTGCAGTTCTTACAAAAGAGCGAACTATACATAGAAGCTAAAACTGCATTTTTCACCAGTTTTAGACACTTTCACTTTAGCTTGATTTCTTCAGCCTCCAGAAGTTGCCATTTGATGCCGTTACAGCCGTTTAGATGATCTACCACTAAAATGCTCCTCCTTTGTTCTTGCAAGTGATGGTGGCACGAGGAGGAGGTGACAACAGGGTCTCAGAAACATGACGTCAGTATCTGTGACTACTTTCTCTTATTCCAGAGACGCACACAGCGCTGGCAGTTAAATATGCTGTCAGTGCTATGATGCTACATTTGCATTTAATCCTTTTTCAGTTACTTTAAATGACAGGAAAATAAATTCCTGTCATTTTTTAGGAACTTGTGACATAGAGGGCAATAAGTGTTATCAGTCAAAGTCCCATTAAAGTAGTCTACACAGCCTGATCCCAGCAGGTGGTGGAAATTAAATTTCCTGTATGAATCAGTACCATAGACATTCCCCCTCCCTCTGCTCCATTACCGCCGTAACCTTAGCCTCCATCACTCCCAGTAAATGACGCCCTATCTCCTCCCCGCCTCCCTGGGAGTAGTATCATGCATGAGGTTTCTATCTCCTGGCGGAGTGTCAGCGGGTGGGCAGCCCAGTGAGCACCTCGTAAGACATGAATGATTCACATCCATTGTGTAGCCTGTGCAAACACGCGGGCAAGGGATCCTTATCAATCTTGCATGGAGACAATCAAAATGAATATCAGATGAGGATGAGTACAGCTTTGTGTTACCTGCTCTGGAACAATATTTTCTGTGGGGGTTTTTTTTAATGGAATTTTTTTTTATTTTGTACTGGGACTACAGATTATGAATTATTGGCATGTCTCACAACACTTCAATTCCCACAACGCCGTGCTTCACCGCTGTTGTTTATTATTAGTGTATGTTTTCCACAGAGATAATGACAGTGACCAGTGGAAATGATTTCCAGCGAGCCTCAATTATTCAATTAGCTCGACTGGATAATCACTCCCAATTCAGGCTGTGTGAGAATTCAGATAAGCAACATTTTGGCTGTGAAATGACCCAGATTCAGCGTAATCTGTCTTTCTTGCTCTCTCTCTCTACAGCACTAGCATCTGAACTTTTATAGCATCTAGGAAATATGCTGTTTGTCGCATGTCACTTACAGTCACTTGCATATGCTCCAATTAGCACATCACAGAGTGCAGCACAATAGAACAAAAGGAAAAAACAAATGTGCTAATAAACTGAAAAAGAGAAGACGGATCATTGTTCCATCTGACACAAAGTGTCAGACTTCCCCATTGAAAAATAAATGACAAGTTTTCCCCCTGACTTAACTTCTCATTTTGGTGCACGAGAGGAAAAACGTTGGCATGATATGTAATCACTGTGTACTCCATATGAACCCCCGTACGGTAAAGCAATTTGAGTCAATTTGATGTATTTTTTTCGAGCTCCCCTGGGGGACGGCCCTGAGGCAGCGTACCACCGCAGTGCGGGGGAATCCCTCTGCGAGTTCCTATCCCCCTCCTCCTTCGACTGCCATAGAATGGTAAAAATAGCGCTGTCTCTAGCTCAAACACAGGGAGGTGATTGAATTGGACTTTTTCCTCTAAATGACAATTTTGCCCTGCAATTTATAGGATAATTTCCTCATTGTCTAATATCGTATGATGCATTGCCTCATAACAAAAAAGAGGGGAAGGACAAAGGGAAGAACGACGGAGAACATATAATGTACAAAATTTTTCTCCTTTATGAACAGCCATTATGACTCTGCGCCACATACTGTACCTGCGTACACATTGTTCTTGCTTTATTTATTGGTGTCTGGCAAATTGTTTCTCTTGAATTGATGAATAATTCAATGGAATCTGTTATTTTAGACACTATTTGATACATTTTTGCCCTTCCCAGTATCATAATTTAGCCTTTTCTTTTGTTTTACTAAACAGGGTCCTACAAGTTTGCTGTATGCTTAAATAACAGATGTGGTTAAAGAAGGCAGCACTCAAAGGCAAAACCAGTTATTATCTGCCAGAGATTAGGTATTACATGTCAGGCCTGAATAGACAGGATATAAACATTAGCTTGTTATCTCCTGGTTCAGTCTAAATAATCTATGCATAAAAAGAAAGAGACAAAAGGACACATGAAGGAACGATTTGAGAAACTTTCTTCTTTTTGTAGCTTAAGAGGTGTCACAGTGCTGCAAATTTGCAAACTTTCACATTTTCTTGTATTTTGCATTTTCTCTGTATGTGTAGTCACCTGAGCTCTATGTAGTAGGACCTGAACCTGTTTTCCACCGGATATCAGCTCGCAGACGATCTCCAGAGCACATCCATCCACGACTCTGCACTCTGGACTGTCCAACCACAAGATTTTGAAAAATTAGCTAGTAGATCATTGATGGACACCACAGAGGGCCGTCAATGACTAGAAGGGGAGACACAACACACGACAGGGCCAGGGCTACCCATCTGGCAGTATCTGAACTTTCAAATTTAGAGCACCAGCAGATCTCTAAATAATAAAATGCCACATGCACTTCAACCAGGAATGGCATCATTTTTAACACATAAAAACCAAGAATTAAATAAAACTTTATTCTTTATTTTTGTAACACTTTATTTCATTAAAAACATTAATTGGAAGACACTTATTTGGACACTTATTGGAAGACAATTATGCTAGCACTCATGTGTCTGTTAAAGTCTAGTATTTGCCGACCACTACATTGATCAGCCCAACCATAAATCATTAGGCTCCAGTCAAAGGGAACACCTTCTTCTTCACTGACCTCCCACACATACTATATTTGTCCATAAAGCTTCTGATTGACTGTCACATCCCCTTCACTGAGTCCCACCATGGACTACTACCCTGTAGAATGGCATTTTAGAAATTAGGCTTTATTCATGCCTTCATTAACAAGCTTAAAAAACACTAGAAAGCGAAAATTTCAGAAGAAATTTTAAGTGTGCCTATGCCGCTGCTAATCAGTGTAGTTTGCCATTCATACGGCTACAGAGAGCAAAACTCAGCAGAGCAGCCATTCTCCACCATGAACTATGGTAAAAACAAACACCGCTCACGCCTCACAGATGACAGCTTACAGTTTTGGGTAAAGATGAAGTTACTTCGTACAGCCCCGATTTGCAGACGCTGTGCACAGAGGTTCATGAGCAGAAGTCCCATTGTACCACGGCAGACCCGGCAATGTTTGCATGAACACGCTTTGAAGCATTACTTTATGGACCACTTTTCACACATGGTTGGTTTACCCACACAGCCGGCTGTAGCTTTTCAACTCACAGCCCAACATACACCCAAAAAACAGCCGAGAGAGCACAGACTACGCCCGAGAGGCGTGATTGCAGATGCCGCTCAGGTGGGTCCACCTCCCCTGCAGCAGCACTGCAGACCACGCCCCGCCACACACATCAAACACGTAAAATAAATATTTATGCACGTTTGCATTCACTTTTTGTTATTTTTACACAGTGTTCTGAATGAATAACAACGGTCAACAGCCAATCTTGTGTATTATTTTACAAACTTTGGTTGTAAGATTCAGATAACTATTTAATAAAAGCTAAATATTTTATATGAGAGTAAGAAAGAAAAGTATATCTTTTCTTTCTTACTCCAGCTGGTGGCTAGCTGCCCTCTGTTGTAGCTCCGCGTTAGCCACCACCAAACAACTGAGTTATTTTTTCCACATCGACCAGCATCTGGACAATCCACCACCTTCCACTGTTTATACCGTTACTAAAATGAATAAATAAATCATCGGCCGATATAAACGAAAAATAAGTCCAGCTTCGAACATGTGTCTTTGCGAAAGACCGGGGGGTGAAACGAGAGTAAGCCGCCCTCACTGTCATCCAGGCCGGCTGTCGCTTGTCAGCAAAGCCGCGCTAGCTAGCTAGCCGGCTAGCTGTCAGGCAGCACCGACATCGTCAGAGCACTGTTGCTAATATGGGATGTCTTGATAAAACGAGCAGATATTTGAAGTTTAAACAACTACTTTCTCGCCTGAAAATATCTTAAAAGTTTATTTTGTGACCTAGAAACACAAATAAGAGCAATATAAAATCGAAATCGCCATTGTTTGACTCGGTAGAGGCGTGCTATGAATTGTGGGATATGGAGTTTTCCACCAAGCATACACCCTTTCGCTTACTGTACGTATTCAATGGTTCGCGTAACCTTAAAACTTCCAATGGTTCCTGAAAGCAGCGACGCAGTGCGCGCCGTTGATATTGTCGTCATTATGGTAATCCAAATAAGGGTAGACAGGCCGTACCACTCCCGGCACACCACTAGAGAGAGCCAACACACAACAAATGAAGTTTGAAATCTGTTTCAATGGGACCAAAAGATGGAGCCAACACACCACAAATGAAACCTTCCAAAACCTTCCCATTCATTTCAATGGGCAAAAACTTGTATTAAAATATTAATATTTAAAAAAAACTATAGAAGTAATAAACACCAAAAGTCATAGCACACCATTCCTGATACAGCCGCACAAAATGATATAATAATAAGTAGGATAAATCTGACGAAGAGTAATAAGTGTGCCTCTTGGCATAGGCACACTTAGCAAGCTATTAAAAACACAACTTTCCAAGTCATGCAATCGAATCATACAAAACTAGAGAGATAAAATTGTAAATAATTCTGGCTAACAAATAGCCAGCTGTGTTAATCAATGGTGGGTTAATAAAAACCAAAATAGACAACTGATAACTGGATGAGCTCAGACAGCATTAGCATGAGACACTCTGAAGGCTTGAAGTTTGCATTTTGACTGCTGGTATGTTAGTTTTGAGAACTGATATTCAAATATAGTTAGACAAGGAGGTACAATGTTAAGTTATCAACAAACACTACCCTTTAATATTAACTTTAATATTGTAATATTACTGTAACTGTAATATTGTAACATCTCAAAACAATAATTAGTCCTAATTAGTAACAGACTAATAAGCAAGCGAGTGCTGGGGGAATAGTTCGCCATGTTAACTTGTAGTTAAACTGTCAGTCACTGTGAAACACATTTCATTATATGGGCCACACCTTCAAATGGGCCAAACCAGTGAAACAATCACATAATAAACTATAAAACAAAAACACTCTAGGTGTTTTAAAAAAAATACACTTTAAAACTATTCACCTGGGCCATAGCAATGATTTTAAAAAACCTGAAACAATATAGCCCACGTGACTTCACTGCAATTGTCAAGCCATCCAGTGGGTCAAACTGGACATTTTAGTGGACTATTTCTAGTCCCCACATATTATCTGGACCACATATTTGACACCCATTAAAAAAAGTGTTTTTGAAAAACCAAAAAGAGAAGAGTCACTGTAGTTAGAATAGAGAGCAGCTGTATTGCTGCTTCACGTATCACTCTCATCGACTGTGATAACTATTGAAAATAGCAATTTAGAATTAGCATTGGGCTCAGATAGCTAGCCAAACCGTGCTACTGGCAAACAACTCATCTGCATGGCCAACCGTTACTAGTGGCAAGTGAGGGGAGGTTGATAGTCCATTTTCAATCAAGTGAATTAATAAGACTCTGAAATGAAAATGAGATCCTTTGTTGCTTCTTGCTATCTGCTTGTCTTCTATTGAAAGTTTAGCATTAGCATGAGGCACTGACAGCTAGCCAAATCATGCAGCTGCCAGACAGCAACTCAGAGATATTTTCACAACTTAATCATCAACACAACTGCCACTGTTACTAGAGGCGAGTTAGCAGAGGCTTTTATTTTCTTTGGATGAAAGCAAGGTGTGCTGTGTTTTACTGGAGCTAGACTGGGGCCAGGAACCTTTATAGCCTATAATATAGATATATATATATATATGTGCTATATATATATATGCTTAGCATTAAATGATGCTGCTGAATATATTGTTTTGACTAAGAGAGCTTAAGACAAGGGTGACTTTTCATCAGTCTGGTTTGTAGTCTCTAATTCAATTAAAAACCAAGTGTAGTCATATCAGCAAAACTCTATCCTGCCTGCTTTAAATCTCATATAGCCTTTGCTATATCAATTACAGTGAGCATACTAAGGCTTTTGACTGATGACCTTTGCAATAATCAACATCATAAATCCAGCTCACAGTTTACCTGCCCTTTCTCATTTACTACAACATAATGTCTGCTTGACTGGCAAGGAGAAAGGAAATGAAGCCGGCGCCTGTCAGATTCGCATTCCCCAAGCCAGTGCATTGAAGTGTCTGTCTTAAAGGTGTATGCAAGTCTCACTGTTCTCCGGAAGGGACAGCCACCCCTCCTGAAATCACACATAAGACTAGGAAATGCCCGCTCTGCTTATGCTAAATCTTAGTGATCATCACTTCATCCTACAGTGCGCTCTCTCCCGAGGCCAATTATATTCCATCAGGCAGGAAGCCGGATGCCGGATAAAAGACATGGGGGTATATTAAGCCACACTAGAAGCACAGAGAAAAGATACACTGTTGCTACATAGCTAGACCGACATAAGATAATGAGGATGACATAGTTAATGCATTGGCAACATCTGACTCCAAGATGTATTTTATGCAATAAGACATACAGTATATAGATGTGGTTGGCACAACAATCAGACCTCAGACCGGGTTGTGTGACTTAATTAATGTTAAGAAAACAGGAACTCCACAATTGACAACCTGTGAAATGTGAAGGCACTTGTCAAGGCAAACAAATCAAAAAGGCTCATTGTGTTGCTGTTGCTGTTTTTTAAAAAAAAAAAAAATGAAAAAAACAAACCGAGCAGGCAGCAGGAACATTTGGAGAAACAGCAATGGAGCTGGAGATCTTTTCACCTCTCCATAATGACAGGGTTTTTTTCTACTTTTCGACACCCACACGCAAGCGTGGGTGTACGGATGACTAGGTTGTTCAGCCTGTTACTGAAACTACATTCACAGTGCAGACTCTGACCATTTGTGCGTGCGGGGACCTGTACCTTCATTGAGCTGTAATTTAATTTCCTGTGATGACTTTCATAAGGCACACGTAATGGGTTTGGATATAAAGACCTTGATAGCTCTTACTGCAACAGAGATTTGCGCCTGTTGGTCCACTCTTGCAAGACAAGGTTGTGGAAATGAAAAACACTCCCACACACGGCACTCTTATTTTGCAAATAAACTTTCTTAATAACAGTGTTTACGTTATATTTCAACCTCCAAACCTCACATTAATCTGACAGTCCTGCGTATATCTGAAAAGTAAAAAGTCCTCTCTCTGTGACAGCAAACTAAATAAATGACACATTTTCAAGTAAGTCCTTCTTAAGTGTACAACTAGTTTCCTCTGCCTTGGCACACACATAATCTGTTTTGCCTTGCTCTGATCTTGTCCTAGTATGCGTTTCTCATCAGCCAAAGGCCCTCAGCACGCCGCAAACAAACCTCCGAGGTAATTAGTGCGCCTTTCTCAGACTCTGCAGCATCTGCTAGTGCAGCAGCTCACGCTCACGGAGTGGCAGCTACTGGTAGAGTCGACCTGCCCCACCAGGTGGATTTCTGGACCAACCAGATGCCATATTCACATTTGCTGCCTCACAAGTTTGCGGGGTATTTCCCACAGCTACTCCCTCCTCTCCCCGCTTTCCGCACGTCTTTCATCTTTTGCTTTCTCCGCTCTCCTCTTTCCCTCAGCCACTCAATAAATCTTTAGCTCTTCCAGCTCTCCTCTCGCTTTTATTTCTCAGATCTCCTGATGCGCTGATTGCCCGTGTGCTGTGTCCAGTAAGATTCCCAAGGCTAAAAGCCCTGCACAGACCATCTTGGACTCTGGCAGAGGCTGATGAAATATAAAACCCACCCCACATCAAATAGAACCAGTGTTGCGATATGAGTAGGAGCCAGGTGAATCTCGGAGGTACACAGCAAACTTTCCAAGTGTCCAGCATTATTAAGGGCATTTTTCACACCTATAGTTCGTTTACTCTGGTCCGAATCAGTTGATGACTTTGTAAACTCGTAGCTTTTGCCCATGTTTGTTTAAACACAGCGAAAAATCCAAGTGAACTCAAAGTGAACCAAAAAGACTAAAGGATTGTGCACATTACCTGGATTGTGGGGGTCAAATCTAAAGCATTATACATTATTCTAGGATCCTTTGACTGAAATGGCTTCACCATCATTATAAGTTAGAGAAGCAAGCTTTCCAAGTTTAAAATATTAAATTTAGAAATCAGAAACAGAAAGAACTCAGAGAATTCACTTGTTCCACATTCTGTCACGTTACAGCCTTTTTCCAAAATTGATTAAATTCATTTTTCACTCCAAAATTCTACACACAATACCCGATAATGTCATTCAACATTACGATGTTGAATCTCCATTGGCTGGTGGTCTTTTCTTGACTTATAGTCATTGTAGAAAAATTGTTTCAAATTCAAAGTTAGTTACCATGACATCAGTTTGAGGTACATCTTCAACGTCAAAGTCTTAGACTTTCTAGAAAGCAAAAGATTATGTTCATGAATAAAACAAAGCAAACATATTTTTTAAAAATTCCCTGATAGAAGGAGAAGAAATAGACTTCCGCAATCCACAATCTCATGCTTCAAAATTCATCACTTACTAAACTGACTAGGATGTTGACATCATGGACAGGGAGGGTTAACTGTAAGAGTCCAATGCATTAAGTTCACCATGCAAGACTAAAATTGCATTTAAATGTAGAGGTTTCTTTAAAAAAAAAAGTTTGTTTTCCTCAAAATTAGTTGTCACTGTTAAAAAAAAAAAAAAGACAAATGTATTTAAGTCCTTCTTTGCAATAATCAGATCCGTATTCCTCATGTTGTAAGAGACGGTTTGACCCGACCTCTAATCTACATGGAAATATGTCAACTGCTCAACCCAGGAAAGGGTTCAACAGTGTTTGCTAGGTAGTTACTTTTTTTTCTTTTAGTCACGATTTCCAATTTCTAAACTACAAGTAATTTGTGGACTGTCCCTATTATTCTACTTTTAAACTAAGTATAACCAACAATATCAAGAATTTTTTCTGGAATCCAGATTTAAATGTAGGAGAAAATTATGTAATTGCCAGTATCTAATATGGATATTTTTTTCCCCTACTTAATTCTGTTAAGTTAAAAAAAAAAAAAATGATAATCATTGAAATGTTGTGAATTCCCAAGTATTTTTGCACAGTCCTGAAATTATTTCCCCAAACTAAATAGTTGAATAACATTAATGAGTCCAACTATCTCAAGATGTCAGTTTCCAGTCCATTACAAGATCAATCAGTCTTCTCTTTGAACCAGATTTGCACATCCGTCACCCTGTAACATCGATGAGTCTTCTGTTAGCTCACACCCTTTGACATCTGCTTCACCTCAAACCGTAACTCGTACCTTCCATGACCAACCTGAACCCTTTTTCACCTGATCTATCTGCCACCATTGCTTTTTGACCTTTAGCCTAAACCTCACTTTTTTCTTAGCGGGGACCTTCAGAAGCTTTAGGTTGTCCTAGTTTTCTATAACAGTGCGAAAATTTTGGATCTCTATTTGGATTTTTGATCCGCACTCAAGCTGCAAAAACAGCTTTACTCTCAATCTCTCCAAACCTTAGGCACTTGTCGTGTGTTTGCGTTGTACTTTACAACAGTCTGTTTTTGTGTTTGCTTGAGAAAGAACGTCACAAGCCTGAAATCTGGCTGCACTGTGTTCAAATCTGTGCTCCTTGTAGAACAAGCTGAGAAGGATCCAAGCCTCAGCGTAGCAAGCAGCGCTTCTCTCAATAAACCCTCAACTTTTAAGACAAATTTTCCCAATTATGCCTGCGGGGCTGTTCCACTGGGCTGGTGAAGGGGAATTGTTATTGAAATGAATGCAGAATGGAAAATTGTCTTTTTATTCCACATAACACAGACAACAGCATTTATCTGGGCTGTGCTGTTTAGTGTTGATCAATGGTCTGGACAAAAGCACTCATTATCTATTTCCCTGCAGAGCACGCGTCCCTGTGCTAAAACCACAGACGGTCCCCGCATTGGATTAATATCATTCACCAAATGTCAAACGCTGAAAGTAACAAACAGCTCCACCAGTAATGTTTTGGCTTCAACACTGGCTAACAGCCACGAACAGCCCATTTAACGAGCGCAGATGCACGGTCCCTTGGGAATGGGTGGCAATGAGACATGGAGCAAATTAATTATCAGTTTAAGTATGATCTCAGCTGTCTGACTCCCTGGCTGTTCAGCTGCTCTTCCTCTGCTCTGTGGAGAATAGTTTGCTGGGTTAGTGAGCTAATGTTAGCAACTAAACTGTTAAGAAGGAAAGCTTTTAGCTTTTTCACCTTGTACCCCTGCATGACAGCATTCCTCAGAAACTTAAGGTAAGAAGTCCTTCCTCACATGACATAATCAACTAAAGGTTTAAGACTTCAAGGTAAAACTTTATAACAGCCATTATCATTAAAAGGTAAATTGTTTTTTACTATTTTTAGAATACTCTTACAGTTCTTAATTATATATTCTCTCTCTATATATAGAGAGAGTCTTAATTATATATTGTATTCGACACCAAATCACAGATGATAAGAAACAGCAACAATTTCATCCTAATCATATCAGTGCACATTTTAAGAGTGCTTTATATTGTACGGTAAAGAACCTTCTGCATAATGAAATACCTTGAAAAATACTGGATTTCGCACAGCTTGTTACAGACAATCATGTTTCCCTCAGTTCACAACAACAATCGTCTCAATGTGTTTCTTATTGTAAGGTAAAGACCCCACAATAATGGAGAGAATAACCCATCAATCACATTAGCAAAAACCCCTGCGCAAACACTTGGAGGCAGTAGTAAAGAAGAACTCCCTTTTAACAAGAAGAAACCTCCACCAAAGAGGCATTTGGTAAGGGGTAAGAAAGTTTTATTTTGTAATTCTAGCTAATCTTACATGTAAATACAGGTTCATAAAGCCAATTTCCTCATAGATAACAACATTTGTTTCATAGTCATAATTTAGCAAAAACAGATATTAGTCGTAATGTCACAAAAAAATCATAAGACAAAAGCAAGGAAAAATCAGCAGTCACACAGTGTAGATAATAGTAATGGATTACATTTATATAGCGCTTTACAATTCCACTATTCATTTAGTCACTGGTGGAGGCAAGCTACAGTTGTAGGGGCAGACTGACAGAAGTGAGGCTGCTGTATCACGCCATCTACCAGTAGGCAGTAGATGAAGTGTCTTGCCCAAGGACACAACGACCAAGAGAGACAGAGCTGGGAATCGAACCGGCAACCTTCCGGTTACGAGATGAGCTTCCTGAACCACGGTCGCCCTAGATGTCTGTCATTTTATTGTGAAAATCAATGACAAGACCAAAACGTTTTCACACGCGTAGGAACAAATTTGATAGATTTTAGGTAGAAAGCTTTTTTGGGTGGTTTTTTGCACATTATGTCTGTGCATGATTCCTGATTTTTAAACTGCTGTTTCCTACTAATCCAAGTCTTTTGCATCATTGGGTTTTTTAAAATTTCGGGTTTTAGAGAATGGCCTTTTTGTATATTTCATATTTTTGTGTAAGCTATCATAGCAAGTAGTTAAGATTGGTACAATTTCATGGTCTCAGTTAAAAACTAACAGTGTAGGTTTGCAACTTTTATAACCCTAGTTATTTTATAATATGTACTGGTTAATCTGTTAATTTTTTAATTGTTCTAGCCCTATCCCCTAACCCTGTTTATTAAGAGCTCCTCACTGAGATTAAACGGTGCCCCTGCCGTGAGAGCAGCTACTCAGGGTTTAAAACGTCAGGACCGGATTAAGCAAGTAATTAAAAGTAAGTAATTTCAAATGTACTCAGAGTAAACATTAGATTAGAAAAAGGTGAAAGAGAAAGGTGGTGGTATTGTAACATATTCAGTGGGAGTGGTCGTATCACGTGAAAATTTAGAAGTAAGTTTATCTCCAGGTACCTGCCACATGTGTAAACCTAATTATGAATTACATACAGTGCCATAAAAATCATCATCTACATATTTAGATAATTAGGCATATAGTCGCAGTAACTCCATATTCTGCATGACCACACTCTATAACTATGTTTTCAGTCAGTAATCTAGCAATTATTGCTTTGGTTTTTTGTTTTGTTTTTTTTAATTGTGTTTTTTATGACCTTGTAAAGTATCAGTACCAGAAGAGTTGTTAACACCTATAGCAGCTGATACACTGTATAGTAGAAATGGTGCTATTGAAAAGCACTTAGAGTGCACTGTTAGAGGACCAGACCATTTACCATTTACTATTTTGAAAGCAAAATACTTCATGCATGCACTCAATGTACAGTTCATTCCTAGGTTTGATATTTTGGGGTGTGTGTGGTTTGATGATCTTATGCAGATATTTTGGAATAATGAGATGAGAGAGCCAGCACAACAGACCAGCCTTTGTCCCTGAAGCATCAAGCGCACTGTACCTCCTACTTTGTGAAACTTTGTTTAAACACATGCCAAGTCCCTCTCTAGCCGTAGTAAGGTAGACGAAAGGCTACAATTAATGTGTGAAGGGATTCTGGTGACACTAAACTGTGTAAGCTGACAAAGCAGCATTCCAGCTAAGTTATAAATAACACAGAAGAAGACTGGCTTCACTACACTGGGCTGTGATTACTAGTCCACCTTCTCTTCCCCTCTGTTTGAAAATCTCTTAAGTGCTCCATTACTACAGGGCGTAGTTCCTCTTGTGCTGACTTTTTTCCACTACCAGTGAATAGAACCTGTGGATCTTAGTAGCGTCTGCCAAATGCAGCAGTAATATACAGGGATGGGAATCACAGTATGATATTATTACAACAACAGTGGTGTTCTATTGCTTATACAAACTCTATATAGCTCGAGACAATCATCTGCAGTCTGTGTAACTGAAGAAGAAAAATGAGGAATTATGCATCTATGCACTTATCTGGTGTCAGTATGTGGGCATTTCATTATTATGCACTTTTAATAACATGTCAGTTCAATTAATTAGCTCCCTGATTGGCTTTTTCCTGCTGTTTGCCATTATCCCCTGTTTCTTGTTCTTCTGTGAGTTTCTTCTTCATTAATACAAGTTCGTGACCTTGCATTTCGAAAAATAACACAACCAGGAAAATATTCTTTCTTTTAAGTTGATTTGATGCAATATGAAACGATACTGTATCGCACTGTTTCCTCTTGTAATATGATATGATTTTATTGTGGCGTCGATATTTTGTCATGCCACTAAGTTGACTATTATAATGGATCTACCAATTATGAAGAGAAGGAAGAAACCTTTTTGAGTAAATCATATGGGGGAACGTGGGAAATATATTATTTTGTCACCATATTTTTTTTAAATGTAAGAACAGACAACATTAATTAAGCACTATTAAGGGACTGAAATTGCCTTTTTCTTTTTGTACAACTTAGAAATAAAACCTATGCTCAGTAAACTACTGTCAGCAACACAAGTCAATGACATTCCCTGTCTATGCTAAAGTAATTGAACATTTTTTCTGTAATAATATTTGACTTCTCTGGTAGTTTTACCTTGAATTTAACTAAGGACAGCATTGGGAAACAGTGTGTACTTTTTTGTTATACCCACCAATATCGATGTCATTGTGTCAGCTTTAGCCTCCATGCATTCATCCACCATCTGCTCTACTCTGAAACTCTCTGCCTTCAAACTTTACACACACAGAGCTCAATGAGTTGAACCTTGATGGCCTCTAAGAGTTGGACGCTCCACTGTGACCATTTGAGTTCCATTTGAAGTCTTTTACAAACCCTAGAAACAACTTGTCACAAACCCAAACCCCATTTCAGAATGGCTATATTGGCAACAACCACTCAATGAGAATAAAACATCTCCAGAATTATTCCCAAGGACATGGAGTAGTGACCTTAGGTCACTTCCTGGTAAATATGGTTGAACCCCAAAAGTTATCTGCCTGGTTGAAACATATGCTGGCATTGTTTTCACATAGACTAGAAGTCAGACTGTCTCTTAAGAAACAAATAATACAACTCAGATTAATCTCAAGTTAGAATGTTTTTTTCATTCTGTTTTCTCTATTGAGAAATTGTTTACATTTACTTTAATTTTTATTCTAATTAATATAAAGATATAAAATAAATCTTGAACACAAACTTTCTCAAGACGGACTTCTAGGTGTCGTTGAAGATGTACTTCGAATTGACTAGATGTCAAGAAAAAACCATCAGCTGATGCTTGTCCAATACTGCAATGTTTGCTGGACTAGGATATTTTTCAAAATATATAAAAACACAAACTTCCCCTTACTGAAAGTCAAATGGACGTCTCAGTGTCACTAAAGACGTACTTCAAAATGATGTTATGGTAACACGATGCTTGTTCAACTTTAATCTTGGAACCATTTTTCTACCATGACTAAACATTGAGAAAAGACCATCAGCTAATGGTTATACAATGTTGAAATGTCACATTTGCTGAGTTTCTGAACATTGCAAAGACGGGATCTTTTTTGTTCTTACACATTCAATGTTGTATGTTCAATAAGCATACAACAAAACATTAAGAACCAGTCCTTTTACAATTAACCAAATTTAGAAGAAAACGTTTTAGAAAAATAGTAAGTTGGGGGTTTTTTTTAGCAATAACTCATAAAAAAACCTTATTCAAACACCAACAACACTTCCTTTCAGTCACGTTAAGCAGACAACAAGCGAGAAGGTTATTTTCATCCAGACACATCATTTTCCAACCTGGACAAATAATGCTGGTAGAAGTTGGCTATGAGTCATATGAATATGGAAGATCTTCAAGATGCAACAACAGAACAAAATTACTCAAGCATTCACACTTCTGAATAATATAGACTGTTTTAAGAAGACTATTTAATAATTTTCCACTGATGCAATAAACATTTAATAGTATTTCTGCTTAATCCTCTTTTGTTTGACCGTGTTATTACAAATAGCTTAGTTAGCTTTACTCAAAGAGATTTGTACCCTCAGACATTTAGCAAAAAAAGAAAAATGACCTCTTGTTGCATAAACTCAAGCAAAAATTAAACATAATCCATAATCCTATGATGTATTTGTTGTACATAGCTTCTAGCAGAAATAGTTGATCTGTGAGATTCTTGCAACGTCTGGAAAAAAGCACCACTTTTCTTTCCTCAGACTACTGGCAGAAAAGTCAATTGTCAAAGTAATCATTGAGTCACTGGTATTGATCAGTGCCCGCCCACACTTATACACCCACCTCTCTCCAGATAAATAGTGACAGTTTTCTAATACTATATAGTGAAGTGAAACTCTTTCTTTTTTTTTGTCCATCTGAGTAGACTCAATCAAAATCACCATTATGTTATTATGACATCTGTGTTGGTGTTGTACATGTACAGCAGTCCCTGCCTGACCTGACTCTGACTGCTGCGCTTGTCTGTGTTGTTATAAAGAAAGAAAGCACAGGGGCTCAGGAGCCATCAGCTCTAATAAAGATCCTAATGGTTGCACCTGCACATGCGGTGGGCTGTGAAATGTAGCCGAGGAGAGGTGTTGGTCTGGAAACACAATGTCCGCCATTCAGTTCGATGCCGGAGTCCTTAAAATCTGTTGCCGGCAGCCGGGTGACACGGCGCCACTCATTTTGCGGTACAATTTGGGTCAGCGTTGGCTGATATTTTAAGATACAATAGCCTGAAGTGACTTCCCGGCATGTGCATGTGTCAAAAAAAATGGCATCAGCCCATGAATTAGCAAATCCAATCAGAGTTTCGTGATAGCTGTCTGCTCAGAGGGGCCCTCATGGGAGGACACTGCTAACTGTGGCTCCTGAGGTTAACAAGCAGAATGAGAAAGGGTTTCTTTTTGCAGATAAAAGAGAGCTTCAATGGAAAAATGTATTTCCTTTACTGTGCCTGGATGGTACAGTATATGGACTATTGACTGGAAACTCATGGCTGCTGCTTTAATCCATCCTCTAAGTGAGTCAGTGTCTGAGGATGAGGATTGTTGGAAACAGGAGCAGGAAGCTGTATTATGTTGGAGGGTTTTCTTTTTTCACACCCAGGCTTCTGTGTATGTGGGGTGCTGGCAGTGTGTGAGATAAAGCTGTTTTAGTGCTTACAGGAAATCCAACCCATCCATCTGACCATCGCATAATGGACTTGGGGGGGCTACAGGAACTAAGAATATTTGATCAAAATTATCATGTGCAGCCCTGTGCCATTATATAGAGTGTATAAAATATTGAATATTGTATAAAATATTGAAGTTTTTAAGCTCTTAGATTTATGGGTTACACTTAGTACATAGTACAGCCTGTCTTATGATGCAGGTTCCCCAAATTTACAATGTAATTCTTGATTTACTGTTAAGGTATTTTAGACAAAAGTGCAAACAAGTTTTATACTTCTTACAAGAAATACTTGTGGTATAATTTGGTTTGTCTGTCCGTTAAAACCATCAGTTGTTACTGCATTGCTCTATCAACCAAGAAGCAAAAACATGCATTGAAAATCACATCCTAAATTCAGAAAAAATACATGGAAAAATACACGGTTGTTGTTGTTGTTGTTGTTTTTTTAACAAAAGCATTGAAATAAATACTATAGAGTAAAAGGTACAATATTTGAATCCAAAATATAGTGGACAACAAAGCAGCATAAGAGAAATACTTAAAGTACATTAAAACTGTAAGGTTTTACAGTAAAGTACTTGGTAAAATGCACTGTATTACATGCAACACAGCAGTACTCTCGCTCAGCAGCTTTGTTGGGCGGCAGGAATATTTGGGGGGTACAGGTACCACCCCATGCCCCCCTTCTGTATATGCCCCTGGCACTGAGGTAGCGGCAGGACTGCTGTGGATTAAGGGTTCATGAAGTGTGACTCCACTCACCATGTTGACTTCTGACACCATGTCTATGCTGGCCACGTCTATGCTCATGCCAACAGCGACAGGGGGCCCTAGAACAGATTAATTATGTCATGATTACAGACCTCCACCTCTACTCTGACCACAACACTGTAAATGGCGCCAAAAAATAAAGCTGGGGATAAATGTGGCGCATACCTCCAAAGTCCGGCCTCAGTCGGATGTCGTATCCTTTAAGTAGTTTATCCACCGTCTCCTTCACAAAAGACATGTTGCCCGGTTCATTGACGCTGAAATGACAGCAGAAGCAAAGAAAAGAAAACATCACCTTGACTCCCGCATCAATCAGCCCGGGCAATAACCTTGACTTCTCAGAAAAGAAAGAAGAAGAAAAATAATGAGAACATCACTCACCTTTTTGCGCAACACACAATCGAACCGATAACCAGTGCGGACAAGACGCGAAATTGACGAAGCTTGTGCAAAGCAAACATCCCCCCTTTTCCTTTTTGTAATTATAAAGCACGAAGGCAGCAACAGCAGAGAGCTCACCCCCCCTGCAATCAACAGCCGAGACGGACACTCTTCAAATCCAGAGTATATCCATCGATTGCCCCCCCCAAAAAACAAGAAAGTAGACTGAGGCGCGGAAAAGTCAGCAGCTAGCTGTGGATGGAGTCAGATGTGAAATATGGGCTGACATCGCCTCCCTGTCATGAATATTGGCTCCGCTTTCCTTTTTGCCGTCTCTGACTGTGCGAGAGGCTCTTACATTCAGGAGCTGAAGCGCATATTGATGAGGAGAGAACATGCAGGGGGGCGATGCTGCTGCTGCTGCTGGTGGCGGCGGTGGTGGTGAAGGCACTTGGCTTGTTCAAATTAGAAGCGAAGCCCCAACACTTAAAACACTGTAAAAAAAAAAAAATAAATAAAAAAAATAAAAAAATGCTGAGGTAGAATCTGCAAATTCAAGCTTTTCATTTTATATATTTGGAGGTGAGCTCTTGAACTCTTTTTCTCTTCTTTTTTAGGGAATGCATTTTAAACCAGACTTTTGTTATAATCCACTTATTTCTGCTTATAAACCTTCTGTCTATTTTTGGCCCTATAATGTATCAGCAGGGGTGCATTTGCGTTTCTTTTTTTTGGGGGGGGGGGGTCAGCAAGTTCAGTTCAGCAAGTTATAATTCAACTTTATGTTTGCATATTTATGTATGCATTCAGCAATAAATAAAGTGGCTGACTTGTAACCATATGGCAGTCGCACTTACTCGGAGTCATTGAGTAATGATAAAAAATTATGGTTGATTCTGCTACAGAATGTGGGGATTCCATCTTGTCACGGCTGTGCCTACTTTAAAATGGATCTGCCCTTTTAACAGGTTTCTTCCTGTTAGAAGGGAGTTTTTTATTCCCACTGTCCCCAAGTGCTTGCTCACAGAGGGCCGTTTGATAGTCGGGGTTTCTCTCTATTATATAGGGTCTTTACTTTACAATATAAAGGACACCGAGGTGACTTTTGTTGTGATTTGGGCTATTTGAAAGAAATTTAACTGAAATGAAAATACACATGTTGTTTAGTTAAGCTTGTTTCCACTGAGTACTTATCTTCACTTCCTCGATTACCTCAGTAATCAGTGGACATGATTTTTAGAACACTAATTAAGCCGTTGCCCCACCCCTTCTTCCACTCTCAAAAACACCTACATATAGTTACAAAGCACTAAGCCAAACTCTCTTATTAAAATTCTCATTTTTTTACAGTGCACCCCACACCATCTTCACCAATCCCCTTCCCTTGGGTTTCCTGTAAAAATGGCGGGACCTGAACAATATGGAGTGGGGACAGGCAGCATTTATCAACCCACTAATCGATGCTTATGATTTATTGGCCTGTTATCTGTTGATAATGGCCCTTTTGTGTCTGATTTAAAATGTGTGGACTGCACCATAAATTATTTAGCGAGTTGGGGTCAAAAATTCGTGAACAGGCTAATTAGGGCCGCGTGCACGCGCGGACGCGCTTGCACAAGACCCAGTGGAAGAGGCTGGATGAGGAATGCGCGTGCTGTGATAGTTCATACCTGGTGTCATAGATGGCGATCAGCTTCTTGTTTCCGTCAACAGCATTCCTGAAAGAAGAAAGGTGATTACATCATTAATTAGAAAATAAAATAACAGGAAGACACTGAAAATGAACTTCTTTCGTTCCGTTTGCAGCTTCATGTTTCCCCGAATTTAATTGTGGCTATAAGTTTATTATTTATTATTATTATCACTGGTCGTTTATGCGTGTTTGAGCCTGTCTGATGTGTTGTGTGACTGTGCTCTACATAGCCTTGTATTCTACCCAGTCTTGCCTGCAGTAACGCAGAAGTCAGAAACAGTGGGATGCCTGCAGGGCAAAATATTGAAAGCCAGTCGATTTCCCCCTGGAGCCCCCTCCAGGATAAAAAAACATCTCACTACACCACCTCCCCCAACCCTTATCTTCCTACCACACACACAGAGAGAGGTGGTGGTGGTGAGTTGTGTGTGTGTGTGGCGGGGGAGTCTTTTCCCCATCACTTTCATTCACACTCGTCCAAACGGTCAACACTCCGCGGGAGCTTGTCCGCACCAGGCACGGTGCTGAAATCACGCTCCCGAAGGGCGCGCACTGTATTCTGGCTGCAGCTCCCGTCCGCAGACTGCACCTCCAGACGGATTCAAGAAAGTGGAGGGAGGTTAAATTTACCAGCTAATTACCGTCTACGAAACATGGAACTCGGCTACCCTCTTATGGCAACCGTCAGGATGACGTGTTTCTTGCGAGCGCTTGTTTTAATGGCCCAGGGTTAAACAAGCCGACCGAATGCAGTTTCTCTCACAGTGATTTGCCCCCAGTCTGTGTTGTCATACGGGTCGCAGACTCTCCACACACATGGACACACCAGTCATTTCACTTCGTTACTCATAGTTACTGTCACAAATAATGACACATTTTATGACTTAGAATGGGTGAACAGTGGAAACAGTGTCAAGCATAAGGCCAGTGGGCCAGAATCGGCCAGACAAAGACTCCAGTCGGTCAACTGGACAGCTCAAATGCGAAGAAGTGTCTAGATTTTTAACTTTTAACTGTGCTTTCATAAGTTTTACAGCTTTTTCCATTGATAAATATTTCCCACATGCACCCCCGCTGCCATTACCAAACAATTAAAAGACAGAAAATATCCTCATTTTTTTCTTTCTTTACAGTGAATAATCTTTTAAAAAAGAATTTATTTTAAAAAAAGACATTTTCTGTGAACTAATGAAAGTTGTATAGTTTACAGGACAGTATGAGCAACGAAAACTCTTTCTGTAATTGGACACATTTATCGTGTTGTTTTACTTGTCTGGCCAACTTAATAACAAAGTGTTTGTGGCTGTTTGTGGCTCATGATGTAAAATCAGTTTGACATCCCTTTCCTAACAGACAGTCTGGTATCTCTGCAACCATCTTGAAATACCTCTGGGCACTTATCTAGGCAGTTACTATGAAACATTGTCTAAATCCATTTTAATTTCAAAGGTCATGCTGGCAAAACTCAATGAATGACCAATCAAATCTGATGATCAATAAAACAGAAAAGACTTAAAAGGTTAGTTTACTTTGACCCAGAATAACAATTTTAAATGAGATTTTCCTTTTACCGCTCATTTTGGTGTTGCAGAATTCACTAATGAATCTTAATCCAGGATTTTTTTTAATGCTATGTCTTTTTCTCAGAAAGTATCTGCTCAAAGAAATCTATGAAGCTAAGAAGTAATGAAATAAAGTTGCGTTACTTAGAGAAATACTACAGGGTGAGAATGCTTAATGAATTTAACAATACTAATTTTGGATGTGGATAAGAAACTTAATAAATCTCAAAGTCATGGCTCAATAGTTTATAGAAAATAATAGATAAATAGTTTATATGTCCAATTTTTTGGCAATAGGACATATGCAGTAGACCGTGATTAAAACGTGGTTTTGTACTAATACCAGCGGTGGTGTCAGTGAAAGAGTAGCTTGAGTTATTCTGAGGGTAATGACAGAAGGTTCGGGGGTCCAGTAAGCTTAAAAGTCTGACATATTTACAATAAACCAATTTATTGTAGCATTGATGTTTCAAAACCCGACTTTATTTCAAAACCCAGTAGAACTTTGTTTCTTTTGCTTTATCAATAATCAACAGAATAGCTACAAAAACTATAAATACAAATATGTTGGGATAGCAAGTGAACTAACTATAAGGCACAACTTAAACTGTTAAATAGTCATCTAGGTGGATGACTAGAGTGGACAGCGGAGGTAGCACAAATCCAACCAACAAATAATTATTTTTTATTAAATACAGATAATAAAAATAACAAAAACAATCTCTACAATAGCAACAAGTTACAAATATTTCACTAAAACAGCTTAATTAATAAGTATTGATAACACTGACACAGCTAGCATAACAAAAATAGGCTAACAGTCCAAATTGTACTCTAAAAATACATGTATAAAAATTGTTACTATTAGCTAGCCTACAAGGATCAGCTGTTAGCTAATGGCTATATATAGTAGTAGTTCAAACAAATAGGCTATTTAGAAAGAATGACTTAACTACTGAAATCAGGCACTTCTTCATAAGAAATAGCAAAAGCTAAAGAGGCCAAACTAAAATCGTGGTTAAATGATTTCAGTAGTGTGCTACTGTGTGACGTTTCAGGTGCAAAAGTCTGTGGAAGTAGTTTGAGCTCCCATATATTGCATGCTTCTTTCACATCCTCACTAGATGATGTGGAATTCTGCGCATCCTCCTTCCAGCCCACCAATGGGGAGCACCTATTTGGTAATTATTAGCCTCTGTTGCGGCACTTCAGTCTCTCGCACCGGCAGTAGGCGGTACAGGAAAGGGCACAGAGACAAGAAAAATGTGGAGCGAATCCGGTCTCCTCCGAGGTCGGCGGACACCAGCGAGGAGGCACCCCGTGTGATGCTGCTGCTGCAACACCTCTGGAGGCGATGCGGGAAACGCGGTGCAGCAGGCACTAAAGAATAAGCGAGGCAGTCAAGCCTATAGGAGGAGCAGAGCAGACAGACTACTACAACAGCTGCTGATGGGGAAGCGCTGATTGAAGGAGAGAGAGAGAGAGAGAGCGAGAGAGAGAGCGAGAGAGAGAGAGAGAGCAGAAAGAAGCTAAAGAGAGGGAGGAGGGGAGAGAGAGCCGACCAGCACGGGAATTTGGTGATTGGACCCGCGATCTTCCAGTTTCGCCGACAGGAGAACCCGAAGCCTCCTGTCGCTGTTTGGAAAGAAAGAAACAAAAACTAAACCTTGGTGGTCATGGATCCGCGTGCAGGTTAGCCCCTATTTCTTCTCTCTTTACCTCTCTGTTTTTTTTCTTCTGATGAGACAAATAAGTGTGAGTTTCATGGGTTTTTTTCGGTGATGGAGAGAGTGGGGAAAGGTGGAGAAGAGGGATAGGAGGATAGGGGGTGGCCCGTTTATTGTAATAGGCTGGATTGGAACGCAGTGGAAGCTTTTACACAATGGGACTGATACTGCAGGAAACATGCCTCTCTATGAGCCTCTTTTATTTACCAGCCTCTGTGGTGTTTTTGAGCATCCCGAGTTGTTGTTTTTTCTTTCTTTCCTTGTTGGATTTTTTACAAAAAAATTAATTATTTATTTTGTTTGATATTAAATAGTTGCACCTTGCGCCCCCCTCACCCCCCGCCAATTGAAACAGAGACTGTCCCGCTGCTTGATTTAGTGTTTGCTGTAATGTTCTCTGTATGCAGTGAGGTGAAGACTTTTCCCGTGTGTAGCCTTACAGGGAATCCTTGACCCCAGTGTTGTTTCTGTGTCATTTATTGATTCTGTGATGCCCTTTTTGTTCTGTTCTTTGTCTCCTTCTGGGTGTGTGTGGTAGCTCTCAACAGTAAAGTGAGCCGGATATCCGTCACGGCAAGGCTCCTCGTTTCCCTCCTGCTTCTTTGCAGATGTCAAAACAGGTAAAGAGATTTAAAAATAAAAATAAGAATAATAATAATAAAGTTTAACAGTTATATAAAGCTTTTTTTTCCAAAAAGTAAATGGATTCATGACACTAAAGGTACTTTTTCTAATTACCCAACACCTGCGAGCATGCTGAGATGTTTCCGGTTGTGCCATTTATAAATACCAATCTGCTATTTATAGGTGTGCAGACTGATAGAATGATACTGGCATTGGTATCTGATCGATAGTAGTGGGATAGGATCGATACTTTGCTTCTGTTCTCTAAGTTCAGTATCTAACCCACTGAACTGTGTAAAATTAATTACTTTTTGGAAATGCAGAAATATACCTCAACCATCCCCTATTGTGACTTGACTGTCATGTCTATATTTTATGATCTATAGAACATTTAAACAACAGAAGTTGACTGAAAGTGCATCAGGGACAGGCGCATTTATGTTCCCAGTCTCCAAAAAACCCGGTTTTAAAATACATGAAAAGCTGAAAAGTGTGTTTTTCTGTGTTAACTATTAATTTGGAAAGTAAAAATCACACTGCTCTAGTGGTCATTAAAATGTGTTAGAATTTACAAATTGATTATCTATCTCATAAATCAAGATTTACTAGTATCCCCTGCATAAGCTGCTTTTATATGCTAAAAGTATCGCTATCGGTATCGGCTTTGGCAATACTGGCCCTGTATTTACCAAGTAAACAACTATAGCAAAGCACTATTGCTTTTAATGATGTACTTGGTTAAATAGAGATTGAATTCAGAATCAGAACAGAATCTGATGCTAAGTGACTCACTACACTATCGTATGGTAGAAGTTGGTATTAAACCCAAGTACAACCTTTTATCTCTATAACGAAATACATATTTTGAACACAATGTTATAGCAGTTGTCACTTCACATTTTCTTGATATTTTGTTCATTTTGGAAGGTTTTGAACTTTTTTAAAAGGCTAAGTTCCGTTTTGCTTTGCGGTCAAAAGCATTGTGACAGATTTTTACGTCTCTATTTGCAGGTGACTCAAAGCAACTTCGAATTTTTACATCTCGCTCTCTTTGAGTGATTCGAGCTGTTCTGTGCTCTAATGCCACTTAAGCAGGAAGATCTGTCAGCAGTCCACTCTCATCCGAGTCGATCAAACCCCGTTTATGACCTTTTGTGTGTTTCCCTCCCTTCGCCGCACGCCGTTCTTTGTAAAAAGATCCTCCATGCTGCCTCGCTCCCCCGCTGTATTTAAAGGAAGAGCTCATTTGTTTGTATTTGGATCACATGTCAAAGCCTTAATTACCTCTACTGGTAGATGTGAGGCAGCTCTTGTGTTCAATAATTAATCGCAACAAGCCTGCCGTTAATGCAGCAAGCCAATTAATCACAACAATTGTGTTGTGTTGTGTTTCTGAGGTCTGCTTCCTTTGGTTTCCTTCCTCTCTCAGTCTCTGCCAGTCATCCTCAGAAGCTGAGAAGGAGGTGGGCACCAACGACAACAGCACAGTCTTCACCAGAATCCTGGACGGGCTCCTGGACGGTTACGACAACAGGCTTCGGCCAGGGCTCGGAGGTTCGCTTCCAGCTATTTTGTGTTTTTCTTTTTTTTTAATTTTCAAAAGGAACATTTAGAAGTCTTAGTACAATAGTGCCACATTTGGACCTCCCACTATGCTAACCCTCTAACCCTACTTTGGCCAGGGGAAGCCTGGTTTCCTGCTGTGATTTCATGCTCTGATTCATTGGAGAACGCTGGGAGACTGGCAGGTACACGGGGGTTGAAACTGTGCAAGCAGATGTGGAATTTGCTCCTGTGTCGGTGAAGGTGCACGCATGCAGTTGTCAGGTGCTTTTGTTTCCTTTGTTCCCCACGAATGCATATGGCCGTCTCTTTTTCAAGCAAATCAATCAAGCCATCCTCAACACGGCCTGGATTATGCGTGCTGAGGTGTTTTTATTCACTTCTCACCCTGGCAACAGGAGATAACCTTGAGAGGCAACAAACTGCCATTCAGAGATGGAGATGCTTCAAATGAAAGCATTTGATTTTTCCTTTCTGCAGTCGTGCTGTTTCCCGTTGAATTTCTGCAATCTCCCGACACTGGTCTGGTTGGGCTTGTTGGTCACGTATATGCACTACTTGTTCCACATGAGAAGGAAAGAAGGGCTTTTTGTATTTTTTTTTTCATGCCACACGCCTGATGTGTCATTGCAAAAGCCCGTCCTCTCTCACATCCTGGTAACGGTTGCTACCTTTGACAAGAGGGCCTATAAATATATATTCAGGCTTTCATTCAACAAGCTACTCTCCACAGAGTGACCAAGCCCAGCTTCCCCTGGTCCACATTGATATTCAGAGAGTTTTGTGATTTTGGAACAAATGAAAGAAACAAGTTGCCTGTTTTTCCTCAACATCTTTAGAAGGAATCCGCTGACAGAGAAATCATGAATCCAGGTTGCTTTGTGTGGTTCGTGTTGTGTGACCACACTGAAGCCATTGAGAGGGGGATGGGGAGGTGGGTTCAAATGCTGACACTATTGTTGAATATTGATTTCATTGATCCTAACCATTTGCATACATTAACATTAAACCCGAGCATTATTTGCCTCACAATGTTATACCTTTAAGATGTAAAACCAGTGATTTGTGTATCCATAGAAAATTATTTTCGTAATCAGGGGATCTAAATGAATTTTATGTCCGTTATGATATAGAAACTGGACTGTGGTTGGACAAAATAGTATATATGTTGAATTACACAACAATAGGAAGAACTGATTTGATCGGTAATTGATTAATGTCATAGCATCCACAAAGTCGAGCTATATGGGGTTAGGGTTATTGTAAAGATTGTTATCAGCAGTGATGCCATAGACGTCTTGTTTGAGTAGTTAATAAACGCTAGAAAGTCCCGCATTAGGAGTTATGAAGAAATAATGATGAGCAGCTCATTGATTATGACGTCCTTCCTGATGGGTTCTTCACTTGTGTCCCTTTTAGTAAAGCGCTGCCTCTTCAGTGTCTCTCTTTAACCTCCAAACCCTGTTTCCATCTGTCCTCTCTCAACAGAGAATGTCACAGAGATCAAGACAAACATTTTTGTCACCAGCTTTGGCCCCGTGTCTGACACGGAGATGGTGAGTTTATCCACAGCAAACACTACAGAGAGAGATTGGCTAAGGTGGACAAACACACATACAAGCGTTTCCAAAGCCCATCCAGACAACTGTCGGTATTTTTAGATGGAAACATAGATTTACATTTTATGAGACGACTACCGCTTTCTGGCTCCTGCTGTTCTCTGGAAGTGAGCTCATGTCCTAGTTGTGTGTTTGAAGATTGGCTCCTTTTGGCTACTTGGGCACGAGGCAAAATTAATGTGGGTGATTTAAACTTTTAATGCAGCGTGACTGGCCCGTATGGAGCACAAAGAGTGCCAAAATGAAGTGAATAACTACATCATTAAATAATGAATGAAACGTGTCGTTAACTCATTCAAATGGGAAATCAATCAATCAATAATTTATTAACTGCATAAATAATTTATTGAATACATAAATAATCAAAACATTGGTTGACTTTATTTAAGAAAAAGAAAAACATATTTAATTATTTCATGGCTGCAGTGCTGCAGTGCGTCACCAAATAAATGAAACTGTTACTGGAGCTTGTCAGCAGACTGTAACATCTGCTGCTTTTGTTTTCATTCGAAATGCATTCTGGGATACCTAGCTGCTCCGAGTCCACTGCATCAGTCCATTATCTGGGATTGATCTGTCTTGACTGGCTGTGCAGAGCAACCAATCAGATGATAGGGTCTGCTGACAAGCCGCAGTGACAGTTTAAATGACTTCATGTTGCACCACAGCGCAGGAACCATGAAATAATTAAATAGGTTTTCTTAAATGATGCATTAAGCATGTATTTAATTATTAACTTAAATATTTATTTCCAATTGTACTTAATTAATCGCTTCTACAGATAGTATGATGTTTGTTCCTGAACTCCTCAAACACAGCTGCTTCGGTTTTGATGAAACGGTCATTAAACTATTTACTCCGAATAAAGACTACAATTTTTTTCTGTGTATTTAAATATAGAAACTGTGTGATCGAGGCATGCAAATCGAATGGAAAGCTTGCACGTTCAAAAGCACGTCAGACGAACATTTTAACGGTCACCAGTGGGTTTCACCTTTAAGAACTGGGATGTTTTTAGTTTTGTATGTGCCATGCCTTTAATATTCTGCACCATTAATAAGGGTGAAAGATGTCACAGCGCACGGCAGAGATTGGAGAATCTTTTGAGACATTTACAAGCAACCTCCAAAGAACCATGATCAGCATAAAAGGGCGCAAGTCGCAGTGAACAGAACAGAACGGTGTGGCCGTTCTTTTGAGATAAAGTACTAATGTTTACTATTAAAAGCCCCTATTATTAATATTAATGTGAGGGTTAAGGTCGTGTCCATTCCTCTTTTAGTGGCTGTGTAAACGTGTAGTTTTAACCACTGTTCAAAATCATATTTAGAAGTAATTTACAAGTAATTAATCTATTTATGCTTGTGATTTATTGGTAGATCGGCATTTAGAAATAATGCCAAAGACATGTATAAGAATCAGTGTAACTAGCTGATAGATGGATGATATTAGCTGTACCATGTACAGGATGGGGACGTCTTTTCTTATTAGTTAGAAATTCCTATTGCATTTCTAATGTTAGTGATTAAATATGCTTTCTTTACAATTCTCAGCTATAACTATACCAAGTTTTGGGCTATTTAATGATGTATTCTTTTATTTCCTTTTGGCACTCTTGTCGCTCCATAGACTTATTACAACTTGTCTGAAATGAATCATCTCTTTATTAATCCTACGAACTATAAGGTTCTACCTGGATAGTAGAAAGACTTAAATCTCCCCTTTCATTAAATCTCCCATTACACCCTCCCCCACACAGCAGTGATCAGACTTGCTACTTTGTCAGAGGAGCATGATTGATTGATTAATTGTGGCAGGAGACCTGAATGTTTCTACAGTCCATAAAAGCTTATATGTGAGCCCGATGACGGTGTCATTATTCAGCGAGCTGCCGTGTTGGTTTAGTTTCTTGCTCGTTTGTTTTTCCAAGCTCAAAGCGAGTTGATATTTCACACATGAGCAAACTCAAGATGGATTTAAATGCTGCCGTGTTTAATCACAACGCTGCAAAGTCTTCATCGATTTATGAGGACATACAGGAGGATCTGTTTTCCCTTTAGCTTGTCCTTTATGTCACATTTTCAATGTGAGAAAATTTTTTTTCTTTATTCAGTTTATTTAGGTTTTGTTCAGGGGGAAAAAAAATCACACTGATGACGTAGAATCTCAAAAACTGACAAAACGGGTGTATTAAATATGATACACTTTGGTTTGAGAGGTTAAAAACACAGCCAGAGGAAGATCTGTTCCCTTTAGCATCCTCAGTGATAAAGTAATCAGCTGACACACTAGTACACAAGCCAGTTGCACGTGATTACTCACAGCACAGCACACGGCTAAATCTTCTCATATTTTTTCCTTTTTAATCCCGTTTAATAAAGCAAACTGCACCTGTTAACACTGTGATGTTTCTTTTTTAAAATTGTTCCCCACAGGTTTGTAATCAGGGGATAAAGAACATAACCATTTTAACAGACATGCATCTGATACTATTTTTAAAAAAATCTCCACAAAAGGACTTTTTGCTTCTCTACAAAATCCAGGGTTAGACTTCCAAGCTAGGTTTGAGGTCAATGGCGACGATGACGTTAACCTCAGGAGGTTGACATCCACCAGGTCACTAGTGACCAGTCTAGGTTTAGGGTTGGGTTTTGTTTGAGTCACATACCAAACAGGCAGATTTCACATGCAGTGTCAAACATGCATGATACTAACCTAACCCAAGACAAGTGGTTTAGTAGCTGGTGGATGTTTTGAGGTTAAGAAGGTTGATTTTATATTTTCTACATGTTTCGTTTGGGTGCTTTTTCACTTAAAACCCAACCAGGATCTTTTTCCCCTCTGCTGTTCGCCTTAGGAGTACACCATAGACGTGTTCTTCCGTCAGAGCTGGAAGGATGAGCGCCTGTGCTTCAAAGGGCCCATGGAGATGCTGCCATTAAACAACCTGCTGGCCAGCAACATCTGGACCCCAGATACTTTCTTTCTTAACGGCAAGAAGTCTATAGCTCACAACATGACCACGCCCAACAAGCTGCTGAGGCTCAAGGATGACGGCACCTTGCTTTACACTATGAGGTATGATGGATTCCCTGTATAACGAGCTGTGACTAAGAACAAATTATCAAAAAACCTTCACATTCAGAAGCAGCGTGTAGACGTACAGAGGCTCAAGGTTTCTCAGGATTCTGAAGTGAACCTCATAGTTATCTGTCCTCCATCATTTACTGAATAATAGACCAGACAACAGCAGCAAGGCCAATATTACACAATAAAGCTTTGAATGTAGAAAAATTGATATGCGACTCAGCCTGCAGGAGAATACTGACATCCAGTGGACAATGAGAGGTATGATTCCTCGTAGAGATAGTTCATACCAGCAGTAAGCCTATTTAAACACTTTTATTCCTTTAGTTTTTTTTTTCCTTTCGCTAATGCTGAAAGTCACAGACCAAATCTCTTTCCAGGGAGATCATTCATTATGAAAAAGCGTCCTTGTTGTGAACTCGTTTTTGGCAGTAATTTACTGGTAAGTTGGAGCCAGGAAGGGAGGAAAAGTAGGCCAACAGAGACCTCCAAAAGGGTGATCGCTATACGCTAAACCACTAGCAGATATGGATAAACACCAGTGTAGTCTAAGCTTTAAAAATGAGGAAAGAAAGCGTAGTGAAAGCACCCCTCTGACAGAAATTATCATGTTCCTGTTAGCAGGTCACAGAGTGACCTTTCGACCAGTACATTAAAATAATTCTGTGCTCATTCTCAGAAGTCACTGCAGCTGCAGGTCTTAAACAGAGACTCCATCACGGATGAGAGCACCTCATCTGACACCCACAGGGGGAGTAACGCTGCACGGAGGGCAGATTATCTGTGTGCTGCCCCCGGTGACATATATACGTTTCCAAAAGAGGACACATTCACACGTAACACACATGAACCAACACAAAAGCACACACACTGCGGGTGTGAAGCACGTTGTAAGCTCTAACATGATGCTAACCTTTGACCTCAGAGCTTAATAAGTAAAGGGTTGCGTGACTGGTTCATCTCTGTAAGTGTGAAGTGATGGAAATGTATGGAGACGTACATTTATATTCAAATGGAAAAAAATGCAAATGCACAAGTGTGTTGTTGAATCTAAAAACGGCATCTGATCCTCTGTCACAGTAGAACAGAAGCAGCAGTAGGCTTGCTTTTAATCGTGTGATTGTAACTGAACATTTGTCGTTACCAGCAGTGCTTAACCGTGAGCAGTTTTCCACATTATACACACACACACACACACACACACACACACACACACACACACACACACACACACACACACAAAACATCAGGATCAGGGTACTTTAAGGTAACAGCTAACTGCAATAGCTAGCTAGCTAGCTGGACACCTACTATCTAGGTAGATAGTTAAAGTTAATAGAGGCCAGAACAATGTTTTTAATGGTGGTTGACAAACAGCTTGTCATTGCATATCAGCAAGCACCTGGAGCCAACAAAGAAAATAAATATATCTATAATCACAGAAACTAGTCAATTTTTTAAGAGCTTTAGTCTCTATTGGAACATCATGGAAAATCATGAAAATCCCTCTCGCTAAACATGCCCAAAATATAAATGCAGGTCAGAGTGTGTACAATTAGCTCAGGATTCAGATACTTAGGCTACGTTCACACTGCAGGTCTTAATGCTCAATTCCGATTTTTTGATCAAATCCGATTTTTTTGTCTGCTTGTTCACACTACAAATAAAATGTGACAGCAAACGTGCTCTAGTGTGAACGCTCAAAGCGGCCCGCATGCGCAAAAGAAGACGTCACACACACCACGCTCTGTTTAGACCCAGACCAAACAGTATTGTTTGACTGATGGCCCTTAATATAAAGACTTGTTTCAGACTTTACGTTTCCCAATTTTGCTTAAAGTTATAAAGTTATTTTGTTATTTACATATGGCCTAATAATGATCCTTCTTGCTGTTTTAGAGGATCGGTGCTTCAAAGGATAATCTGCAGATTTCTGTCAGAATCTGCAGATTATACAGTACAAATAAAATGTTCACGTTTCTCCAACGTTGTCTTCCCAACAGTTTCACTAACATCCACACTCAATGGCCAGGAAGTGTTCACGATGTCTTCTCCGGCGCTGATAATTGGCATCTGTCTTATGTCAGTGACGTAAAAGACGGATTTAATGCGACATCACCATTCAAACAGCAGTTGCTTTCTAAAACATCAGATATGTAGCGGATTCAGTACCACATACGAAAGTGACCCAGGTCGGATTTGAAAATATTGGATTTGTGCCGTTCACACTGTCATACCATGATCGGATATGGGTCGCATAGGGTCAAAAAAGTCAGATTTGATGCGCTTTCGCCTGCTGTGTGAACGTAGCCTTAGATAGCACTCAGTTTCAGACACTGTTTGCTTTTGAAGTCATGGCCTGCACCAAGGCCAATTATAACATAAATAACATTGAATATTGTACACAGTATGTGGAGTTATGAGTTATTCACATCTTCGCACTCTCAGTGTATTGAACATGTCAGTCCCCATGTATACAGCAGATTAACACACTCAGTAAACAGAGGTGCAGACATACTGTCATTCACAGTAACTGCACATTATAAGACATTTACACACGCCCCACATTTCTTCAGCAACATGCATGGGTGTCAGTGAAAGCTCATCAGTTTTCTCCTCTAAATGCAATTGCGGCACCGTATCATTTGAAAACCATTACTCAGCGGAGAAGCGGACGGGTTTACAGAGCAAATTTCTATGCATTTGTCTCCATGGATAATTCTTAAAATGCCACTTCTCTCAGCACACCGCAAGCTTAATGCATACCAGTCAGATTGCAGTCATTATAGGCAGATACCAGATAAGCTGCTACATCAGCTGTATGGAAGCTCTGTATTACTCACGCAGGGAGTGCATTGCACACCATTGTCATTAGGTACAGCTCAGTTGCCATTATCATTTGTGCTGATGTGCTGCTATTGCCTATAGACTCTCTGACTAATCATTTGAACATAACACCACACTCACTAATATGTTATATGAATTGTAATGGCAGGTTCTTATCAAACTGTATTTTTTTTTTTAACGTTTTAACACTTTCAACTGTTCTTCCTTTGTTATTCACACCTTATATTGATTATATAACTGTGGAACACTCTCAGAATTATGGGTACAGTGAAAGTCCCTATCCGTCCTACAGGTACAGTCCACATCAATGTTACCCCCAGGGCTAATTAATGGACCTTAAAGTATCTATATGTACTTTTTTGATGGCCAGAAAGTAAATATGTGGTCCCAAACTGTAAAATTGAGATATTATTTCCTCTGGCGTTTAACATCCACCAGAGTGCTGAAGCACTTAAAGTTACAGCTGAGGTCACACGTTTATGTAGGGGCATAGTTTAAAAATTTAATGATTTTATTGTTTCTACTAAATTGTCACCAGCTGTTTAAAACTGGTCTTTGTTATATATAAAATATTGTCGTGTTGGTGTTGTTCCCAGATCATCATGAAAATGTTGTTTCAGGGTCAACATTGCAAGTGACCAATCAGAATGTTGTGACGTTATTCTTTTGCGCACCAAGCCATTCGTGCATTTATGAAATTCCAGTGTTGCAAGGACAATATCAATTCTGCCTACCGTTTATTAAAGGGTTAGGATTAGAGTCAGGGTCCGTTGATCGGTGGACAGAGGCGGTTTCTCGCAGTTTAAGTACAGTTTTTTGTTTTACGGCGGTTTTTCCCGAAGTCGCAAAACTATGACGTCACAACATTCTGATTGGTCACTTGCAATGTTGATCCTGGAACAACATTTTCATGATGATCTGGGAACAACACCAACACGACGATATCAGATCGTGTGATGACAGTACCTTAGAGGGTACCCAATGGTTTATGTATAAATGAAACTCACTTACATAATTATGCCAGTAAATAAACTAGTACTGTGGTACTAGAGAGAGAGAGATAGTTCAGATAGCCTCCTTCGGTGACCCCCCCCCCCGGCCTAAAGGTACAAGGTGCTTTATTTTCTGAGCGTGTAGTACAAGGAGTTTTCAAAATGTGCCTTTTAGTGTGAAAAGACAGATGGTGCGGCATTGTGGCTTGGTGGGTAATACAGCATAAAGCTCCTGGACTTTCTGGCTCTGTCGTCCGACTTCTCCAACTTTTCTGCAAGCTCAGGCATACCAGAAACTTTCGATTTCCCATCGCTGTGTGAGCGGCCACGTGTTGGTCTGCTTCTGTGCGGCGCGTGGCTTTAAGTTCAAGCCCATGCCTGCCTTTAAGGCACGCAGGATAAGTCTAATCCATTATTTAAACTAGATCCGCAATGAGATGCCTGGCTTTTGACTTTTAAAGGCACCGAGTTAGACTCTGCTCTCTTTACAGCCATCCTGGCTAATGGGGCTACATGAATAATTAGAACATGGTATAATAGCCAACAGCCATGTTCTCATTTATTTATCCCAAAGACACTCTTTCCTCTTCCACGCAGAGAACCCTCGAGCTGTGTCGACACAGTTGGATGGTACTGCACTGATGTGGAAAGCAAACCGAGCCCCCACCCCCACCGCCACGAAACATTCGCCTTCGCTAGGCCCAGAAGTGCAGAAGTGGCCTCCTGTCCCACTTTGTTCTGCTTCGTTCACCTTAATGATATAATTGGGAAACCTCCTGCAGTCGCCGCATACTGTACAGGCAGGAGGTACTGGAGCGTAAAACAAAAACACGTCCCATGTGGATTGCGCCCCATCCTCGGTGACACATTTGTCAGAAAGATTATAATAGAGTTCAGCTAAGAGGAAAAATAGCTGCTACTCTGTGACTAATGTTGAGGTATGCATGAGCGGCTAAAGCAGAAAACAAGTCCAACGATTCATTTCATCTAAACGTATGTTTGTGTGCACTTAGTTTATCCTTCATTCAGCCCATTAACCTCATTGTAGTCACATCACCGCTGCGCTGTGTTATTATTTGTCATCACGCAAAGAGCGGAACTACCCAGAGGGATTTGATTTAATCTGGGACAGATAGCTAAAAAAAATAATTATGTTTTGTGTGTTGTTGGTTTGTATGCCTGATTTAATTAATCTGGCTGCTCTTTCAGGGCACAGAGAGGTGTCGTCACAGCGGCTGAAGTGATAACGCCATGTCTCGGATGACTGTGAATACCCAGTAACAAATAAAACATAAAAAAAAAAAAAAAAAAAAACTGTCATTATGTTTATTGAGGATTTGAATGAGTGGAAGGTGATTGATGAACATCATCAAATCATGCTAATGCTCTCATTTGTTTTTAATAAAAATGTGTTTGCCTTAAGGTCAGTTCAGAAGAAAACAAAACTGAAGCAACCTCAGTTCTTTTTTTTAATTTGGGGGGGGGGGCAACCAAGCCCTCTGACCACCAGGTGGCAGTATTGTCACTTGTGTGCTAAGGGAGAATTGCTGGACTTGCAAGTGTCATGCATAAGAGTGCACCACCATTTTACTGTTATGAGAGGTGTGATTAATTTCCTGGCAATTTCACCTACTGATAGCACTGATTAAAAAACAAAAATATCTTAAACAATGTGTGTTTTCAGGTCCCTTCTATTCTGTATCGCTCCCTTTATGGTAGATAGCTGAGTAAAAGATGTGACGCACCCCTGTGTTACACTATAAGTGACTTACTGTGTTATGTGTTTTGTCTTAGATTGACCATATCAGCAGAATGCCCCATGCAGCTGGAGGATTTTCCCATGGATGCCCACGCCTGCCCTCTCAAATTTGGCAGCTGTGAGTAAAAATACAAAAACAAAAAAAAACCCTCCTGTGAATGTCGAGCCCTATATTTATTTTCCTGTCTGCTAGTCCCAGCTACTATGATACACAGTGGAGATTTTCCAGTCCAATGCAGCGTTTTATACAAAAGTTTAATCTCAATTTAAAAAACAAAAAGAGGCTCTGTTTATTTTGGGGATAATTAATTCACTCATTATCGAGATTATCAAGATTGCTGAGTTTGCAATCCATGATTTTCTTTCCTTAAAGCAAGACTATTAGTACATTTTCCATTGTACCATACTTGTCACTTTTGTCTGCAAAGTTTTGAAAAGCAAAAATAAACTAAATGCAAAACTCTTAGATTTATTTAGTGTTATCTTTAGGTGCAATGTAGAGCTAAATGCTAAACTTCCACAGTACTTGGAAAGTAAGCTTTGGCATACTAGGCATCTTAGCAAAGAACCAGTTGTATCTTGACTTTTTTATACTTAGTTGCTAATAAATAATTTGTTTCCATTTCTTTAGTTTAATCAGTAGAAAATGCCAAAGGTAACACAGTTTGGGGTGTAAAGGACCATTTTTGAATCAATGAGGTAATTCCTAAAAGACTATAAAGCAAAAATGTGGTATATCTCAGCATGGTGTGCAATGTGTCCTTAACACATTTGAGGAAAGTGGACAAATGGAGGAACAAGAAAATTTGGAAGGAAAAATCAGCAGCATACAAACAGTTTTATAGAGTCATGAATCCCTAATTTTAAAATTTTGCTTCAAGTTGTTGTCCGTATGTACAGAGGTGTTCAGGATTAAGCTACAATAGTGAGTGTCTACAGCCATCTGTAAAACACGCTGGTGCCTCTGTCATGGTTTGGGGCTGCTTTTCAGCCAGTGCTGTTACAGCTTCATTTTTCAACAATGAAGAATAAAGAAGAATGATCCCAAACACACTGCCAAGGCAGTAAAAGAGTACCTAGATAGAAAATCACTCAGTGGAACACTATCAGTCATTGATTGGCCTCCTCAGAGTCTGCACCTGAGCACTGTGGAAGCGTTGCAGGATCAATTGACAGAAAATGTAACATAAGGCAACTAACATCTTAAGATGAGCTTTGAATGTCCCTCAAGAAGCCTGGAGAGCTATTCTCAAGGATGTCCTCAAAGACATTAGAAGAAGACGTTCTTAAGAAAGCTAAGGCTATGTGTAAAAATAATAATGGTCTTACCCAATATTGACTTTGAAGCATGTGTCTGTCTGTCTGTCTGTCTGTCTATCTTCTCAACACATAAAGACATGAGGAATCGCTCTAGACATTTGCACTGCACCCTATGTGTATTTAGTATTTAGCTAAGCTCAATGCTAAACTACAGTTGTTTAGCAGTTTGTTAGAACATCAAATCGAGAAAAGTCAAAGTCAGTGAAAAGACTCGAGGATATCAGTTACATAGCTGAAGACCTACTAAAGATGTACCTAAACTTTATCTTTTAGCTTTCTGAGTCTATATTTATGGCTCTGTATCAACTATTAAAAACTTCTGAAGGGAAGAGATTACCGAAGTCCTCCTACGCTTAATTAGGTTAATGACTGGAAGGGTTGTCCCCAATGCCCTCTTAACTTGACGCCTTGTCTGTGTGCCCTCCCAGCAAGGACATATATAGAAACTTGAGTGGCCCTGTGGGTATTTAAAGACGGAGCTGGCCAAATGCCACACCTAAGGAGCCTGTTGCACTAAAAGGATGAGACTCTTATGCCTAGATTTTCAGTGAGATACAGCCCGCCCACTTTCACCACGTAAAAGAAGCACATCGGATTGCAATCCAATTATGGAAGCTGCTGGGCTTTCCCATGGCAAAATCTAACCTCTCCCCCTGCATTAGCCCACAGGTAAATGGTGTCACTGTGCAATAGCAACAGGCAAAGGTGCTCTTTCATCGTTCAGTATCATTATAACTACACGATGCATTGCTAGAGCTAACAAAATAACTTTTCTGCTGTATCCTGTTTTTACCATCACATTCATTGTAATGAGTTAATCATCAATGAACCAATGTTCTCTCAGTATGTTTTCAGTTACAGCTACCAGAAGCTTTAGTTAAAGTCATCACCATGGAAAGCTCGCAAACTAGCTTTCACTTGATCTTGTCATCTTGCTATCTGGTTTTATCTGTAACAGAGTGCAGTAGGTGGATATTAGATATCTCAGTAACCTGAAGCTTTACCTTTGCTTGTCGTAAAAAGTCTAGATTTCAATGGAGTCATTTTTACCTGATAAAACTTTATAAGTATTTTGCTTTGTAAAGCAAATAGCAAAAACTTCAGTCAGTACTTTCCAATTGGATTAATGCATGACAAGCACAGTCCTGGGTCATAGTCATAAAAGTCTATTTTCTATAGGCCTCTATATCCTCTCCCTTTGTGACATTGTAACGATTTATCATGCTATTAAAGCATGGAGGTTTACTGTACACTAAGTCATCCTGGGTAAAGGGTAACTAATCCCTTACTCTGACCTACTAATTTAGCTTCTGTACAGCCTTAAGCTCTACAGTTCTCAAATATACACTGAGGATATACACTAAGAGGAGTAATACTAATCAGTAATCAGTGGGCCTATAGTCTATTTTTTTTATGTAGTACTTCTCAATTCAGTTAAGTTCACCAGGACTACACGACTTCAAAACAGTTAAAACAAGTCTGCAGAATTACATACTGGAGACCATTAAAGACAATAGAGCTATAAAAAAAATCCATGATGAACTGACTAAAAAAACAAGACAGTTCTGACAGTCATATAGCATCTGCACCAAGGGCAATAGAGACAGATGAACAATTGCCAAAGAAAACTACTTTCTGCAAAATTGCTGTGTGATTACCATAATTGACGGCTCTGTGATAGAAAAAAGGGCCAGTCATTTGGAACTTTGCAAAGCTGGTGTTTATGGATAGGCGGGTGTTTAGAAATTCCTCGTTCCATGAAACGGGGCATAAAAATGCAGATGATGATGTGAGGTGTGCAAAACCTGAGCCACATAGCGGTGGGAAAAACAATCAAGTGCGGTCTAATGACTTAGCCTGCCTTCCCTTCAACCCACAATGATCCCACTGAATGGCAGTGAATCATTTTATGATTGTTCTCCTTCTTTAAGCCTTTATATATTCTAAGATATGAATCTCTGAATTATTTCTGTAATCCCACCAATCAGAGCTCAACTTCGCCTACTCTGTAATGACAGCCTGTTGAGGAGCCAAAGTTTGACCCTGACCTCTGGACTGCCACCACCATTCAAATGATGTTACTTGTCATTTACTCAAACACCTATAATTACACTTCGCAAGCAATATTTTGTAGTCACGACAGTTTCTGACTATGTGTTCCTATACTTGTCTATATATAGGCGGTAAAACAATTACTTCCTTTTTCTTGGTGCCAGGTCTCACATAAGCCCTCACATCAAATAAGGGGAGGCATCAAATTGGAAAAATCAACTAGGCTAAATATCAGCCTTGTTCCACATTTCAGCACCAGTGCTGGTCAATGGAAATCAGAGCATTCAAAGTAAAGTTTATGTGCTTCACTTCGCCGGGGCATGCAGATCTCAGGATCCATGGGTGTGCTGCCAAAGTGCATTTACACATTGGCGACTTAATTCATTATTCAATCAATTATGTTAGACATGGAAATAGGATCAGCCGGGTCCTATTGGCAAATCAAACTCTTTTTCCTTTTTTTTTTGCAACAAAGACAAAGAGAGATGATTTACACAAGCAGTGATAATTTCGTTACCCAATAATTTCCGGCATAGTTTTCATGAAGGACCTTTTTTCAGACAAAAACAAGGCAGTAACTAAATAAAAACTAATGCATGAGGAAACAACCTATGATGGAAAGTACTGACCCTTTCATCAGCAAATAAACGAGATGAAAATATTCTGGAGAGATGAGATTCAAGTTGGTGCTCAAGTTGGTCTACCTCATGTTGGAGGCCGGTTGTACTGCTCTGTCAACAAGGAGCTGGTGCTTTTTGTCCTCTGTTTGTATTTCTAATGCCTTTCTGACTTATGCTTATGTGTTGACTCATGTGCCTAATCAGCTTGGTGGCTACAATGCCTGAGAGGAACGTTCATGTTTTGAAAAAGTAGGTAATTGGGTGGTCGTTTGATGGTGGAGGTCGTTCATGAGTAGGATTGTTCTTTCCTGTCTACCTGTGCAACCTCTATAGGGTCCGGGTATCACCTCATGCTACCAATAGAGAAACCGACCCTAGTCAAATCCAAAACTAGTGAACAGTCAGAAGGAATGAGGTGGGAAAAAATGCCAGTAGCCTCCAGCTGTAAAATCATTCCTGTTTTGGGGGTTGTCTCATTGTTGCCCCTTTGGTGCACCAGTGATTCATTTCATTAACACCAAAGCAATTTAAACTAATTAACACCCCCCTCTCCCTCTTACCTGACCAGATCTTTATCCCCAGAAGTTTAAGTGACTTGATGCCATACTAACCTCATGGCTTTTCTACAATCATCTGTAAAACATGGTGGAGACTCTTTCATGGTTTGGGGCTGTATTTCAAGCAGTGGTGTTGGGGATGTTTCCAAAATTGATGGAATTGTGAACAGAACAGTTCCATTAGATTTTGATCCACCATGCTATACCACCTGGAAAGCTTCTGTTTGGCAGCAGCTTCAGTTTTCAGCATGACAATGATCCCAAACACACTGTCAATGCAGTAACAGCATAATTGGATAGACGAACACACAATAGAACACTATCTGGATGGATTGGCCTCCCCAGATATCATGATGACAGAGAACAGAAGAAAAGGCAGCAGAAAAGCCTGGAGAACTATATCTGAAGACTACCTGAAGAAATTACAAGAAATCTTGTCTAAGGAACTTTAGGCTATATTGAAGAGTATAGGTGGTGATATCAGCTGTGGACTTTCAAACTTGTTTCGACCTTATAAGCTGTATACTGTACATTTCAATAAATTGCTGCACCTATTTCCCATTTCCCTAGCTACATATGTAGAACAACGGGTTGCTCAAGACTCTTGCGTAGTGTTGCTTATATACTTTATATGTACTGCAGGTGATAGCTGAAACAGTCAGCGACAGCACAAATGGGCTAGCTGACAGTGAGAGCCAGCTAGCTGGCTAACTTCATAACAATTCAAGTATCTTTTTAAAACAACCATAAAGGAGCTCTTTATGAGACAGAAAGCCTACATGTATGATAACTCACCACGACTGAGCTGCTAATATCTGCCTAGCCTGTGCATCCAGCTACAGAGAATTTTCAACTAGTTTTCAACAGAAATAAACTTAAGTAACATAATTGATGGAATTAACATGCTCCTCGACCTTTAAATGCTCAGTTACTACAGTATGCAGCAAGTATTGCTGTTATTTAACGTTTATGCCCTACTGAATATTGATTTGTCAGTAACTTGTAAGGGAAAACACACTTTGCCTTTTGAAATCGTCCACTTTTACTTTCTTTAATAATTCAGACAGCTGCACTTAGAGTATGTGTGGAACTGCAGTAATTTATGACTCCGACTGAGCTGTAGCTGCTTTTGCCTCACCCACAAGAAGGAGCAGCAAAGCATTAAGCATAAAGTGTTGAGAAGTTGGCAGAGGTGCACTGTCTTTCCTGCCAAAGTCTTTAGCTTTTCCTTTGCCTAATGAAATTCGCCAGTAATCCCTTATCGCAATCTAACTACCCTCCAATTAAAGGTCTCGGCCTTTGGCCTGACCATGCCCAATTTTAAACACTACATACAGTCTGGAGCACTACCCAGCTGCCAAGTGAACACCCAGAATGGAAATACTCGGGTCAAGATGTTTTCTGCCAGCCTAAAATAGACAATGCCAATGCTGTTACACAAGAACAAGCCATGCTTTCAGTTGTGTTTGTGACAGTCAGCATAATAAGTTGTTTTAATGCAATTTCAGCTCTTCTTGTGTTGTATTAATAGATTTAATGTGCATAATTGTCTTTTTCATGCCTCCAGAAATCTCTTGATGAGGAAACAACACTTGGCTGCACCAATTTCACCGTGCACGCCTCTTTAAAAGTTGTTTATCACTGCCAAAGAACTAATCACTGCTTTCTGTCCCCAGTATGAAATATGCAGCCTTTGGAAAGCATCAAAAGTAAAGAATAAATGCAAAATGAAGGCGTCTAGTGTAATTGGGCCCTCCTCCCTCATTATTTTTGCTCTCTGCAGATAATTCCTCTCCCACCTTAAACTTTCTGCTTCTCAAATGCTTTCCATAGTATTCGCCAATCTTTTCCAAATCTTGACATGACCATAATTAAGTTTTTGGGTTTTTTTCTTTTCCTTTCACCATTTTCTCCTCCTCAAAGTTGTTGTTAGTTTTTTTTTGTTTTTTTGTTTGGGGGGGGTACTCACAAGAGGGCCATGATAGATCAATGTCCAGCTATGGTGCAGTATTCAACATGAATCAGTGTAATAGCCAGAGATGCTTCACGGTTTGCTCGCTGTTTTCATCACAAGTGTGATGCAACACATTTTGGTTAATCTGACTCCGTCTGGGTCCTGCTGACAGGGAAGCTCACCCCTGACCCAGAAGTGTGGTTTAAACAAAAATAGACTAAAAAATCCGCCCGCACACACACACACACACACACACACACACACATACATTTTACAGGCATACTAGACAAATTCTGCTCTTGGCCTCAAGCCTGCAGTCTAATCAAAAAGTGCTAGAGAGGCTCTGCACCAGCTCCACACACGGCGAGCTACACATAATGAGTGATGACAGGGTTGTAACTCACTCTAATATGTTAATAATCTACTCTGCTGTAAACAAACAGGATTTCACTTCCGCTTTGAATGTCATCATATTAAGAGCAAAACACTTAAATCAGAATAATCTTTCCCTGTCTGTCTCTCAGATGCCTATCCTGTGTCAGAGGTCGTCTACACTTGGACTGAGGGAGCTAAAGAATCTGTGGTGGTGGCAGAGGATGGCTCTAGACTCAATCAGTATCATCTTGTTGGACAAAGTGCTAACACAGAGGATATACACACAAGCAGGGGTATGTGCTATTTTAATAACTCTGTTGTAATAATATTAACAGCAGTGTGCTTGTATTGCTAGTAGCGAAGTATTAAGAATGGATGGATTAGTGAAATAAGTTGTGGCAGAGATAAAATAATACAACTTAATCCCAAATGATGGAATATTTTGTGATGTTGGGGAAAAAACAGAGATTAGGTAACACAGCATAGTAAGAACTGGAGACCCAGTAGACAGTTACTGTATAGGATACATAGTACAATAAAAACAAAAATAGGATGACTAAGCTATCACCGTCGAACACAAATACAAGCTGTCAACAGGACAAACACTACACCGCTCATGAATAAGGATAGAAATATTTAATAATTTTCTGATTATTAACACACACAACAAATCCAACACTGCCTACTTGATCGTGCTACAAATTACAGGAGTTTTGTAAAGCTTAGTTTAACCAATAGTTTAGTTTAACTTAGTTTAGCCCATTTGTGTAGGCATATAAGGATACTTACATATGTTGCTGGTGTTAATGCAGTTTAGCTACGCAAGCTAGCAGTTACTATTTATAACTCGAGTACTTGTTATTGTACTCCAGTTATTGTACTGGAAGATTGTATTCATACAAACCTAGTATTACAACATTGTCTACATGTCCACATTTAATATGGGAACTTTATTTCTTGATCATAACTGTGGAATAAAATGACAAGCTAATGTTAGCTTCATTGCTTCAGCTAGCATCACAACAGAACTGTAAATATTCAGTGGCATCGAATCTGTACCTATGAACTAGGTTGTTTGGAACAACCTATAAAATGTATTTTTTGGCAGGAAAATGGGAAAATAAGTAGAGTGATTTACTGAAATATTAGCAAAGATAAATGAAAATACAGGCAAAAACAGAGTATGCATAAAACAACAAGTTGAAAATCTCAAATATTTGGTATGAGCAACTTTATTCTTCAACATAGCCCGAACTATTTTAAGCTAGCTTTTTTTAAGTAGTCTTCAAGAATAGGTCTCTTTAAGGACATTCAAAGCTTATCTTTGGATGTTGGCTGTTTTTGGTTTGTTGTCTGTCATGATGATGCCACTCTGCTTCAGTAATGTTAAGATAGGGGCTCTGGGGAGGCCAATCCATGACCGATCATGTTCCATTGTGTGTTTATTGAAGCTGTTGCCAATCAGATGCTTTTTAAATGCATTGTTTGGTCGATGAAAATCTGACAATACTTTGCTGGGCTCATAATTCTATCATTGAGAAGATCCCCAATATCGCTTGCTTCGGAGCAAGTGGCTGCTTTTTGTTCGGGCTTTTTTGTCCAGTGTGTTTTACCGATGACTGTAGACACTCACACTTACACTGTTATGTTGATTACACATAATAATTACAAGTTCAACTGAAACCTTTAAATTTACTTGGATTCATCACAACGTAAGAACTAATTTTCGGTCCAGTTTGGCCCTTCTTTTCTTCAAAAATGGCTTGAGGCTATCCTTGATACTGGCAAACAGCAAATGGGCCAATTTCCATGTGAGCACTCCTGTTCATCTCCTGTTCATCTTCTTTTGTCCTACGCTTGTCTAGTTTCCTCAAAGTGTACAAGTGTACATGATGTAACATTTGGCATTTTCAAACACATTGTGTTTGAAAAGCATCTTTTTACAAAGAGCCCAAACATACCATTTAAAATGAGTTCATTGATAAGCTGTCTGTTTCTATTTGTGTTAGTTGTTTTTTTATGCTTGAATGACATATAGGTCAGTGGTTTGAACAAAAAATGTTTCCTCTGCGAATGATCAGGTACAAGGACCGACCTTAAAACGAGTGAAAGAGGAGAGTGTTCAAACTATCATTCAAGAACACTTTAGAAATACAAGAAAGTCTGGTTCATTTGAAGGAAAATATAAAGAAATGATGGGTAGCAGAAGACTTATGCACAGTAGCGTATAATCTGATACATTATCTACACCTGATGCTGATATTTTCATTAAAAGGTGGAGGCACTGTAAACTGATCCACATATTCACGTCTTGCAGTTGTTATTCTGTAGCATTTTATCGGGATTCACTCTTTGTCCATAAACCTCAACTACTGTACAAAAACAATTAAAACCATATGATGTTATAAACTACTTGCACTATCCGTTATTTAAGTAATAATTCTGAGTCAGCTCTTTTTTACAGGTGAAGAGACCTTTGGACAGTCAGTATACAGGGAGTGCAGAATTATTAGGCAAGTTGTATTTTTGAGGAATAATTTTATTATTGAACAACAACCATGTTCTCAATGAACCCAAAAAACTCATTAATATCAAAGCTGAATGTTTTTGGAAATAGTTTTTAGTTTGTTTTTAGTTTTAGCTATTTTAGGGGGATATCTGTGTGTGCAGGTGACTATTACTGTGCATAATTATTAGGCAACTTAACAAAAAACAAATATATACCCATTTCAATTATTTATTTTTACCAGTGAAACCAATATAACATCTCCACATTCACAAATATACATTTCTGACATTCAAAAACAAAACAAAAACAAATCAGCGACCAATATAGCCACCTTTCTTTGCAAGGACACTCAAAAGCCTGCCATCCATGGATTCTGTCAGTGTTTTGATCTGTTCACCATCAACATTGCGTGCAGCAGCAACCACAGCCTCCCAGACACTGTTCAGAGAGGTGTACTGTTTTCCCTCCTTGTAAATCTCACATCTGATGATGGACCACAGGTTCTCAATGGGGTTAAGATCAGGTGAACAAGGAGGCCATGTCATTAGTTTTTCTTCTTTTATACCCTTTCTTGCCAGCCACGCTGTGGAGTACTTGGACGCGCGTGTGATGGAGCATTGTCCTGCATGAAAATCATGTTTTTCTTGAAGGATGCAGACTTCTTCCTGTACCACTGCTTGAAGAAGGTGTCTTCCAGAAACTGGCAGTAGGACTGGGAGTTGAGCTTGACTCCATCCTCAACCCGAAAAGGCCCCACAAGCTCATCTTTGATGATACCAGCCCAAACCAGTACTCCACCTCCACCTTGCTGGCGTCCGAGTCGGACTGGAGTTCTCTGCCCTTTACCAATCCAGCCACGGGCCCATCCATCTGGCCCATCAAGACTCACTCTCATTTCATCAGTCCATAAAACCTTAGAAAAATCAGTCTTGAGATATTTCTTGGCCCAGTCTTGACGTTTCAGCTTGTGTGTCTTGTTCAGTGGTGGTCGTCTTTCAGCCTTTCTTACCTTGGCCATGTCTCTGAGTATTGCACACCTTGTGCTTTTGGGCACTCCAGTGATGTTGCAGCTCTGAAATATGGCCAAACTGGTGGCAAGTGGCATCTTGGCAGCTGCACGCTTGACTTTTCTCAGTTCATGGGCAGTTATTTTGCGCCTTGGTTTTCCACACGCTTCTTGCGACCCTGTTGACTATTTTGAATGAAACGCTTGATTGTTCGATGATCACGCTTCAGAAGCTTTGCAATTTTAAGACTGCTGCATCCCTCTGCAAGATATCTCACTATTTTTGACTTTTCTGAGCCTGTCAAGTCCTTCTTTTGACCCATTTTGCCAAAGGAAAGGAAGTTGCCTAATAATTATGCACACCTGATATAGGGTGTTGATGTCATTAGACCACACCCCTTCTCATTACAGAGATGCACATCACCTAATATGCTTAATTGGTAGTAGGCTTTCGAGCCTATACAGCTTGGAGTAAGACAACATGCATGAAGAGGATGATGTGGACAAAATACTCATTTGCCTAATAATTCTGCACTCCCTGTATTTGTTTACCATCAGAGCGGATTTGAAATGAAACGGATGCAACTGAAATGCTGACTTTCAGCTTTAATTTAAGGATTCGGACAAAAATATTGCTCAGCTGTATTTATATACAAACTGCCCTATTTTCTGGAGCTAAAATATTATTGGGGAGTCGACTCTGTCTTATTTCTGTATTTTTTCATAAGTTAAGCAGGTTAAAGGTCCAGAGATGATTCCAACTGTGGCATTTGCATTTGGAAGTTGTTTCTGTGAACTGAAGCAAAGGTTGAAGGACCTCTTAAGGCAAAGGGAATATTCTATCCTTAGACTGGAAAACAAACATATCTGAAAGGGAGCAGAAACTCGTCAAATCAGCAGTTCGGCTCTTGCTGAGAAAAAAGAAAGCATTGGAGAGTTCGTCAACAGAAATAGGTCCTTAAATCCATAAAAGACAAAAGTGGTGGATGTCAGCAGGATCATTTCCACGGGAAAGACAAAAAACCCTCCACAGGATGCACCAAGTGTGGAAGTCACTGCATTGATTGCAAGACGCAAAACATTTATGTTTAGCTAGCCACACTAGCTTGTTGGACAGATGAAAATACAGCAGAGCTGGGAAGAAATAAAAGGAAAAAAGATCTAAAATGACTCGTAGTCTGAATAAAGTAGAGACAATTTGATGCAGGGATACACATAGTGTCATGAAACGCTGTGTGGCAGGCAGGAGATGAGGACTCAAAGTGCAGACTCACAGACTCAGGGGATGAACTCAAAATCACAGCTTTATTGGCTGGACACAGAGAAACGAGCATACAAAGTAAACTAAGCTAAACTGGGAAACAATGAACTAAAACTCACAGGGAGACACCGGGAGATCCACACAGCAAGAGGGTTGAAGAGACATTAACGACACGACAGTGAGCACAGGAAAACACAGGGCTTAAATACACTGAGGCAGTAATCAAGGGATGAGAGACAGGAGGGAAACACACCTGGGGAAAATCACAACTGACGAGGCAGGGGAAACGTAAACTGAACATACTCACGTAAGACAAGGACCTTCAGAATAAAGCAGGAAACTAACAGGCACAGGACCAGACAAGACACCATGGACAGACAGAGGGACATACGGGCAGAGAAGACTAAGCACCAGCAAAACTAAACATGAGGGCAAGATAACAAAGCCTAACCAGAAACAATAACCACCATCATCATCGTGCTACAGAATCAGAACATAATTATAATCAAAACAGTATCACAAAGAAACAGCATATAACTAATAATCCCGAGAATAGCCATACACATAAGAATTAATCCCTCACCAAGAATAAGACATATTCATAATCACAATCGCAGCACCAGAGGATAAGGAACAATCCATAATGCAGAAAATAAACCAAAACATAAGAAACTCAAAATGCTGGGTCGAACCGACCCAGGACCGTGACACATAGCTTCCTATGACACTAGGTCACAGGTGTTTGTTGGTGCTTTGACAAAACAAAAGTGTACTGAGCAGTGCTTGTACACACTGAGCGACGTGCAGTCAGCTTAACTGGGTGGCATCTCAGAGAACAGATGAACAATGAGCCAGACCATGCTGACAAAAGTACCCCAGGAGATTTTGAAAAATATATAAAAAAAGGTGGACTATTGTGCACGCAGCAACTAAACACTGCTACAGTAAAAGCCTCAGCAGGAAACCTTTTCTCTGCTGATTGGCCACGGGTTCCAGACTTCAGGAAGTCATCATCAAAGGATCACTGACAAAGTTTAAAAAAGATTTTATTACTATTATGTTAAATTGTTGCACTACATTTAATTCTCTAAAAAAAGGGACGGTACATAAGAATGTAATTGTTCATTAGTCAAGTCTATATTTTTTCTTAACCCCTTAACATCTGGATTTAAGAGGTTAAATTCAACTTTGGGTTAATTTAACTTTGATTGTTCAACTTCAAATACGTTGTGTTGTGTACAAAAATGATGAAAACTGTGCCACTGTTCAAAACTTTTTTTAAGTTATAAAAAAATCTTAAGAATTGTTATTTATTTATTATTTTCATTAAATAAAGAAACCTCAATCAGAACATAGTGCAAGCATTGCATTGTGTATTTTTCATTAGCACTGAGGTGAATTATGTTGCACAGTACGTGTAATAGCAAATAAGGTGATGTAACTAATTCTAGATTAGGGAAGATAAACACTGTGGGGAGAAATGGATGTGCTGCGAGGTGGAGAGGAAATGTGGGAAACATTATCAGGAGATCAGAGTCAATGAGTGGAGGCTAGTGGAGAGTAGCCTATCCCTCTCACAACCAGCTGTCTACAGGCTCGGACAGCCCTGTCAAACAACACTTATCCCTGCACACACGCACACACATAGAAGCATGCGCGCACATGCACACACACAAATTGAGAGAGACCTGAGTCCTAGGGTTAATCCCCCATCCAACCACCCATCAGCTTTTGCATAAGAAGATGACATCACAGATCAGTGAGGGATTGGCTGGGTGTGTCTGTGTGTTTGCCGGTGTGTGCATTTGTATATTTATCTTTGTATCAAATGTCGTCACTGTGACAGTCACACAGCAGGGTGATTGTGACAGTAAGCTCGAGGACCAGAAGTTACTTCTTTATTGTGGGGGTTAGGACTTTAAAGATTTTAGGCTTTAAGGTGAAGCGTTAAACCGGGTTGCTTTTACAGGAGACGTTTTACTTTAAGGTGATTATACAGGAAACGGTTTAAGTGAAAAAATAATCATAATAATAACAGTTTAGGTCCTCGCCAAGCTAGAATAAAAAAAAAAAGTGTGTGTGTTTGTGTGTGGCCTTTGTGCATGTTGGGATTGGACGACCTCACTTTGACACGTGGGGCTGGTAGGGTGCGGTGTGGGTGTTGAAAGTCATCTGCTTAATACTCTTATGTAAAACCAAACTGTAATACACTTTCCTCTAGTTTCTAGTAGAACCGTTATTAAAAGTGTGGATTTCCCCTCCTTTTTCTATTTGCGTACCACAGCTCTTTAAACATTTGCTTGGTGACTCAGTGGTTTAAGTGAAAGGCTAAAGCTCTTGTTGGTTAAAGGACTGATGGCTGCCTGGCTAGTAGGTTATGAGACTGAATGGTTTGACATGTTAATTAATGTGCTAGTTAATGGTAGAAGCTAGTAGCTCACAGAGTAACTGCATGTTTATTTCTAGGATCTACTAGGTTGAGGGTCAATTTTAGCCCAAACGTGTAGATGACACTTAATTTGAAAGGTAAGATCCTAAAATTTCAACAGCTTAGCATTTGGTTAAAACAAACCCAGTTCTAACCCTATGACAGGTGGACGTGAAGAGTGGTGGCTTCTTGCAAATGTGAATACTTTTTTTGTGTCAACATCGAGCCACCTGTACAGCTTTATACTTCCCGAGTTGACACGCATCCTGTACAGTACAGTAATGAAGGAAACCCCCAAGAGTTACATAAGTGTCGTCTCTAACTGCTATACTGAAAAAAATTTGGTTGACTAGTTGATTCTAGAAACATGGTTTAAAGACACAGTAATGTAGTTACAGTAAAAGGAAAAAAATGGTGAGAAATTCATCCACTGTACATTGAAGCTATTTCACTGATCTTTACAAACCTGTGTTTACATTTAGAGCTAATTACCGAGTTATGTGCTTAACCTGTTAATATCCACCAGGTCACTAGCAACCTGTTTTTGACTTAGAGTTTAGTGTAGGTTTAGCCACACGCTAAATTATGTGATTTTCAAAAAGTAGTAAATGTTATACTTCAAACTATTAAAATTTGTTTAAAGCATCTCCATTTGGATCATTTTTTGTTTGCTTAGTTGCATATTTCTGCCACTAACACCACACAGAAAACCCTAAAGCAGGTACAAGTGATTTGAGTTTTTGGACAAATATAAACAAATTGATTGTACTTGCACAAAAAGTGTCCTAAAATATAGCCACCCAGCCCCCAAACTAACATATAGAGGGCTGAGGCTGGATGTAGACCATGTGGCTTCAGTCCACATTGGCTTTGCAGTGAGCATTGCCTTCATCCACTGGAGCACATGGGTGTGCAAAAAGTCAGAGCAAACCAAAATATCACACTATCTAAAATTTTTTAATTTATTGTCAAATGAAGCTGTAAGAATGTGGCATCATCCAACCCTTTGGAGCATAAATTAATCCAACTGATTCCTTCTCGTATGGGTGATCAGATATAAACAATATATACTCTAAGTATAATAACTATGATACAGTATGTATGTTCATATGTTGTATTTGATAGTACTAATGATATTACCCAAATCATCGAGCCACCATCTGGTGTCGTGCCTGCTACCACAAAAAGCTAAACATTATCCGAGAATTCCATTTATCTCCAGGACCAAAGGCGGTAAATCATTCATGCAGCTCAAAGCTTCTGTCTGGAAACTGCCCAAATCAGTGGTGGAGATTGCTGATGAGCTTGAGCTCTGGGGTCACATTCAGCCCAGAAGGTTAATTTACTGTTTATATCTTTGACTCTCTCACTAATAACTTCGACAGACCAAATATGACACTTTAAGATGTGCCAGATCTGAGCTCTGGTTTTTGATCTGGCACTTTTTCCCAGTGTGTTAAATGAAATATTGAATGCAGTGGACAGGTGTTACTGAGGGTGCAGTGACCGATGGGAATTAAAGGTTCTACTTTCTACTTTCTCAAACTTTCTTTTCTTAAATATATATAGCAGTTGTTCTGTTACATGGTCCTAAAAGTTTGAAGACCACAGTAATACAAGGAAATCTGATTGCCTCAACTGAACTGCTTTGGTCCAGCATGTTAGTATGTAGAGTAGTAGTGGAGGAAAACATTTCAGTCTTGTTAGTTAATAATTTTTTAGATGCAGTCCTAACCTGTAACATTGCATCTGTCAAAACCTTTATGTCTAACTGTATGCAGGGTTACAGTTTGAGATTTAAGATTAACCTCATTCACCATGTCCACCTAGGGTTAGGGTTTGGTTTTTTTTAGCCACAAGCAAAAGGACACATTTTCAGCAAAGAATACATTTTGGCATTAGTTTTTCAGTTAAAAGCTTTTCAACTGGGCCTTTCTGGACAGGAAAAAACTTTAACAAATTTAATCTCTAACCATAACTCTAGATGGGACCACCTGGTGGTCGCTAAGCATTTACATTTAGTAATATTAGCTATTTATTGACAATGAACATTGATAATGAGTGGCTCCATAATACAGTGATTTATACATTTGCCTAGCAAGCCAGAGATCCCTGGTTTGAGTCTGAGAGGAAACGCGTCTCTCGGTTGTGTCAGGAAGGATATCCGGTGTACAGATCTGCGAAAGCAAGTCTGTGGCGCTACCTGTTGTGACCCCTTATGAATACGGGAGTAGCTAAAAGTTGCTAATGAACAGTGTTCATGAAGTTTTCTGTAGTGTCAGATGCTGGATGGTGTTTGACTTTAATTAGAACACTAATCTTAGGCACTCCCCCTTGAGGATGTGAAAGTGGAGATAAGTGAGGGAGTTTTTCTTTAAAGACCTGACATCTTTAGGGTCACGGCTTCTTCCGTCTCAGATACTTTCCTTAAATAACTCCCTGACTCTAAAAGCAGATAAGGCTTACTCTAGCAGCAGTTACGTCTACAGTTTGCAGGGACCTCGGGGCTTGTCAGGAACCTTTGCGACGTCAGTGTTGGGACAAAACGCCATATCCTGTGAACCTCTGAAGACCCACCTGGTCACCAGTAACCCATTTGAGTTCAGGAATGGCCTTGGTGTTAGCCTTAATGTCTAGCAAATATCTAATGAACAGTTTTTTTAGTTTGTGTCTTAATACTTTTCTTTTAAGGTACTATAAAAACACTACCACTACCCCTCCCCTTATGTCTAACCATGACACTCGATGCATTGACACTGACTTACCGGGTGTTAAGAAGTTAAATGATCTAGAAGGACACTTTCCAGAGAATAATAAATCATTTTAAATGCCGTGCACACAGCTTTGGCAAAACAGGGCAAAACAGTTTCCCTCCAACTCACCAGTTTACCAGCATGGCTGCATTGTTGCTTGACACAAAAGGGAGTTCCCCACGAACACTGTGAAATACAGATCCTTGCGAGAAAAGTAAAATCCACCAGAGGAGCATGTTCTTCCTCTTTCCTTTGCCCCCGGTCCTTTCAGGATCCATGCATCAAGTGCAAAGGTAACCCTTTGCAAGGGATGTGTCTGGATGATTCCAGCAGGTGTAGAAGTGGACAGGGTAGTTGTGAACCAGGTGGCCTGGAGTCATGAAGGCATCAGAGGGCCCGAGCGATGAGGTAGAAGAGAGAACTAAGCATGCTGGGGAACTCCAGATCGAGGCATGGCAGTGACAGTGACGTTGATAACTGTGCGTAGCGGCCGTTCGCCCTCAGCACAGGGCAGCTGCAAAATAGAGAAATTTCCCCCGGTTTTAAGCTGATGTCAGCTGATGAGTTCAGCGCACTTTCTGAATTGCTTTTTCTGTCCTCCCCAAGCCAGTCAGTTCCATGAAGAGCGTTGGAGGTACCAGAAAAATAAAAAGAAAGAAAGAAAAACAACATAAAAAGTAAAAAAAGAGGTATGCAGATATATCTACACGGCTATCCCCCCTCCATCCCACCAGTGATTAGCAGCAATGAGTGTCCGTCTCCGTGGCTTAGAGCGTGCGCTGAGGTGTGTGTCAACAGCTAGAGATCATGCTTCATGTGTGTTTGACTGTGTCTACGTGTGTCAGAGCCTGGATTGGCAGGGTGGAAAGGGGCGGGGTTTGGAGCTCAGCAATGGATCCCAAGACAGGAAGCCTCAGCACCCCCCTCAACCCCCCCCCGCTTTCAACTCCCTCTCTTTGCGCTCACTGATGGCAGGATGCAGATTGTAACCAGGGATTAGGGAGGTTCAAAAATCCGATTTTGCTTGGAGAAAGCCTCATGTATTACTGTGTGTGTGTGTGTGTGTGTGTGTGTGTGTGTGTGTGTGTGTGTGTGTGTGTGTGTGTGTGTGTGTGAGGGAGAGAGAGAGCGGCTTGTGTACGTGTGCCCCAGTGTGTGGAATACAGTCATTAGATTTTTCATAGTTTACCAGCGCCTGCAGTCACAAACTGCTGCTGGCAATGGGGATTTTTTTTAAAACCCTCAAATGCAATCTTCTGTTGTTTAACAGAGTATTCTGTCCTCCCACTTCCCACCTCTCAACACACTTTTACCTCCCACTGTCACGGCCCACTGTCGAACCCAGACATTAACTGCATAATAATCTATTCTCGTGTTCTCTCAGTAATTAACACTGCTTACGCTAATTTTTCCTTTTAATAACAGACCTGAAGTCAGGTTCATTTTGCTGTTATGTTTAACTGAAATGTTCTCTTTACACCTTTTCACCAGTCTCTAACACCTCTGATTATTTCATTAGTCTAATGGTAGAATAGTGAAAAGAAGGGGAGATGTGTTAGCTGAGCTTATTACTGCTTCTCAAATGACACTTTTCATTCCTTTTATCCAGTGACTGAGCACCATTGCAGCCATTTTACTTGTTTTTTAATCACACTGCTGGTAGTTTGTTCTAAAATAAAGACATGCCCAATGCGGTAGACTAAACATCTTTTGTTCAGTAAGGAGGTCAAGTCGCACATTAATAATTCCTCTATTCTCAAAGCGCATCTTTAAGTAGATATTTCTGTTATTAGGACGCTGTTGTTTGTTGTCCTTATCTAACCTTATATCCTTTTTATTTGCTTCTTTCCCCTCAGGACAGTATACAGTGATGATGGCCCATTTCTTCCTGAAGAGGAAGATTGGATATTTTGTCATCCAGACGTATATGCCATGTTTCATGACTGTAATCCTGTCCCAGGTGTCATTTTGGCTGAACAGAGAGTCAGTTCCTGCCAGAACTGTTTTTGGTGAGTGAAGCTGCTTACGTACTAATCCTTTTAAAAAAAAATTTAAAAAGTAAAAAACTTTTTATTTAACTGGGTAATATTTCCGTCATGCGCATTCATACCAGGGAGAATAATAACAGTCGCTCACTGAGCAGCAGCACTGCACAAGCTGACAGTTAGGAGTTATTAAAGTGCCCACCTTCGCTGAGTGAGGCCAGTCTGTCGTTTGTTTCCAGCCGGCTCATAAAAACTAAATTTAAAATCGTCATGTTTAACTTTGTTTGCACCCAGGGGTGACCACTGTGCTGACCATGACCACCCTTAGCATCAGTGCGAGGAACTCGCTCCCCAAAGTGGCCTATGCTACAGCCATGGACTGGTTCATTGCCGTCTGCTATGCTTTTGTCTTTTCTGCCCTCATTGAGTTCGCAACAGTGAACTACTTCACCAAGAGGAGCTGGGCTTGGGATGGCAAGAAGGCTATGGAAGCACAACACCCTAAGGTACAATTTGTGGGTCCTTTGATACACATTTAAGAGTTTATTCTATGATCATCCAGAAATACCAAAAACGCAAACTTGGCTATGACCTGTGGTTATGAAATATTAGCAGTTGGTTGCAGGGCCTAGAAGTGTGGCAGTGTATTTGAAACATTAGCTAAGTTATTATCATATTCCACAAGAAACAAAGGAAGTGTTGAAAATGATTGATTATGGGAAATAACAATATGTTTTGTTATCTGACTGGGGCAAATGGTTATCTAAACTTTTTCTTCCTCCTGGCCCCCCAAACCTGTCACAGCACATGGCTGCCCATCTGGCTGGCTCTGCTGGAGGTTTCTTCCTGTTAAAAGGGAGTTTTTCCTTCCCACTGTCGCCAAGTGCTTGCTCATAGGTTGTCATCTGATTGTAGGGTTTTGCCTTAGACTTGAGGCTTTCCCACTGTGTTATGGTGATATGTATCAGGGTTGTCTTGTGGACATTTTGGGTCCTTAATGGAATTCCTTGAAGCTAACCATAATGGATAATGTTACGAGGTTCAACACAGGGTTACCAGGGAAAGCAAGCAAGCACAGAAGAAAAAAAAATCAAACCTACAATGAAAGAGAAAATTTTATTTGAAATCAGAGGAATGTGAGCAGACAATAGACAGTTTTAGCATTATGTCATTTCCATGTTGTTATTTGTTAAAACCAAAAGCGATCATATTTGGATGAGTGTGGAGTGCATACTGAATTTCACTGACAAAAAAACTGAAGCACAGTTATTTATTTGATTATTTGTCAGATGATACCATAAAAAAAATCCAGAAGAAATTCAGTGACTCTACTCTAGGCGTCTAGGCCTTATCTGAGAAACAGTACTGCTTACTCTACTATACTATAGGGTTTTAAACAGTCTTAAGGTCATTACACACCGAACACACTGCAAAAAACACCAAAGTGAAATTCCAAATTCTTTGGATCCAAACTTGTTGTGTATTATATAAACAGGCAGAACACATTTCACACGCACTGTGAAAAAAATTATATCATTATTAAGCAATGATAAGCTGTTCCTGATGTTTCTGAACAAGAAAAGAATGAAACTGAGAGTCTGGGTTCCTCTAATTCTCATCAGGCAACACCAGGAAGAATTTCATGGTTTGATCCAGGAGTTGAAGCTGTATCACGACCACTTTCATACATATCTCGGGATGACAGTGGAGCAGTTTGAGCTGTTGTTGGCAGAGTTGAGACCACATCTGAGGCAAAGAAATAATTACAGAGAGCTGATTGTATGTTCAGTACTGGTGTGCCAAACATAGTCTGATTGGTCAGATTTCTGCTTTTGGATCAGAGAAAGCAAGCTTGGTTCAAAAAAATAAATGCCGCAATTTCGTCCAGCAACATCACATCCGGTGTGTAAAGGCCTTTATGCCAGACTAATCATTTTCTGCCTTTAGCTACACCGTTAGCAAACAGATATTAGAGCAGTGTTACATTTACGTGACACTGAAGCAAGTGAACTTCAGTATAAGCGTATAAAAAAAAAAAGTTAAATACATAAATGCACTGTGAGTCATCAGGATATTGAAAGTCACTTCACAGCATGGATTACTATACATTCTGCTTGGTTTAATAATCCCAGTGATGTCTAGGACAACCGCCAGGCATCTGTTAACAGCTGCGCTAAAACATATATACACAGTGCAGTCATCATAAATAAAACTCAAACTGACAGAACACCAGTGGAAATCATGCTGCTAACTGATTGAAATTCAATAACCCAGCAGCCCACATTTTACCAGAATGTTCTGCCAGAAATATTTCACCTCAGTAAGGTCACTAATCACTCCAGACAGAACAAAACACACAGATTCTTCTTAAGCCAGAAAAAAAAAGAAAACTGATAACAGTAGAGCAAAATGAGGCTTGTAACTAACGTTCTACTCAACGTGCTCTGTCCTGCCGTAGAAACGAGACCCGATGGTTCTGTCCAAGAAGCCCAACAACGTGTGTTCGGCAGGTGTCAACTACACCCCCAACCTCACCAAGGACACGTCCATCTCCACCATCTCCAACACGACGTCGGTACACCTGCGTTCTGCTGAGACCAAGACGATGGACCCCAAGAAGACCTACAACAGCGTCAGCAAGATCGACAAGATGTCGCGGATAGTGTTCCCTGTCCTCTTCGGAACCTTCAACCTCGTCTACTGGGCCACGTACCTCAACAGAGAACCGTTGTCGAAAGGAGTTGTCATCTCAACGTAATCGCTCTTCTTATTGTTCCTTTCTTTTTCAGGGGCGTGGGGCGGGGGGGGTGCAGTTTGTGTCAGGGAGAAGGTAAGGTTGAGCCTAATTGAAGAGGGGTGATCCAAAATGAAAGCGGCCATTGCTACATCTCTGCCCCCAAACAAAACAAATGTGAAAACAAAGAACAAAAACTATACTCACCTATTTAGTTCAAGCACTCTGAATGGATGCAAGGCTTCACAATTCCCTTTCCTATTTTTCATGGCCTAAAACACTGCTTCTTAAGACTACATTAACAGGAGAGAGGGTGCTTTGCTTCTTTCTCATCTATCCTGCTGCAGTTTGCATGATGCTCACCCCCAAAAAGGGAACATGGACTCCTCTTTGTCTTGAACACCGACCATGTATATGTCAGTCATTGCTTAAACTATGGGAGCACACTTGGTCACTACTACCCGGAGAATTTAACGAAGGAATTTAACGCTTCATGTTCTTACTGCACTGGGCTCATAAACTCTGCAATCTAACTCGCATTTGAATTTTAAAACAGGATTTTAAAATGTACCTAATTCCGCGCTATGAGAAAGACACATCTCTCGAGATTGATGCTGCAAGTGCATTAATAATGTCGTTTTATGTCTCCTTTTAAAAAAAAAAAAAACCTAAAAAACTCTTGCCAATTCTTTTCCTCTGCCTAACGCTGAGGGTGCTTGTGTCTCTTGTTGTACAACTTTACTTGAAGATTCAAGAACTATTGCTGCAGGCCTGGTTTCCCAAAAGCACTGGCAGTAAGAGTCTCAAAGTAAAATGTGAGAGTAAAAGAAGTTTTGAATTTAGGACCAGCAAGAATGTTTGAAAATCTTTTTTTTCTGACCTACTTACACGAGGGTGACTGGACGGCTGTGGCAGATGTGTTAGCACAAATTAAGGATTGGATATATGTGATTTAACAGAATTTTGAGCCTGGGTCACTCAGCTGGGAAACCAAAATGCACAGCTGAGAGACCAAATGGAGAGTAAGTCACATACAAGTCAGGACAGCGATGTGGACAGTTTTGGGACTGTCGTTCAGAGACACCCAGACATGCGTCCTGCTAATGTGTCCACAGAGAAAACAGACTCATGTACAGTTCATAACCCTGTTTTGGTTTTTTAAAAAACTGCTGGTGAAGTTTACTAAATGAGTACTGTGACATTTTTGTGATTTGTAAGGCACTGACACAGCTGCTATGTATTTGTAAGTGTTCCATTTCCAGGATTCCAAATGTGGGGAGGAAAGTATTTAACTTAATCATATAAATGTGGTTTTCTAAGGCTTGCGACAGGTAATTTGCTGCACACTGTGCCGTTATTTAACACCGAAAAGAGCATGCCTTATATTGCACCTGGCTGCGATAGTTGTCGCAAGGAGCATTAATTTATGTGGAATGCCAAGGGGAGACGTTATCAGAATGAGCATGTAATTGGTTCGGGTATATGGCTGTGACAAATCTTTGGATCTGCCCTGTCAGCTGCTCATGCTGAACAGTTCGAGCCAAGCCCCACATATTTAGTGTATTTTGATATAACAAAGCAGAACATACCGCAGAGCATCGGCGGCAAGGAGAGAATTACAAGATGTATACAAGCCATGGCTGTATAGCTGGTAGCAAGGTTAGTTTTTTTTGCAGTGTGCACAGCTGTTTGTAGGTTTTTTCATCATGTTTCATCAAATAGGCAGCAGGTCATAGTGAGCTCAAAAAATAAACAAACTCAAAAAATACACCCTGAGCTCTGTAACATCACAAATCGACTTCATACATTTTGTCTATTTTTTAAGTTCTGTCCCAAAACTATTTTAAGAAAAAACTGTAATGTTTGTCAAAATGTCACTGTAACTGTGACAAAGGTGTTGGAGGTGTTCCAGGATTGTGCATAAGCTGTTGCCCACAGGTGGCTGTGAGTCAGATTCTTTCCTTTGACTTTAATAAATACCTGCAGACCCTTATACAGAACAACACATTGCACGGTCACAGTACCGGCCTGGGTTTGCAAGTCAGTTGGGATTTGACAGTTAATAATGTTTTGTGTTGTGCTACACATCCTGCACATGGGCTGTTAAACACATATTTTAGGTTTGTGAGGCAGAGCTGGTTGTAGTAAAGTAATAAAGCAGTCTTGGGCTGCGTCAGCCTTTAAGACGACAGTTTCTGACGCAAGACTAATCATTGACCTTTTTAGTAGATTACCTGCAGAACTTTCCACTCCCACTGAGCTATTCTTTTTCACATACAAAAAGTGAATCAATAATTTTCTCACTCATGCCTCTTAATAGCTACACTTGAGATAGCTCAGTTCATGCTTTGCACAAAGTCAAAGTATTCTGGGTCATTTAAGCATTTTCTCAGGCTGTTGGAAAATGTTAAGTCCAGTCTACAGTGTGTTTGTGAAAGTAAAGTGCTGGGGGGGAAAAAAGATGATTATCGTGTCATGTTTCTGGATTCCAGCAAATCTATACTAGAAAGAAAACCTCACGCATATATCAGCAACAGGAGACAGAAATTCAACAGCTCAGCCGCTAACAGGTGACCAAAGATTGATTGTACCATGAACTGACTCATAACGGTCCACAAAAGTGAGCAACACAGCAGAGCTCTGTCCTCTCAGAATGACTTGCTATTGGGTTCAATCGATGGGGTGAAGTTTATCAAAACTGCACCCCGACTTGAATTAATTTACTTCACCTCCGCGAGCTAATCCAATGTCATTGGACTGCATTGATTTTTTTTCTCAGAATGTTTCTCTGTTTTGAAAGCTTGGTTAGACGAGGCCTTTAAGCTGCATAGAATTTTGGGAAATTAGGCCGAGTGTCATGAGAGAATCATGTAAATAGCCTTTTTTGTTTTCAATGTAGCTCTTTGCTTTGACACAAAAAAGACAGATTGTCACATTTGTGTTCTGAAGCCCTTAGTAGAAAAAAAAAGCCTAATGTTGACTTTCAAGTTATAAAGGGTATGTTATTGTCTCCAATATCTTTTTCTTCTGTGTACATGTGTGAGTTTGTTTCGTTCTTGTGGCTTGTAGAAGAGCTGATCAAACTTGATCTTTGGACTGATTTGTATTTTATATCTACAGTGACTTAATTAAAGCGACGAGCACACATTTTGGCATTACGGCTCAAGCCTACCTGTTGCACAGCATGTGTTGGTTTGTGGTGAGACAAACTCAGGAATAAGAGGACCCCATGCTCCCAACAGAAATATCACTTCTTCATATCTATCATATGGATTTTGAACACCAACCTCTCTCCCCTGCTGCTGGGAGCATTGTCCTCAAAAACTTTAGGCCGCTAAGCAGATATTTATACACTGGCTTGGTGAGAAACCATGTAAATAAGGGTGACATCAGCTGCTATCTGCTTTGCATTGTGTACTTAAGTCCACCTTAAGTGATTTTATTTTGACTTAGTGTGCCAGGATATGCTGTGGTATTTTCGTGCTGTTTAACTGATGTTGAAGCTGTCATTTATGGAAATCTAAGATCCAGCTTTCTGTCAGATCAGACAATGTTTCAGTTTCAGTGCAATGGCAGCCAAATACAGGATACAGACGAGACATCTCCCCCCACCAATCTGTAATCTGTCTGTTCCTCGACTTCCTGCTTGTATCTGACACATTATCAAGTAACAGTACACACTTTCTGTCTTTGTATTTCTGATTAGGTCTGCAGTAGTTGAGTTCTTCAACAAGTGTGTTTTTTAAACTAAACAGTTGTTTTTATTGAGCTTTATTTAAGCCTTGTTTTCTAACATATAACCAAAGGAACTATTACTGTAAAAAGTCACTGATAATGTCCCTGAGAAACACGTATAGCCTTCATTATTTTTTCTGTGGACAGCAGCTTCAGTCTGACAGAAGTTCTCTGTATGGACAAAGGTACTGGGTCTCACCTGTTATTCTTTGAATTCTTGTATTTTCAGTCCCATTGCTTTGGCTGTGTAAAATCTAAAGAATCTAGGCCTGTACTCTTTTGTGCTTTTATTTGGGAAAGAATGGGTCTTTCTAAAGAGATCACTAATTTAAAAGTGCTACTGTAATAGAGTGAGGCATTGCAACAAGTCACTTCGTCTAATTTTGTACCTTTCAGAAATTCCACAGTCAGCTGTAAGTGGCATTTTTGCAAAAGTGGAAGTTTTTAGGGACCACAGCAACTCAGACACCAACTGGCAGACCACGTAAAGTTAGAGAGTGAGGTTGCCAAGAGCTGAGGCATATAGTGCACAAGTGTAATCAACACTGTGCTGAAGTGCAGAGTTCCAAACCTCCTCCAACATTACAATCAGCACAAAAAACTGTATAGCAGGAGCTTCATGCAACGGGCTTCCATGCAGCGCAGCTCCTGTAGGTAGCCCAGTACGTTTGTGCCAATAGTGTATCTCTACAACTATTAGCTTGTCCATAAATTTGGCTAATATGGTAATATTCATGGAAAATTTACAATAACTTTGGTGATCCTCTGACTTTTTCTAGTGCCATCATCAGATCAAAATTACTGTGGCTGGTGGGTAATATATGCAAAATTAATTCATCTTAGTTTAGTTAGTTTAATTCAGAATCAGTCAATTAAAAATAAAAAATAATCCTCTAGTCTATAAAACTAAAAATAACATGAAAGTCCAAAAATTTTCAAAATTTATTTTGACTGTTAACAGGCTAAACGAATACAGCTTATATGATGTTATACCAGCTTATAAACATCTGTACCTGCTGCTAAACACCAGCATGTTAGCGTCATCGTTGTTAGCATGTGGATATTCGCATTTAGCTGCATGTAGAATAATAGTAGGCAGACAGATGGATGAACACTTGAATTCAATACGTTATAAATTCCCTGATGTTAATTCTCGGTAATTTAATAAATATTTCTGACCGATAACGAGCTAAAATAACATATAGGTAAAGTGGCATTTGTTATACTCAGCATGTGTTATCTTTGATAATATTTGTCGACTTTTTATTCATTTCTACTATTAGTAGCATGCTGGCATTAGCATTTTACTGCATGTAAAACAGTGATAGGCAAATAGCAAACACTGACCTTCTAATAAATGAATGAATTGAAGAATGAATGAATAAATCTATGTATAAGCATATTATACCATATTATTAATCCTCTGAATAAAACAATGCTAATATCATAATGGGTTTTGAATGCTAGCCAGCTAAATTAATACAACTAACATGATTTACCTGCCTATTAATATTACACTTGTTAGCATCAACCTTTTAGCTCTGTCGGTGTTAGCATACTGTGCTTGATAGCTACATATTAGCTACATATAGAACCTTGACAATATTTGGCAAACAGACAAATATAGGATTGTATTTTTTCTGCTGTAGAAAACTCAATCATATTAACTATAGGACATCATATATTTAGTACTACCCACATTGTAATTCTGTCTTTTCCAAAAATTCGGCAAAGCTAATATTATGTTTATATGGTAGAGGCTGAAAGAAGACAAGTAACTCACGTATATCAGCTCATTCACAAGAGCTATCAGGTCAGAGGATCCCCATAGTGCTGAAACCTGGTAGACTTCCCAATGTCTGTGCACACCTTTCTTGACGTAAACCAGTGCACCCACCCATTTAACTATCTCTTTCTAGCCAAGAAACAACCCCTCCCTCCTTCCTTCAGCCACTGTGACAGACTCATCTGCCATACATCTGTTAGAATAAGGGATTTAGTTCTGCTTAAGTTGCTTTCACCCATTCAGGGAAGCCCCTTACAGCAAAGCGCTTCTGTCCAATTTAAGCCCTGACTGGCCCAGCCCTGATGACAAACACTTGTTTTTCTCAGTGTGTTGTCTGGACAGCTGTGGCTGGTGCATGTTAGGAACAAACTTAGGGTTGATTATATGTCCTTTATCCCAAGCTAGCTCATGGGCAGTGAAGCTGACTGACGCTTTGAACTCTTGGCTGGGGAATTTATTGCACATCCAGCAGCTGGCTTAAAGGACACTTGCGGAGCTACGATAGCAACAGTTGCCTGTTCCAGTAAAGCTAAAGGTGGCCAATAAAATGCATAAAGTTGCTCATGTTTTTTTTTTTCAAAAACTTTTTACAAGAATATTTACGAAGAACCCATCAAACAGACTTTTGCTTAATTTTGCAAAGATGCAGCAAAGCCATTGTAGCTGGGCTTAATAACGTATTTGTGTCACTCATTCTTTGTTTTATGTACTGTATTTGTTTTGTGTATTATACTGATAATGATCAAATAAAAAGGATTAGCAAAGATGCTATATAATACATTGCAAACACTGCTGTAGCTCAAATGTTGCTTTGTTGAATCCTGATTAAAGCTGCACATATAAAAGGAAATCTGACACTGGTATGTCTGAATCCTATCCGTTTGATTGTCTATTGATATTAAATGCTTTGATGAACTACTTAATGCATTTGGGGTCACTTAGAAAAGTTATTTTTATAAGTAATGCAAATTTGTTTTAATTTGATATAATGTGAAATTCATCAGAAATCTTATACCATCATGAATCTTTTTCTTTTCCATTTTTTAAGTTTGATCTACCTAGTATCTAAGAGGGCATACAGAGGCCCATTGTCACTGTGTTTCAGTGGCATATGATATGCTGTGGTATCTTTTTTCATGATGATATGATAGATGATGATATATGTTTATATTTTCCCAGTTAATGAAGCTGTCAGAGGTTTTAGATTGACAAATAAACTCTTTATAGCTTAATTAAATGGGACCTGCTAAGCAAAAGTCAGCTTGTACTGCTCTGTTAGGGGAGTAGTACACACCTTTGTGTTAAGCCCTCAGCTTTTCAGTTTCGTGCATTGAATAACCTTCATTTCTTAGGGCCCACGTCATTGTTTTCCCATACAGGCTTACACACAGCAAGCCAAATGGATTGCTGTGTGTAATGATGACATATTTCATCTGAGATAAAATCTTTGGGAAATGGTTTTCCTAATGATCATTTGGCCTTTTGCAACAATTTTGATAGACCGTTCTCAGCCTAGGCAATAGCTTTTATCACTTGTTATCAGTCCTGCACATATCAACAACAGGTGGTGTGATCCACCTACAGGGTGGAGACTATTTTGCCCTTCTAAATTTAAGTAATAATGAAGAACTGTCAAGCAGATTTGCCTTTTGGACAAAACAAAAACAACCTTTTTATGTTTACACTAGAAAAAAGATTGTGCTCTGTATAAACTCAATGTATACTGATGAAGTACATTTCATTTGACCAGATTCCACTGAAATTTATATTCTTCTGATATTTCAAAATTACATTGAAAATTTACATGTATTTAAATAAGTCAGCATATTGGGCATAAAATATTTTGAGTGTCGGAACTAAAAGTCCTTTTGTTATGTGTACAAACAAAAAGGTCCTGGTTTGGGATAAAATGCACACTTTTCAAATATACATCCAGTGGCGTGTCCAGCGGGGTGGCCTGGGGGGGCACAGGCCACCCCCCCAACCAGACTGGCCACCCCAGGTGCCACCCCGAAGCTAAAACAATAAAATTCAATGAAATATCAAATGTATGATTATGTTTTCACAGTGAAGCTCAGATATCCGAGTGTAAGTGAATGCTGCATCGGCTTCTGCACTATGAGCATTATGTTAGCAAAGATAGGAGAGCCAAGCACTAAAGACGGCACCTCAGAAAACATTTTTTTGGTGACAGATTAACAGGTTAACATTGCTGGACTGGCCATCGGGCATACCGGGCATTTGCCCGGTGGGCGGATGACTTATTTATTTATTTATTTTGTAAGGGCATGAACAATGAGAGGTGGTGGATTGGCCAGATGCTGGCCGATGTGTAAAAAAAACTCAGTTGTTTGGTGGTCGCTATGTCGGAGCTTCCACAGAGGCCAGCAGGTGGATGAGGGAAGGGGAGGCAGGAGGAGGAGAGACCCGAGGCGGCCGCCAGTCCGATTGTCAGGACAACTGAACTTCAGGTAAGAAGTTATGACCTGCAGTCTATCTGGGTCAGATTTAAACCAAGTTTAGGTGCAGTTTATTTTCGTTATGCTGACTTTTTACAGTCAGTTACAATAACTCGTACTGCGTGCTAGCTAGCATGACGGAGTTTATATACAGCTGGGTGGGTGCTGTGATGTTACTGATCTTGAACTTTATTTTATTCATAAGGTTAGTTAGTAGAGTTGCCAACCGTCCCATAAAAAACAGAATCGTCCCGCATTCAGAGAAAATATTGCACGTTTCGTATTGAGCTGAGAAGGGACGCAGTTTGTCCCGTACTTTAAGTATAATGAAAAACAGACACAGCTGGAGTTATTCTGTCTTTATGCTGCACAGCTGCCTCTTCTCCTCTCATTCTCTCCCCCCTCCCTCTCCTGTTCCTACTTCAATCATGAAACTGATCAATGATCAGCTGATCGGCTTTTCTCTCTTTTTTTTTATCGCCCACTTTGCGCCAGAAAGAGGAAACCGGCAGATGTCGCGCTAAACAACAGCAGCACGTTTAAGCTTGATCAGCTGTTGTTAGAATTTATTTAATATTAATTTCTAGTATCAGCTGATGTTTGCTGGAGCCACAGCTGTAAAGCTGCTGGTCATGATGTCGATTTGGTTATCTGGTGAGAGGGAAACATGAAGATGAAACCAGGAGATGTCCTTACTGAACCATCAGAGCTGAACAGGTGATGGAGAAACAGGTTTACCTTTTAGGTGACATGAATGAGTTGAAGGGAAGTTATGAACTGTTTCTGAGAGACAAATAACTCCAGGATCCTTTTCTAAGTAGCTGACAGCTGGTAACTGTGCAGGGGCGGGTCTAGCAAAGTGTTGCCAGGGGTCCATGTAGGGCATTAACAGGGAAAGGGGGGCACAAAGAAATACTTTTCTTTCTTATTCTCATTTAAAATATCTCGCTTTTATTAAATAATTATCTGAATCTTGTGAACAAAGTTTTTATTTGACGTAAATTGTATAGAGATCATACATATACCAACAAGACAGTGTACATCACTGTCACAACAGCGTTTGTTTTCATTCAAAGGCTTTATGGCTTTAATACCTGGTGGGCCGGTCTCTGGTCAAAATTTGTCCCAGTCCAGCCCTGCAGGTTAATACTGGCAGCGTCACCATGCCAGCTGTCTGTATTTCATCATCAGCCAGTGTTGTTCTTTATACATCAGTATTACCAAAGTTTACCATAAGGCAGCATAGAAAGTATTTACTTGCTTTCAGGTTTCATTCAAATGTTAGTCTTTTCATTTGTTTCCCACTTTTTCCTGTTTCAAAATCAAACACCAGTTTGTGAGAAGATTATCTTCTTTTTTTAATAGGCAGATAAAGTTTTGCATTGGCTAATTTGCCAATTGTATGTTAAAAATGTTTGTATTTTAATATTCAAAAATGTTTTTGCCCAAAACATATGTGCACTATATTTCCGTAAAAATACTATGCAAATATTGCTGTCCTTGAAAGCTGAATAAACACTGACAAAGCACTGATTGTATCTCTTGTACATTATCAGCGCAGTATCTAAAAACTTTGCACCGTAGTGGTTAAAATCTCATTCTAATAAGAGTTAAAAGCGCATTCGGTCATTAGGTTTATAGGGTTATTGAATTATGGTTAACGGTTGGTAGAATTTTTTTTAACATTATCTGCCAATTACATCTGCCACCCTTCTCCAAATCTGTGCCCCTACCCGGCCCCCCCAACAAAAATTTTCTAGACACGCCACTGTATACATCACACATTGCAAAGTTACATTTGAAAGCATGCCTTGCAATATTAGCAAACACTTTGCATGAACTTTGTCACACATAGATGTTGACAAATCTGCTCATCACTGATTATAATGGATAACTGCTTTGTGAACCTGCTAGAATGTAGAGGAGTGAGCCTACTGACAAAATGCACTCACCACACACTTTACTGCTTAAGGAATGATTCAGTTCCTTATAAATGGTCATTTACACTGAATCAATTTAATATTTGATTAACAAAACCTTTCACTGCACACATCATGCTTTTCTCCACAAAGATAATAACAAGCTGCTAATTCTTCTGAATATCTAAACGTTTGCAAAGCTATGACAAGAACATCATGTAATTTCATCACTCATAAAAGGAGAAACCATGTCAGTCCATTCACTTTTCAAATTAAGATTGTGTGATAAGACTGTTTGCCCAAAGTAACAAAGAGGACAGAACTTGCACATTTATTTTTTTATTCTTAAAGTGTGTTTTGCTGACAACACTGTTACTTCTGTGAGTTGGTAAAATAACTATGGCAACACGATTTTCAATTAATTATGTCATCATTATTAATCAATTTTTCCTGCAGGTCTCCTAATACTGTCACTAGTGTGGATAGGCAAAAATAACTAAATGTACATGCTTCTTAATTCATTACATCAGAATTATTAATGAATCACTCCTGCAGGTCCACGCTTGGTCAGCGGGTTCTTTCTTTTCGGCTGCAACACTGCGGGAAAGACTTTCTCTTTCTCGCCGCCAGGGGGCAGCGAAGCCTCTCGAGTGGCACTCACTAGTTCAGAAAGGAAAAAAGTCTGGCAGGTTTGTAAGCTGAACGCAGGGCTGCCCTACTGAGCTGTGGGCCTATTCAGAAAAAAATGACTGTGAGGAGGAGAGCTCGCTGTGACAATGTGGCACGTAAACGGACGTGTAAAGTCTGAACACGACTTCCAGGGGCGATCATCATCATCATCAGGCAAACTGCAGATATCAGTTCGCACTGAGTCAAACTAGATATTTTGCTGTTTACTTATGAGTTGATGCTTATTTCGGAGACTTTTTCATTGGATGAAAGGAAGTAAATGAGTTTTGAGAAGTTCCGGTTCTTCTTTTAGGACTAATTAACTAAAACAAGATAATAATAATAATGATAATAAAAACAGCTGATGGTAATAATGATAATTATAATCACCACCATCATCATCATGCCAGAGTCAGAGCAACAAAAGAGGGGGGGTGTTTCCGTGTGCAGTTGTGATCCAGGTAGTGTATGAGTCACGCAAGATGCTCATCTCCTAAGGTTCACCACCTCCAGCAGCAGCAGAAAGCGTCACCCTGCCACCCTGGTGCCCACACAGGGAGAAGGTGGAGGGAGGCGCCGCCGCTGGATCCCGTCGATTAGACTCCCAGCACTCCCCCCACCCCATCCGCCCCTTACCCCCGCCTCCCTACCCCTCCCACACACTCACACACACACACACACACCATCCTTCTCTTGCTTCGGCTGCCGCCGCTTGTGTTGGACTGGATCGCACTGATTGATCGTCGGGTGCCTTTCCCGGAGGAAACCCTCCCCACGAAGGAGCGAAGAGGACCAGGAGGAAGTGTGGTGGAGGGAGGTGGGGGGCGGGAGAGAACTCGCGATCCGCTGCTGTGGTAGTGCTGGTGCTGTTGTTGTTGGTGGTGGTGTTGGAGGTGGTGGTGGCTGTTCGGTGCACATGACGCGCAGGAGAAAAAAGTGCGTGGGCGGATGAGGAAGTTGAGAGCTGGGATTGATGGTTCCACACCTTTTCACTGCGCTGGCACTTGATCGCGGCAGCAACGCAGCAGCAGCAGCGGCAACAGCAGCAGCACTCCACCGGTTCCTGCGATCAGAGGTGATCCGCGCGTGGGAAAATGACAATCAAGTTTGTGGTCACCCTCTTCACACTTTTGCTCGCTGGAGGTGCTCGGTGAGTGTCATTTGCACCCTTTCTCTCTCTCTCCCTCTCTACGATCAACAGCTGAGAACAGCGTTAAAGCTTCAAAAGTTCGACTGCTGTGAATGAAATCCCATACATGTGTGAAAGAGCCTGTTTGGTAATGCATGCTTCTTTTTTTCTTTTCTTTTTTTAAGGGTTTCCCTCACACACGCACACACACGCACTCCTACAGAAAAAGGCGGGGGGGAGATAAATGACAGCACCATTTACTGCTGCGCCCAAATCCACAGTCTGGGGGTCTCACAGTCATTTACAGCAGGCTCCAAGTCGTCATGAATCAAACATGTTCTCTTTTTTCTCTGCGTCAAAGTTTTCATGACAATTGTGTTTGTTTAAACATGATTAAGACCTCTCGTTCCCCTCCTCTCCTTTTCTCCTACCACCCCCTCCTCCACCCCTTCTCTCTCTCACACACACAACAGCTCTGATTTACGGGAATATGGCGACGACGATGAGGATCATCAGGACACCACTGTCAATCAAATGCTGGTGCCCAGGTCGCACCAGGAGGACGCCACGCTCATTCTGAACAATTTGCTCAAGGAGTACGACAAGACTCTGCGCCCAGACATCGGAGGTAAGGATCAGGAGTGGCGGAGGAGGAGTTGGAGGCTTGTTTGGTTGGAGGAGAAACTTTGGTGGTGCTGTCCAGGGACTGGCTCTGTGCCTGAGCTGTCCATGGTGCTGAAACTGGTAGTGCTGCTGTGAGGGTGGGAAGATGACATCCCCTTCCCCTCTCTCTCAATCATTTTAAAATTAGGTTTCTTCAGTTACGCTGTGACAGATTTGGTGGATTTGGGTTGCTGAGATCTCTGCAAGTCCATTTTAAGTGTTGGGAACTTTATTTATTCAGTGGGGAATAAAAACTACAGGGACGTCTGAATTTTGAGTATTTACATCATTTACATGACTAATAGTTATTTGTGTTTCTATCAATAAATTAACAGTAAATGGACAGGAAATAAAATGTGTCCACTTCTTGGGTTTCTGGCAAATTATCTGCAAAGTTAATTCACTTAAATGCGTTTTAATTCAAAATGCAAATAGGACCATGTTCTTATATTGGCTCTACATTAGCCAAATGTACAAAGACGTACAGTGCTGTGCAAAATTATTAAGCCACCCGTCATTCCTTTATATTTTGCTAAGAGCATGAGAAATATCTACAGAGAAATGTGGGCAAACATGCATGGAAACACAATATAAAAGGCAAAGAGAGTTTGTTTAAGAATAATGGCGGTCAAACTAAATATTGACTTTTAAGCTTGTTAGAATCATACAGAGGCTGAACTCTCTTCAGGAGTAGTTCTCCAGGCTTCTTGAAAGACATTCAAAGCTCTTCTTTGGATGTTTTCCCTTTTGTTTCACTCTCGATCAGTACTGTTGAGCCCTGGGCTTTGGGGAGGCCAGTTCATGATCACTATTGTTCCATTGTGTTTTTACTATTCAGGTATGCTTTTATTGCATTGTCAGTGTGTTTGGGATCATTGTCATGGTGAAATATTTCCACTCAGATACTTTCCAGATCATATTTCTTGGTAGATCAAAATCTTACAGTGCTTTTCATGTTTGTAATTCCATCAGTTTTGACAAGGCAACATCACTGGCTCAAATATAGGCCCAAACCATGACAGAGCCTTCACCGTGTTTTATGCTGTACCTTCTCTGCATTTTATTGGCAATGATTTGAAACAGAAATTTCAAACTTGGATTCATCTCTCCATCAGACCTCTTGTCAGCTACCATCCCACTGAGACCATTTCTGATGAGGCTTCAGTGAACAGTTGATGATCAACTGAAGGACCAGTTACATCTCTCAAGTCCTGTGGCAGATCTTTGCTGAATTTTTTTTCTAGCTTTTTTAAGAATGTGACTTTCAGCAACTGTTCAAATGTATGCTGTAGATAGGTTTTTAGGCCTGCTTGTCCAGCTTCCTCAAATTTTTTACGGAAACATTGCATACCATGCCCAGATATGCCAGTTTTTCAGTTAAGTGTCTTTTTGGAGGGTTTTTTTTTTTTTTTTTTTTTTTGTAGATGCGAGTAAAGAAATGGAAACAAATTGTATATTTTTGCGACAGGCTGCTAGTAAGAAATTGGTCCTTTGCCAAGTTGTCTGCTATGTGTAGACACAACACTGGTTCATCCGTTGATCTTTTGAGTTTGGTGCCTTTTTTATGCTAAACAAACAAAAAAATCTTGCTTAACACTAGCATGTTAGCATTAGCATTGTTAGCATAATAGCAATGACAGTAGCATTTAGCAAAACGTAGCACACCGGCTGCCTTTAACCACTTCAGTTTGAATCAAAAGGTCATAAAATAAATCTAAAAACTAAGAATGCAAATACGAGCGCACCATGCTAGCTTATCTGGCCGTCACTCCCAAACCACGAAGACATTTATCGCTTTCACACATCTGATAGAATGAGTTATCCACAGCTGGCAGGCCATGCCCAGTTTGTGCTGTGTGTGTGTGTGTGTGTGTGTGAGAGAGCGAGGGTGACGACGGGAACTCGAGTCCAAATCCTCCCTTGATTGCACCCACGTTCTCACTGCTGTGGTGCAATCAAAGCCCTGGGCTCCTTGGAGGAGAACATTCCTCTTCAGTGAGGTCTCTAATCAAATGGTTACCGGTTTGTTCCCCGGAGTCCTCTCATTGGTGGGCTGCTGGCTGGAAGGCTTTGCTGTGATGAACGTGCAATCCCGGCTTCTGTCGCTGCTGCATTTTAGGAGTCATTTGGAGAAATCAAGGAAGCCTGTCTTTATGGGCATGTGGTAGAGGAGTCAGAGGTGTGGTGGTTTCCAGTGAGGCGATTTTCACCGGGGTTTAGCACAGTGGCTCAATGTCATTAGACTGACTGCCTTTACTATATTAGCGGCGCTATTCTGAATGTGAAGGCAGACATTTCTCCAACTGTTTCTGCTGTGACCTTATTTTTATTTCTCTCATATTCCAATTTACGCTCGACACTTGGTAACATTTTCCTTGTGTTTCTTTTCCCCTGATTCAGATTTTGCATTTACAATCAGCAATACAATCTGATATGTGGAGGCCATTTGGGAGCTGCTCTACTCTAATTTTGTTTTGCTTCCCGCAGCTCACTGTGATATTTTCCACTTCCACTTCACTTAAATGTTGAAATAAAATGCAAGCATTTTTGACAAGCTTCCTATACAGAGGTAATTTTTGCCTGAAATATTCTGTATTTTCCTATTAGTTCGGCCTGCAGCAGGATGAAAGACATTTTGTATCAACAGTCATTCAAGAAGTTTTCAGAAGCTGCATACAAAGTCCTGCTTAAGTAGAACACTAGGGGGGTGCAAACGCAGGTCTCGCTGGGATGAGACCTAAGAATGGATTTCTTATCGAAATGGTAGTGATTTCAAAGTGAACAAATAGTCAGTGTGTCTCTGTTGAGCTACATTTATTGCTACACTTGTGCTGTACGACTACTGAAGTCCAACTTGTAAAGTATTTGGAAAGATGTTTGCACCATTTGACTGCAACTCGACAGCTACTGGCAGTTATTTTTGAATAACTTTCACGCACAAACTGTGCAATAAATTATAGATCTAGCCATTCAATAAAAAAAAGTAAAGACAATGTTAAAATCAAATAAACCCTGCTTTATGTCCATGTTGGTAATTGACTTCATCATGCGACGATCAGTTGACCAAGCTGGCATCGGTGTCCCCTGGCACAAAGCGTGTAATCTCACTGATTTCAGATGACATCGCCCTGCTGGGCTCGACTCAGGAAGACCTCCAAAAGTTGACCGCGGCCCTGCAGAGGGAGGTGACGAAAGCTGGATTAAGAGTTAGCGCCAAAAAGACCAAGGTACTCCGAGTTGGCTATGCACGTGCCCGCGTTCCTGTCATGATCAACCAACAACGTGCTGAAGAGGTGGAGAATTTCACATATCTTGGCAGCATCATCTCGAATGACGGGATCTCTGATCGGGATGTCGACGTCAGAGTAGGGAAGGCGGTCGGTGTCCTGTGACGTCTCCAACCTATTTGGAACTCGACCTCCCTGAATGTTAGGGTCAACATTAGACTACTGCACTATACGCTAGTGAAACCTGGCGCTCAACAAGTGCAATTACTCAACACCTGAACGTGCTTCAACAACGTGACCTGCGGCAAATCCTGAGAATTTCCTACCGGGACCGAATAACAAATGAAGAGGTCTTACGAAGAGCAGGCACCCATCCGTTAGCTGATGTTGTTGCAGAAAGGCGCTTCCGCTTTGCGGGCCATATTTTACGTCTACCCCCTCATCTCCCAGCCAAGATTGCCACTACATGGCTCCCACGCACTGGCAAGCGAAAGCAAGGCCGACCAAAGATCACATGGCGTCGAACGTTCATGGACGACCTGAGAACTGTCGACATTGCCTGGGAGGAAACTGAAGCAGTCGCTGCTGATCGACATCGATGGAGATCATTAGCTGCCCAATGCGCCGCCCGGCGTAGGAGGAACTAAGTCTAAGTATGTCCAATGGCCAGCAGAGGGCGACTCCTTTGACTTCTATACAATGTGAATTATTTTGCAGCTAAAGAGAAAGTCTGGCTTCATTTATGACTTCAGTGAACACATTACTGTTGGGTTTGTGGTCTTAACTATTAATTTCAATACTGATTAAGTAAATCACAGAAACACTGTGAATAAAAAGGAGAGTATTGCAGGGTATACTTTGGAGCAATAATTCACAAATTCCCAAAAAACAGAAAACCCCATGGAGCCAACCCTTAAATCTTCACCCTAATCAAAATGCAAGAGACAGTGATGCATTTCCGTGAAAATCGACAATTTTTTGTTATCACAGAAGCACCTTTCAAAAGATGAACCAGATTATATGAATCTCATATATTCGGCTTCCTTCACCTTTTTGCCGCATTCCAGTTCCTCTAAACTTTGTCTTTCTGCCATTTTTTCCCTGCTCAAGAAACTCTTAATCCTCTAAATGTCATCTTCCCCACTCTGAACACTTTATCACCTTAGGAGCTCTTTTAAGGGCTAAGATACTTTGTGAATCACTTACCTATGCCAGGATTTGGTCCTGACTTTAAGAGTGAATTCTTAGTAAACATCATAATTCTGAGAATTTTCTTAGAATTTCATCTTATTAAGCCTCAGTCAGATGCTACACTCTTCACCCTCAGGTTTATACTAAAAAACCTTGCTCATGAATTTTCAGGCTCTGGTGGGAAACACTGTATCTTCCGATCATTAATAGTGTTTATTTGTCTTTCTCGGAATGCTTGAAATGATTCCCAGATATCATCAACAATTTTTTTCCTCCCTCTCTCTCTTGTTCACCAGCAGCTTGCTCGGATCGGTTCAGCCTGGTAGTTCACCTCGCGGGGAGAGGGGAAGAGGGGGTGGGCGTGTGGGGGATCACCCTCCAGCTCTGCTTCCGTAATTAGGGATGAAATTTTGATGAGATCCAGTTGACAAACCTCAGTGTCGTCCATGAAATGTTAATTTCTTAGCAGGATTATGTGAAGCAGTGGAAGCACGTACGTCTGTGTGTGTGTGTGTGTGTGTAGGTGTGTGTGTGTGTGTGTGTGTATGGGAAAACGTGCACAGACAACACACTAACAAACACATTTGGAGATGACGCTGAGTCAAAGACAGATCTGGGACATTTAAGTCATTGTAAAAGAGAGTGGGTTCTGTTGAGATCCGCTGCAATGAATCTCTGAGAACACACACACACACACACACACACACACACACACACACACACACACACACACCAAAGAAAGTAAATTCACACAGACAGCAGCCACTGAAGTTGGCACTGTGAGGCTCATTTCCAAGACACCTTGATTTTGACTAAATCAAAGTCATCCTCACATACACACACACACACACACACACACACACACACAAACACACACACACATAAAAGCACTGTATTTCTGTTTGCCTCTTCTCGTCTGTAGTTGTGCTTGTTTATAAGCCGCTGGCTGTGGAACCAGAGCAGATACTGTTGTTTTAAGCAAATGTGAGATTTTACTATTAATTGGCTGCTAATTTCTAAGTTGAACGTCTGTGTCTCAAAGCAAGGTTCACTTCTTCAGCAATCTGCATAATACTAAATTCTTCAACAGTGAAGACAACAATTTTCCACGCCTGAAAAAAAATCTGCTACTGTTAGCTAACTAGCATTGGCATTATCAGCACTGACAGTGAGAAGTGCAAAGAAATTCACCACCTGGTTACTTTGTACAGTAAAACGCAAATTGAGGCACAGCACAAAGTTATTAATAACGTTATTCTGTTTATGTTTTTCATTGACAGAAAGCTTTTTAAATTGATACACTATGGGTACATTAAAGACCATACAAAGGCATGTAGAACAATATTTTATTATTATATGGTTTAAAAAAAATAGTCCAAATAAACAGAAAAATGTAACAATACTTTTGCCCTAATTAGATCTTAAGTTTTATTATGTTGAAATAAATAAATACAAATAGCCTCAAAATTCAAATCAGAAAGGAGTTTGTGTGTGTGTGTGTGTGTGTGTGTGTAGTTGAGTGTGTATTCATATCTTTGTGGGGACCAAAAATTTGAAGTTTACTATACTTTTGGGGACCAACAGCCCTTGTGGGGACCAAGGTCCTGGTCCCCACAAGTTTGAAGGCAATTTTGAGACTCAAAATGTGGTTTTAGTGTAGGTTTGGGGTAAGGGTAAGGGTTAGGCATTGATTTTTCATGGTTAGGGTTAGGGGCTAGGGAAAGGATTATTTCGATTAGAGGTCCCCACAAGATTATTAATACCCGACGTGTGTGTGTGTGTGTGTGTGTGTGTGTGTATTATAATCCTAAAACTATGTGAAATGCTCAGTGCTTTCAGTCAGGCTTTGACTAATGAAGCTTTTGTTCCTTATGCTTCAGATTTTGACTAATCTATTTTCTATAAATTCTCTCTGAAATTCAAAGACCTTTGAGTTATTTTACTTCAGAATAGATAAAAGGGTTTCAACACACCGAAAATCAAAAAATCCAAGAGACTACAGTATAACAGGGTTGTTAACTTAGTGTCCCTGTTTGTTTTCCTCCTGTCACATCCAGTCTTGTGAAGTCAGCAGCGAGTCTAATCTTCATATAAAGTGGGTGACTGGTCCACTTGAGAAGGGAAAAGCAACCCACATATCCTCCGAGCAGAGCAAGTGTTGAGCCTCACCTTAAGCGATAAGAAGCAGTTCCCCTTAGATGAAGATGAGATGCTTTTGTGTCCCTATTGTGTCACTTTCCTTTTGGATTCAGAGTGTGATCACTGTGTGAGATCTGGGTGATCCTCGTGTACTGTGCAAAGATGCGCATTGGTGTATGTGTCAGTGTTTGCGTCTGTGCTCACCAGGGAATCGAGGACAAAGAGAGCTGGAGTGGAAGGCTTTGTATGCTGCGAGGGCTCTTCAGCCACTCACATTTAAAGTTTGGAAGCCAGGATGATTCAAGGAACTCAATTAAATTTGGGTCTGAGGCACATTCTAAAAATACAAAGGAACAACAAATTAAAAGCTTAATTTAAGACAGATTCAAGTCTTTCACAAACAGTAGTTTTATTTTGACTCCAGCAAATATCACTCTGCTGTCATTAATACTCAGCAGAGCACCAAATGGGACTGAAAATACCTCTTAACTGATGCATCACTTCCTTCTACTAAAAACTACAGTGCATTAGTTTGATTTATGTGACACCAGTTCAACACAACAGTCTATATATTGCAAAGTAAATACACTACAAAAAGACAGTCCCAGCAATCTGATGATCTCTATTAGTAAGCACTCGGCGACAGTGGGGATAAAGAACTCACAGCAGAAACAGGTTCATGGATGGACAGGCATCTATTGCGGGGTGAAAGGAAAAAAACAGACAGAAAAGAAAATAGATGCATAGTGAAATCACAAATAACAACGAGGACCAGCAACAAGCTACAGAAGAGAGGGGGCATATCTTTTGTTTTGTTTTAATGATATTAATGTTCATCCATTCTCTTATTCTGTGCAGTCTTTCTTCTGCTTCTCTGCCTAAGCAGTGAAGCCCATGCCTCCCTCTCACCAACCACCTCCTCCAGCTCACCCACTTGAACACCAGGTCAGCTGAGAGATTTCTCCAGCATGTCCTGGATCTACCCTGGAGCCTCTTCCTGGCGGGATATGCCCAGAACACCTTCCACATGGAGGGACTCGAGCCATCCTGTTAGATGGCCGAACCACCTCAGCTGTCTCCTTTCGACGTGGTTGAGTAGCGGAGCTACTCTGAGCCTTTCCCGAATGGCTGAACCCCTCACCCCATCTCAAAGGAAGAGACACCCTTTGGAGAAAGCTCACTTGTATCTGCAATCTCATTCTTTCGGTCACTACTCAGTTTGTGACAGTAGGTGAACATAGGGATGTAAATTGACTAGTAAACCGAAAGCTTTACTATATTATATTTTGCTTTAAGAATATATCAAAGTTATTACTCAGAAAAGACTCCTCTTGTGCCACACTTTGTAATGTTATAAAGACAAAAATTTGATAGAGTTATAAAATCTTGCCTTTTCTTGCCTACGAAACTACAGTTCTAACTAGTCAGGCTTGCTGTCTTTGGCAACATATATAATATCATTTGGAGGCACTAGCTAGCAACTGCCTGGTGAAGAATGCAAAACAGACAAAGGCAAAGAAGCAGTGTGTATGATACTGGTTGTCTTTTGTCCTTTCACAGTTACAACTAATTAGACTGGCCACATTATCCTCTTTCCTATCCATCTGACTAGGATCCCTCCTGGGCACTATGGGAGGAGGCTCCAGGGCAGACCCAGGACACGTTGGAGAGATTACATCTCTTGGTTGGCTTGAAAACCCCTTAGTTTTGCCACAGAAAAGCTGGACAGGGAAGTCTAGGCTTCCCTGTCCAGGGCTGAGTTATGGGTTGCTGCCACCCATAACTCAGCCCTGAATAAGGGGAAGATAGATAGATGGATGGATGGATGGATGGATGGATGGATGGATGGATGGATGGAAATGGGTCGGAACCATCATGCAAGACCCCCATAAATCAGTCTTTCTGTTGGACTGACAAGACATGTCAAAGGTGAAGCATTATTTTTAACCTATTCCAAACGAACAGCAGCACTGTCTCCCTGGTCAAACCTGGGTGCAATATGATACCACAAACTGCACTATAGACAGTTTTTGATATGGCAGTCTGATCTGGGCCAATCAGACTGTTTCTTACAATTTCTGTGTCATGTGTTGCATCGTGCAATTGCTTGTCTAAACTAGCAGTGGCACTTTTAAACAAAAGATCATGGAAACAAACTGAAGACGGGTGATGGGGTGGGTGGACGCGCATGTTGTGACAGGTTGGTTGTTAGGGGTGATGTGCAGACTTATGAAATGTCTTCGATGTCGGCACATTTCATTTTGTAACAATTTTTCAACCAAAGACATTAAGCCAGTTATTCAACACTGAAATTTCTGCTGGGTTATGACGAGATAAAAGTCCCCGAGAAGACCAATAACCCGTTGTCAACGGGATTGATATTGATGTAGTCTCAACTTGGCATTAGCAAGTCCAGTAAGGATGTCCAGCGTAAATTCACACAGGGCATCAAACAAATTGGAACCATTTTTCAATCAAAAGTCAACGTCATGAACGGGTGTTCGAGCAACCATTGATTGTGCTGTGCTCCACATCATACAGACACAAAATGTCTGATTTGATCAGCACAACCTGCAGAAACTATCTTCATTTTAATTCCTTGATTTTTTTTTCTTTTCAGAAACAATAAAATAACCTTATGCTATCATGCTGTTTGTCTCGCTTACATAAGGTGCACAGTTCAGTTTCAGCCTGGATGCAGCTGAATATTGCCAGGTAGCTAATTCAGTTTCAGCTTGTGTGTGATCGCAGGCAGTAACTGTGACTGAAGGCTGTAATTGTCTATAGCTAACAAGCTATTGATCTACACTGACTGACCAGGTCGCTGCAATCATATCTGCCATTATTGCCTCCCCGAATATGTCTGGCACTTACAATTAAGTCAGTGGGTGGTGGTGGAAAGTGAAAGACTGCATGCACATATGAATGGGAAGGTGCTGTGCATGTGCGTGTAGTTTTATTCATCTACACTTATTTGTGGCCACTGATATGGCTTTCCCTATACAGAAATATGATGCGCATGAGCTAAACATGTATGTGTCTGTGTTTGTGCACGTTCTTCTGAAGTCTACAGAGAGAGACACTTCAGAAGGATTCAGATAAAAGGCAGGTGTGTCAGAAATAGAAACTGAAGCTGCTCAGACATTGTTGGTTTGCAGCTGTTTCCTGTCTCTTTTACTTCTATTTCCATCTGTTTTTCTTCGTCTTCATTCAGCCCCCCCCCACACACACACACACACTCCTTTTTCCACTGCTACCTATATAATAATGTATATCAGTAATGACGCTCAAAATTTCAGAGTTGTAAAGCAGGTCAAACTTTTGCCTGAATTTCGACATGTGTATTAAAAATGTCATAGACCCTTTTCAATCACTTCAGGGCAAAGCGCGCAGAGCAGAGGATGGGATGTAGGCGCTGCGACATTTGCTCAATTCTACTTATATTCTTGTGCATTATACATAAGCAGGCCTGCATTTTCGCCTTGTTTGATGAATGATTTAGGTGTATCCAGTTTCCGTTATTAAAGCATGAAACGAGTGGAAATCAAATTTGAGAAAACGTAACATTATTTGCAAAGGAAGTTCAGACTGTGTTTATATATTCTTTTCTGTACCACTGGGCCCAAAATAGCAAGGAGGTGTTTGTTTTGTTCCCAAGTGCTGTGATTTCACATTGATGTGCAGCTTTAACTGAGGGGGAAAAAAAGTGAGTAGAAAGAAAGTGTTGTTAACTATCTGTGATGAAAGGGGCGCTTTCCGGCTCAGAAAGGATACAAAGGGATGTGCTAGCGCTACTTCACCAGTAATCCAGGTGCTCAAGTAAGAAAAGAGCTAAATGTTGAGAAGATGAATCGACCCGTCCACTTTCTGTTGGGACTGAAATGTCTCAGCAGGAGTGCACTCATTAAGGTAGTGCCATTGAAACTCTATAATACATAGTGTGTGGCCCAAACACAGAGCAAGTTGCCTCCTTTTCTTTGCCACTTCCAGCATTGCAAGGAAGAACGCAGGCTAGAGACTCTTTGACATCAAATGATAAATGGTAGAGCCGACTGTAATTAGTGGCCATTAGTGGATGTATATCATCTGCACAGTTATTTAGTCATTACAGTTGCCTGACTCATTTTTACTTTTCCCCTCAGGCTGTGTACTTCTACTAAATCGTTCAGTGTGTTTTTATATGCATAACACAGCTCATCTGTCTCTCCTCCAGTCTTCACACTGCCCATCCCTAACACATGCGCCTGAAACAAAAAGTTGAGGAAATAAACTAATGTCTTTGCAAACACACAGTGGCATTAAGCTCTAATTTAAAATCAAATCAGCAGACTGAAACATAGGGCAGAAAAATTGGCATGAAACTGTATGCACATCTGTTTGGCATGGCTTGGTTATGTACTGAGAATAATAATATTAACAATAATAACTGAGTGCATCCATTGGTATAGCTTTAGTCTGATGTTATTAGTGAAACTGGGCCGGCATGTCAGGATGCTAGCATTAACTACAAAAATTGATCGTTGCCCAAGTATTACTTTGAGCAATCTCAAATAGTTGCAGCAATTGCAAGGTGACTGCACAGGTCCTCAGGTAGGAGGAAACCTGTCTCCAAACAGTCACAGTCCAACTCGGACTGACCTCAATCACCCTAATTTCCTGTATTTATAAAGACAGACAGATTGCCCTCAGGTTGCAATCAGTCTAAGTCAGTCTGTGATGATGAGTCAGACTTTTCTGTGATGCATCTCTTTGCAATAGGACACACAACTCAGCTGGCTGCCAAATCAGGGCTCGCAAAATCGCTAACCCGACGTCCCGGGGCTAGCGAATTTTCCAGTCGGGCTACCAAAATCTATCTCAGCCCTGCCCGTCGGGCTATAGGAAGGACAAATATATGTCATTGCTTTTGCATTCTTTCGGACATGTAGCTGGGTAATTATGTCATTGGCATCGGTGAGCCACTGTCACTATGTGACATATTGAAATCGCGTTTGAATTTGCGCTTGTTTTTTGCTTTCACTTTGCGATCGCGCGAACTGTGTATAGAGAGCGGCAGCACTGATTGGTGAGTGACGATTAATTGCGCACCAATTCCTCTGACATCGTCTTATCAATCGTTAGCTTACTATGCGAACATGACAAGTGAAATCTCCCGCAGCAAGCTTAAACATGTGAGAGGTTGATCGCGCAGAGAATCGCTCAGCGTTATGTGAGTGCGTGTGTAAAAGCAGCAGGATATATATTTTAGTTCTGCAGAGCCAAATAAGACAGGTCAGGGTGAAGAAGTGACAGCCAAAGAAAAGCCGACCACAAAACGGAAAAGTTATGACAAATCAGACTATAAGGCAAAAAGAAAGTGCAGCTTTATGGTTTCATGGACAAAAGAATTTCTGTGGCTGCAATATGACAAGCTAAATAACCAGGGGTGCACGTAAGTGGTCCGCAGGTGCGCATTCGCTGTCAAAATAAAAGACGCGCACCAGATAAGAAGTTGCAACGTGCGTTTGCGTACATAAGATTTTCTGGAGGAGGACAGACATTTGTTTATAACTCTTAAAGATGTCGAAGAAGCTCCTTTAAGCAATTACTTTGGTGTTCCTCCACCTCCAAAGAAATGTCAGAAGGAGTCCGAACCACAAAAGAAGCGCGTATTCTCGGAAAAGTGGTTGCAGGAGGTGAGCTGACTTCAAACAAATGATGAACGCACAGAGATTTGGTGCAGAATGTGCGCGTCTTTTATTTTGACAGCGAATGCGCACATGCGGACCACTTATGTGCACCCGTGTAAATAACATAATGTTCTGCCGGGTGTGTTGTTGGTTTCCCTCGATTTCTGAGTCGACAAGCGCCTTTGTTACTGGGACCAGTAATTTTAAGAAAGGCCCCCATTAGAACCCATGAGAAATGCAAGAAATGCATTATTGCTCAGTCTGCAAATAACATACTAAAAATAAACCTGAAAAATCTGTTTAGAACAGCGTACTGTGTTGCAAAGAGTGAACTACCATTGGCAAAATTTAGCAGTCTTTGCAAACTTCAAAAAGCAAATGTCCTAGATCTTGGTTCCACTTGCCTCTTACCCGTGACTTCAGTGGAAATTTCAGATTCAGGATCTGACACAGACTGATTCATGTTCTACAGTTCTTACAAGTTCATAGAAATTTCTGTTCAATTAGATCCAAGTATTTGAGTTGATGATTGTAATTTTTATACAATGTTGTAATTTGTGTTTCAACAATTTTATAATTAATGTTTTGTTTCCGTTACAATATTATACATTAAATTTAATATTGTAACGGAAACAAAACAGGAAACAAAACATAAAAAAATTGCTCCCTTTTTTATTCGGGCTACTTAAATTTATTTTGGGCTACCAAAAACTGAAGAGTCCCTGCCCGAAGGGCTACCAGGGATTTTGAAATTTTGCGAGCCCTGCAACTGGTTGAATCCTGGTTGTGTTCCTAAATAAAAATAATGTTTTTGGTAACTTTCTCATTTTGCAGTTAAATGGCCTTCCAGCTGAAACTATTTGTGGAGAAATTTAAGAACTTTCCTTTTAGATTTATGAAGTTCTGGCTGAACTAATTTCTGTGTATGCAGATTTGCAATTGATTTGTGACTTTTGCCGACTTTGTGACAATAATCAGCATATTGTCACAAACTGATTGCATGTATTTGCCAGTTTTATTCCATCTGCAAACTGAAAGCAGATTGACAGCACTGATTTTGTCTTGTTGCCGTTTTATCGCCATCTTGATGCACCAAAGTTGCTTTGAAGATGATAACTGACTGTGAATGTTCACAGACCTGGTCCCTGTCTTCAAAGCCATGATTTCAGGCAACAAGTTCATTGAATACATTCACAATAATTCGTGTCATAATCTCCCACCTCCGTTTTCTCCTGTGTCACCCCTGTGTGGCTGTAGCACTAAGGCCACACTTATTGTGATTCTCATGCAAAACTGTGAATCACATCAGGGGCCAGGCACATGTAGTTTATTAAAGTGCTTTAATTTAGTTCATCCTAAACCACCTTTTCATGTACAACTTATTCCATATATAGGTTCTGAAAAGCCTTTATAACATTTAGCCCTTTTTTGTGTGTTTTTATAAGACAACTCAAATGTTTCCAGTATTATGACAGCCACCTATCAGTCTGTTCTTATAGCGTCTTTAATTTTTTAATTTAATTTTTTTTATTTTCAATCATTGTAATTGCATTACGTTAGGTAGCAGTGAGTAATGTTACTATACAATCTCAAGGTGAATATTGTAATTACCATCTATAAACAATGTCATTACTCATTACTTTTCTCTTGCATAACACTAATGGCGAGTGACTACCCGCTCTTAGTCAGCATCAGCAAGATGACAGCTTTCTTCTTTTACAGTGAGTCGAGCTGCAATCTGTACTATTGGTGATAAAACAGTGATAATCGTTAACACTAACAATCATGAGTAAGTAATGATGAAACAAAAACAACCTGAGCAACTGAACTGAACAACATGGGATGATCATTGAACTATTTGAGTATGACAGAATACAGAATATTGTTGCTCGTTAATCTATTTTCAGTTTATAGAGTCTCTGTTCCTTATTTAGAACTTCACATCTTTCCTGTTGTGCGACGTAAAGCAGAAATGGTCAAATGACCAAAGGATACAAAGTCACTTTATACCTGGTAAAGATCTTACCCGGTCTACAAGCCTTTTTCTGACATGTGTACTAGACTAAGATCATGGTAAACATCATATATGCTAACACCTTCAGCTGGCACCATTTAGAAGTGACTTTGAGTGAAGTGACAGTGGCGGAGGAGAAGAAAGAAAGTCAATAATGATCGACAAAGCACTATATTACACCTATAAATTATATCTATCAAATTACATAGAGGATAAATGAGCACTGTCCCTGTTTCACTTAAATGCTAAGAAAAAATGAATGAAAGAATGTAAATAAAAAATCAAAAAAATGTATTGCCGCTGACTTGAGCTCTCCGGTAGACAAACCAAAGCCCTGTTTCTTCACTACAATCCTTGTGGACATTATGACATTGATTTTTGGTTACTCTTCATTCTAACTAGGACAACATCAATCCTTCAGGCACCAAAACACGTATACCTGTCGGTTGCAGTAGGAGGAATGAACGAGTGAACCTTTAAAGTAGGAAGCTAAAGGTCATGCAATGCTGAGAGAAACTGCAAGAAAAAAAAATGCATCTGTATGCATCTCAGATGCTACAGGACACAGTTAGCCCGTTAGCATGGTAAATGTTAAAGTTTATAACAGTACAATTACAAAAAGACCAAAGGGCTGCCAAAAGAAGAAATCTCTCTAAAAGGAACATGTCAGTACAGCTTTGGTTTGCAAAGTTGCATCTTTTGGCCATAATGGACACCACCATGTTTGATGAAAACCAAACACTGTATATCAGCACAAACACTTCATACCAACTATGATGAGCGGTGGTGGAAGGGAGATACTTGGACTTGTTTTGTAGTAACAGAACCTGGACACATTGCAGTCTATGAGTTGACCATGAACTTCTCTGTATATTAAAGTGTTCTAAAGTCAAATGTGAGGCTATCTGTCCCATAGCTAACACTCGGCTGTCATTGGGTCCCAGAACAAGACAATGATCCCAAGTTCAGCAGGAAATCTACGACAGAATGGCTTATGAGAGCTGTGCGTACATGACCTGAAGAAATGTCATTTATAATTCCTCCACAAGAATATGAGAGACTGATAAAGTCAAACAGAAAGAAGTTACTCTAAGTTACGGCTGTTAAAGGTGGTTCTACAAGCTACTGAATCATGGGGTGTATTTAGTCTTTCAAACACAGTTTCTACATTTTGGCTTAGTTTTTGTTTAATAAAAAATGACATGCTGTAATATCTCAGGTTGTATTCAAAATATTTTAGTGCCTGCTAGCGACAAGATGACTTTTATCATGACCTGATATGGGAAACCGTGAGAACCGAAAGAGGATGTGCTTTTGTTTTTCACAACTTTACAACTCTTATTATGGCTAAAATATATATTCAAAAATATTGGAAATTCACAAGTTTCTCAATTTTTGTCCAAAACATTAACATCTCAAATATATCTGAACAGCCTGATCTAAACATATATGAGCAGACCATAGCAACAATCCACCAACGAACTCTGACCCTTTACATAGACTCTTAATAACAGCATATACATGACTTATTACCAGTGTTGGTCAAGTTACTTGAAAAAAGTAATCAGTAACTAATTACTGATTACTTCCCCAAAAAGTAATCCCATTACTTTACTGATTACTTATTTTCAAAAGTAATTAATTACTTAGTTACTTAGTTACTCTTTAAAAACACGATTTACAACCTGAATAGGTGATAAAGCGATAGATCTTTCAGCCCAATTCTACTTTTTCTGCATAATTCATCATACAAAATGTAATCAAATGGAAAAGTCTCTTTTTAAAACTTGTTTTATTAGTTTTAATCTTTTAACTTTATGCATCAAACAAAAATTAAATTATATGCAACATTCTCTGACTGGAAGAAATTTGTTTAACATTTAAACCTATTTTCTGCACATTCCAGCACATAAAATATTTTTTTGTGTTTACACTCAGTCTTTCAAATAAATGCAAGTGAAACCCAGCAGAAAGTAAATAAAGTCAAAGACTCAGCGGTCCTGTTGCTCTATTTTCACCTGGCAGGCGGATGTTTGCCCTGGTGCAGGTGCCGCAGCGGTCAGTGGAAGAATCCGCGAGTTTCTCTGTGAATTTCTAATTCCGTGGTAGCGCACTCGTTGCTTGCTCGGAAGTTAAGGGTTTTTTTCACTGTAAAAAGAAGTTTTCTTCCCACGCACACTGTAAAAAAGATCCGTATATTTAACAGTGAAAGACAGTAAAAATACGACAGGAAAAACCTGTTAACTATAAAACAGTTTAAAACTGTTGATTTGATGTGAAATTGCCGTAAATAAAGTAATGTGGAAAAACCATAATATGTACATTTTTTCTCTGAAAAAAATACATAAACCTACTGTAAATCACTCTTGCATAGTTTTTTTAACGGAAGATTCCAATGAAGTTTAGAACAGGCAAACACAATTTTTTTTACATTTATTTATTGAAAAAAATAGAGGTTTTAATTGCTGAATGTAAGCATGGTTGTGCTGGTAATGGATACATGCTGTAATATGACTTTGTGATTTTTGCATTAATTTCACATAATAATAATAATGGATTAGATAGCGGTTTTCAAGAAGCCCAAAGCACTTTACATTAAATCCATTCTTGATTCATAGCACATTTAATACAGCATATTCTTCCTCAAATTGTAATATAAGAGGTACATGTCCCAAGATCTTTATACTAGAAATGTATTAGGGCAATTTTTGGATATAGTTTTTGTAAAGAATATGGGATGTAGCTGTTAAATCTACATTCTGTAGAACTCAAACCATGAGCTTAAAATGTAAAAGCCAACAACAACTTGAGAGACCTACAGCTAATGATAGACATACTATATTATTGAGTGAATTCATATAATCCCAAAAGTGTTAAAAATAATAATCTGTTGTCTGTTCTATTTATTCATAGTTAATTATCATATGAAGAAAAAAGATTTTAAAAGCATCTCCTCCCAAAACTAGGCGTTTTCCCCTGAAGTTTAGAGCACCGTTTCACATCAAGGCGCCTGATTTCAAACGGGCCAATCAGCGCACTGCATCAGGCTCCACCGCAGACAACGTCTGTACAGCTCCACACAAGTTTTGCTTTGGACTACGGCAGCACGCCATCTTCATTTTCGTGGACTTGTTTCTCATTTTAACGTCTGCTACAGGTCGTCTTCAGTTACTACGGTAAGAAAATAATCCAACTTGGTTTATTTATCGACAGCATTGTGTTGCAGGCAGTGAAGGCGCAAATGATAAATTTACGTTAGCGTTAGCTCATTTCTAGCATTGGCGTTAGCTACATTAGGCTGAAAAGAGCCTTGCAAAACCAGCAGTGTGCGTTTTGAGACGTGTTTTGGAGACGGGTGTATTAATGGAAACCGTCTAATTAGTATAGCTATATTTGAATGCTTTGTCTAAATGCTGCCTGGATTTTCCCGCCTTGTTTGACATCCGGCTGAAGCTTTAAGTTAGCTAGCCTCGCAGCTGTGTCATATTGACTATGTATTTTTGCAGCATATGTGGAGAATCGGTTCAGTCCGTGAAAGCTTATGTTTTGCATTGCAGACTGCATCGTAATGAACCCCGGTGTATTTTTAAATGTGTTGAAGTAAGTTGTAAGCAGGTGTTTTCTGGATATGCTGCTTTAAAGTCTCACTTCTACCGCCACCACACTGGTACCGCAACTGTTTCTCAGAATGCTACCTTAATGGGTTTGAATTGCACTGTCTCACTTTGTGAACGCCAATGTGAGGGAACTAAAGCTTTGATTGCTCACTTAAAGGAACACATAGAAGAGGCATGTAACTTGTCCAGTGAGAGGATGCCAAAGTGTCTTCTCTGTAAAATCTAAATTTACCTCCCATATGTCTAGAAAACACAAACGTTTGGAAAATGTGATTTGTGGTTTAAACAAAGATACTCAGTCAGAGAGTCCATCTACAAGTGCCACCATACAGGAAAGTGCCAGTGTATCAGATACAGAAGACCCTGGTATGGATGGGTCTAATTTCAGTGACCTGTATCTCAGAAATGTATGCATGTTTTACATTAAACTACAGGGACAGCATCTTCTGCCAGCATCTACCAGAGGTCAGTCCAGTGGTTGCTTGCAAGAAGTCATTGAGATGATTTTGACAAGAAGGGAGAGCTTCTGTTCCATTGCGTTAAGATGACAAGCCTTTCAGAAGATGTTCAGATGGAGAAAGTGCCACCAACGCCCTTCATCATTGTTTGCGGTAAGCCGAAAGAGCAAAATTCAACTTTTTTTCTTTTTTTTTTTTTTTTTCCCCTGTTGTAACTGCCACGTTCTTGTACTCTTGGCTTGTTTAGTTTCATGTTCTGTTGCTTCCACACTAATACACTGGATAACACAACCATATAAGTTAAGCTAGTAACATAACTAATCCTATGATCCATGTAACAAGTATCTCTGTATTTGTATATATGACTGACATTAAAGATCTTGTTATTAAAGTTTTTAATTTGTTGTTGTTGTTTTAATTCTCAGGTTCCTCCTGCTTCGCTGCTGAAACATTTATGTTGAGCATTGACAAGAAGATTGTCAACGACCGCATCACAACCTTCACCTCTGCTATCTGCCTAATGTTTGGCAGTTATAGTACTACTGCTTTAACATACACTACCCTGTGGAACTACGATCAACACTGGAGTTCCTTCAACGGTAAAATTTATTTTATTATGGATTTATTTTTGTGCTTATCAAACTTGGCCATTTGATATCTCACCTCAGGCTGTTAATTTCCTCAATCTCTCTTGCCCTTTTTTTTCATGAAGGTGTTTCTTTTCCATAAAGAAGAGGCACCAAGGTTGAATCAAAGAAGAAAAAAGTGTTCTCTGTCGATCCCAGAGTCCTCACTCTCATCTCAGACATTGCTGACCATGAGTGGATCTAGTCCTACCCCTCTTGTTTGAGACAAAGTGATAAAGGTATACTATGTTACATACTCTACAGATGTTCTGTTTTTGAAACATTGTTACATTTCTGATTGTGAGTGGGAAGTTTTTAACAATGTGAAGTTTTACTGGACAAAATTTCTAAAAGTACATGTTCTACTTTTGATTCACTGTTTTATATATGAAAAATGTATCTGATAAAAATGTAAACCTGCGATTTTGTTTCTTGGATTTTAATTTTCCCAGTTTTAAAGATATTTGTATTCCAATAGTGTAAAAGTATGCTGCATGTACATTGCTGGCATTTTGTAGTTATCCAAAGATTTGCGGTTGAAGTTCTCAAAACAAGTGTAAAGTTTTTGTTTGTTACCTGATGCAGTTTAAAGATGTACATTTTCAGCTTTACTGCTCAGTTCTGTGTGCAAAATATGTGGGTGTAAACTTGTTCCTGTAATTTCTTCAATTCAGATTTTCTTTCAATTATAGAAAAAATGTTTCATTCTCTATATTTGTATTTGGATAATTTGAAAAGTCAAGATTCTACGTGTACTGACATTTATGTAGTGAGAACAGCACCAAAAAACACATAAAGGTGTCTGAATTTTCTGCTAAAGGTAATGTGAAATATAATGTGTGCTCAACTTACAGCACTGGTTTTGCACAGTTTGAACAGAACTTGTAAGAATTCTCTGATTCCTCAGTGTTACTGTCATGGAGATAACTTATTTGTGATTTGTTGAGTAAAAATGTAAATGTTTGATGTTCAAAACATCAAAGATTTTAAATAAAATACTTTTTTGGAAATTTAAGGTGGACATTTTTGTGTTACATTTAGTAATTTGAATAAAATCATGGTTTGTGTAATAAGCTTACAGAGTAGAACACTTAAAAGCACTCTAGTCTAAAAACGGTTCTGTATCATAATAAAATACAATTTTAACAGAATAAAATTGTATTTTATTATTTTTTTGATAGTTAATTTTACAGGGAAAAAATGTGTTTTCTGGCACAAACTTTATTTTATATGTTATTTTCATGTTAATTTCAGGGAAAAATATTATTTTTTCTTCAAGTTAAAACATTTTCTTCTACGGTAAAATATTGACCCTAGCACTATTTTTAACCGTAAAATCAACAATAACAATACCTTCTTACCGTTAAAGAAGAAAATGTTTCACCCGTAATTTTACGGTAGATTTCTGGCAACCACAGCTGCCAGCGTTTTACCGTAAAATCTACAGTTTTTTTTTTACAGTGCAGTGAACAGCGGACGCTAATGTTTTTGTCACTTTTTACGGAATCAGACTCAAAGTAAGGTCAGTACTTCCACGCTTTAAACGCTGCACGCTCATACTCTCTCCGCACTCGATATATTATCCATTGTTGATCTGCACACAGCTGTTGCCACAAACGTCGCACTCGCTTACGTCACTGTCATGAGACACTCTTGCAAAACAATCACGGTTTTAGTAACGCAGTAACGCAGTAACGCAGCGTGCTTATGGGAAAGTAACAGTAATCTAATTACCGTTTTTGCAATAGTAATCCCTTTACTCGTTACTTGAAAAAAGTAATCGGATTACAGTAACGCGTTACTGCCCATCTCTGCTTATTACATCCCTTTAAATGGTTTTTTTTCTGAGCTTTGTGTCAGTTTGACATTATATGAGTCTCAGCACTCAAAGTGTTTTTGTGAGTGACTGTTTTGGATTTTGGAAACAGTGACATAATGTTCTGAAAAACTGTATGTGGTCCTCTTTGGTAATTGCCAGTTTTCCTATTGAAATGCTTTTTAACATCATTACATTCAAATCATTAGATACAGTTGATGAATTTGCTTTTCCTAACAGGCTATAATTTTCATCACTGTAGCTACTCTGTTGCATAAAAGCTGGAAAATATGGAGAGAAATGGAAAATGTACTAATAGGTTTACCAATTACAATTAAATGAAACTGCTGCTTGAACCTCAACATCCACCAGGTCAGCAGTTACATGGATAGAGTTAGCAGGGGCGTAAGGTTCAGTTCACATCAATACATTTATAATGAATTTTTACTTATTTTACATACCCGAGGGTAAATCATACACCAAGCATACTGTAAGGTCAAATTGCAAGAGAACTGATGTGAAAGATAACATCTTTCTCAGTGTAGTTTCTGAAAGTATGCTTGTTTTGCATGAAACTAAAATAGATCCTAACCCTAATAATCTTCAACCTTACCAGTGAGCTGCTTAAGGTTAAGAGGTTAAACAGTAGCACCAGTTTAACCTTGCATCAGTGGGGCTCAGGAGTAAGAGTGGGTCGTCTACCAGTCAGAGGTTGGTGGTTTGATCCCCACTCCACCTGTCAACGGGTGAACGTGGCTTGTAATAAAAAGACTACAACATAACTCTTGGGTATGCTGTAGAAGGCAACATCAGGGTAGAAAGCAGTAAATTAAGTTAGCAATAATACTTCACTACCAAAGTTAATAGTACATTAAACTGGTCAATCTACCTACCTCATGGTGTTACCTAAAAAGTCCTGACATGGATGGAGAACTTCTGGGGTTTTCTGTTATGATTTGCAGATGGATGTCTTATAAGGTGGGACCTCCATGGATCATGACTTTTTCACTTTGTTATGATCATTGGGGATTTTTGCACTGGTGTAATGAGTGGTGGCGTGATGGCGAGTGGTGTACTCTTCCATTATTACATAACAATATCTGATTTTTGGATTGTTGGCGTGTCTACGAACAAGTTAATCACTTCAGTTTGTTTCACCCTGCCATGGAGGTAATGTTTTTGGTAGCACAAGTTCTCATAAAACCTTTGTAGTGTTGTAGAGTGGGGTCATTTTAACAATACATTATAATTTGGCTTACATCCATCAAGGTCTGATGATTTATTGGTGGAAAATTGACAAAACAATTTATAACCCTTGTAGAAACTCTTATTCTTCCAAGTGTGGTGTGTTTTGTCAACATTTATAAAGTACTGTATAAAGATATTAAATATCAAGTCACATCTGACCGCTGATCTCTCCTTAAAGGTCAATGGATTGATCTGAAGATCAAAGTGATAATACTGTCATTTAGAGCTATTTAAAACTGTTTTGCTACCATTAATTGTATTAAAACAGTGGTCCCCAACCCCTGGGCCACGGTACCGGTCCGTGAGTCATTTGGTACCGGGCCGCGAGAGTTGAGGCTCGGGTTTAAAATTTATGGTTTTAAGGGTTTTTATTGTATCAGGGTTTAATTTTTTTAATCGTTTTTATTGTTAACTCAGTTTCCCTGGGTCTTTTCCCATGTGTTATGAATACTTCTTTTTTTGGTACCGGCACTGGTTTTATTTTGTTGTATTTATCTGCGACACCTTAAAGGCCGGTCTGTGAAAATATTGTCGGACATAAACCGGTCTGTGGCGCAAAAACGGTTGGGGACCGCTGTATTAAAATATAGGCATAAAGGGAATGATACATGGGGATTCTAAATATCATCTTACTTTGGATCTCTGAGGTAAAATAAGGTCAAACTTTCATAAAATGTCTTTTATCTTTAAAACTAGGCTTAAAATTCTACTGCCTTTGTTTGAATTGGCAGCCTTTAGGAAATGATACTAATATATGAGAATTCTTTACAGTTGACCCCAAATTGTGTTACATCTTTAACGGAAGTATCACCTAGTTAGGTAGAATATACTCTAGTACAATATTATATAATAAACTCAAGTTATTCATGTCCGGTTATTAAGTCAATATCGATTAACCATCGTCTACTCTGACATACTGTTCATATACAAAATAGTATTCCCTTAAAAGTAAATACTGCCTGGAGAGTGAGCTGCCTTGGTTTGAGGTTTGTGGTCTCAGAGTGCTTCTTGCTGTGGAATGAAATGAGGGAGACATCAAGGGGAAGGCCTTGGAAAAGGTGGAGCCCACCATATGCATGAACTCTAGAAATTTCTGAGGCTACCATACCAACCAGTGGGTGATATCACAATTTACTGCCTTCATATTGCAAAATGATCAGGACGAAGCTGACATTTCCCCTAACCTTGTCACCAGCAAATCAGATGTCGTACTGATGGAGTTAGTGTTGTGTTGTCCCAAGCCAGAGTTACGATTGTGAGCATATTGGTATGCTGATGTTAGGATTAATCTCAAAGCACAGCTGTACCCGCGGCGTCACAGTGGCCAGCATGCCTTGGCAAACAGCTGATGCAAACAAGTTTAGAACTGCAGTATCCTTAAAATCCAGTTTTATAAAGCATGCAAGGGAGGCAAAAACAAAAAAACCCCAGCAATGTGAGCTGTCACCAGCAGGAGACAAAGGGTTATGTTACACTTTTAATCTTTGAGTGCTAGAAGGGTTCTGCTATCCAGAGGGCCTTTGGGCAAACAGGGTGATAACTGTAGCCCTGCTTTGTCAGTGGCTTAATCGTATGTAACATTTTAACAGCTGCTTTATTGAATCCCCACACAAAATTGCAGTGTTTCTAATAGTTACTCTTTGCACCCCTGGCTCAGATCTTTGTTGGCTTTGAGGCCAACTTGGCCCTTGCAGGCCTCTTCTGCTTGATCTTCACAGAGCTGACATTTGGCACAGCGGTAACACCTCACCAGCTGAAAGGACAATTCTCACACAAGCCTCCTCGATGGGCTATTTCAAGTCCAGTGACATTTCATTAGATGAAGAAGAGTTTAGAGTCCTGGCAAATGCTTCTCCTCACATCTCAGGTAGCCAGGCTTGCCGAACCGACAGTCACCTGTGGGAGGGTGGTACGCCAGCTTCACACACACACCAGTGTGAGCACGAGTCGCACACGTGTGGAAATGGCAGATGCGAATGTGTACACACTTGCAGACTCACACACAAGCTGGCGGATGTAACCTTTTATGGGCTCTGTAATGCAAATGTCTCTTGCCCTGTGTGTGTGTGTTTGGGAGGCTTAATGTCTGAGGATAAATCATTCTTTTCTTGAGTTTTGCACTCCAGTTTGTTTGCAGTGTCTTTTTAAAGAGTACTCAACTTATTATTCTTTAGGACAAGGAGGGTAGTTCTCAAGCTGAATCTTAGTTTGAGGTAAACTTGGGTGAAAGGTCTGTAACACCTGATGCTCACCAAAAAGACAAATCTTCTCATCATTGCCCCAATCATGTGGTAAATATCCAGAAACCGACTCCCTCATCACTTTTGGGGGGATTATGATGTGGTGGCGCAGTGGCTTAAGAGTCCCACATAACACCAAAAAATCAGCACGCAATAAGCATATGCATATGCCAAAAGATGGACTTCTGGGTCTGAAAAGTGAAGCCAAAAGTTTAAACCTGCATTCTTTCTAATGATCAGTGGAAGGCAACCTCTGGTTACAAAGAAAAGTTTTATTTTCTATGAGGAAACTACCTTCATCTGTCATCAGTAGACACTTTCCTGATGAATTCATGATCTCTCTTCTACTTTTAATTTCTACTGAATACAAGGTGCTGTTTGTTTTATAACTTATTGTGTCTATTAAGTCAAAATGGAAGATGCAGAGTTTGCATTAGGGTGGACCTAGCTTATGATTCACAACCCCCTACCACCTGCCACCTTTCATCATCACACCTGGTTTCCAAACATTAGGACAAGCTGAAGGCTTCATTACCAGACTCAATGATATTATAGTAGTCAAGTATTTTATATCCAGTCTATGCTAAATCTCCATCCTGTCTCGTGATTGGTTGGAAGGGCTTAGACTGGAAAGGAGGAAAGCTGTTGGAGGGCAGTTGTTGTATTTTCCAATTCTGAATTTTTTTTTCAATTTTATATTTAAAATAGCTTCAAGCAGACGAGTTCCATGTATACTGTTTATATAAAAAAGAACCTAGCTGTCATGATGTCACCCACTGACTTTGGTTTCAGCATTTAAAGCCTCATAGTGGCTGCTGGAGTGTTAATATTTTGGCAGCAAAGTTACAAACCAAAGGACATTTGGGTCAGTTTAGTCAGAAACACCCTAAATTGGTCGTTTTCTCACTAAATTGACCCAAGGTTAAATTGTTAAAATGGTCATTTTGAGGTTGTTAGCACTGTCTAGGAAGAAGGTCCTGTGTTTCAATCCACCATCTAGCCGAAACCTTTCTGTGAGGAGTTTCCCCATGTTTGTGTGGGTACTGTCTTTTTGACTGAGCTGTTAATTAAATGCTGAGCATATTTTTTTAATGTTGATATCCATATCATGACATGTATTGTCATCTGTCATGGAATATTGAGTGGGACATTGTGTCGCCATGGTGATGTCTACCAGTGTGTTGACAGGCATTGTGATCATTATAAGTTCTACTTACAGATAAGATGATCTCTTAGATTTTGTTGCATTTTACAGCATAAATGAACAAATTAATATATTTGTTTCAAACATCTGTACGTCTTTAATGGTTAAAAATACGGAGCTACTTTCCAAGCGAACACAAGTGCACTGACAGAAATATTTGCAAATTAATGCAGCTACTTGTGCTTTTTTGCTTTTGTTTGGTAAACACACACTGTCCGAGGTGGCAAGCATAAGACCTTGACCAGGAATTTAGCTTCTCTTAAAATATTGAATTCTTGTGCAAAGAAAGTTAGCGGAGCTTGGTAAAACCTTGCCTTTCATTCCTTCAGCATTCCGGAGTTAATGAGAAACCACAAAGGAATGGCCAAGCAATCATGTAGAGCTTTAAAGTGCTGGACTGATACCAAAGTGAAGTGCATTAGGTGGTAATAAGACCAAGCTAGGCTTGGATCATGGCTGACACATTTCCCATCCCCGTGAGCTCCAACCATTAAATCGATTTCCATCTGAGTCTCCCATGTCCACTCCACTCCAGCCAAAGCTCCGCCAGTTAGCCAGGGATTTGGGAGGTGTGGATAGACTTTTAAAACATAGAAGGAGACAAGAGGGGGAGCTTGAACTTGTGCGGTCTGTACTTCCAGTTAAGGCCAGTTTATTTAGCAGAACTGCTATGTATGCAAAGTATTAGTATAACTTAAACTAGGTGAGGAAAAACAAAACGTTTTAATTCACAGAAATAAAAATAAAAACTAGACTTTGGTGGAAAAAAGAATGGAAGTATACGAAACAATATTGTGTACTCACAAAAATTTAAAATAATAATAAAGTTTTCATATTTATGTATCTGGCCACATTTGATGATCTAACCCAGGGGTGTCAAACTCATTTTGGTCTGGGGGCCGCACACAGCTTAATCTGATCTCAAGGGGGCCAGACCAGTAAACTCATTCCAAAATTACATAGAACTAACAGTAAGTCCACTTTTTTTCTTTGTATTAGTGCAAAGAAGAAATAAATTATAAAAATCTTTACATTAAATTAATTGTCCTTTTACACTTTTACTCAGTTTAACATTTATTTAAGTGCATTATACATAAAAATCTGATCACAGTGATTGTACAATGTTTTAAAACATTTAGTCAACAAACAGTTTTGTGGAACTTAAAAACACTGCCCTGCATGTTAAAATACATCAAACACATCTAAATTTAGAAATGAATGAATTTAAAATCCATTTTCCACATCTAGGAAGCAATTCTGAACACATAAATTGAGGCCACACACTTGAAATCTTAAGTGGTAGCTGTTTTAAACAGGCATTTGATGAAGTAAATTTGGCCCCTTCCTTGTTAATGCATAAAATGTAAACAAAAAAAAACTCACATAGATAACATATGTGGCATGCATAAGACATAATATTTTACTTAACAATAGTCTTCTCTTGTAAATCTGTTTCTGACTACCACTGACTTTCACAGCAATTACTAGAGCAAATATTCACATTTGTTTATTTTATAGTGCAACGTTCAAAGCAGCATTCCATAGAATTTAGTCTTGCTCAGTATTTGCCCCTGAAACTTGGCATCTTTTAGCCTGCACAAGTGCATCAATATCAGGCATCATATCCTGAGTAGCAGCCAGTTTCAGAATCTCATTTAAGTGCTTATGTGTGAGCTTTGAGCGTAGCTTTGTTTTATTAATGGTCATGAGTGAGATGACTTGCTCACAAAGGTAGGTAGTCCCAAACATGGACAACATTTTTGCAGCCAGTGCTGTCAATTTAGGATAGCGTGGTAGGAGATACTTGTAAAATGTGTCCAAGTCCACAGAGGCAAATTTGTCCTTCAATTCTACATCACACTGCAAATCAATGATTTCAAGTTGCATGTCAACAGGCACATCAGAAGCTCTGACTGTGAATGGTGAGCGAAAAACTGCGAATTCTGTCTCGAGTTCGCTAAAGACCTGAAATCGTTTCTCAAATTCCCTCAGCAACCCTGAAATCTTGTCTTTGTACTGTTTCACGTCAGGATTAACACTTGCTGCGCACACATCTTGGAGACAGGGAAAATGAGCAGGGTCTCCGCTTGCTATCTGCGTCTCCCATAACGTGAGCTTTAACTTGAATGCATGTTTGCTGTCATAATACTGTGTTACAATTTTTTTGCGTCCCTGCAACATTCTGTTCAGATTATTCAAGTGCTCTGTAATATCAACCATAAATGCAAGGTCCTGCAGCCAAAGTGGGCACTGTAATTCCTTAACAGGTTTTCCTTTTTTCTCCATAAATTGTCCAATTTCCCCACGTAGATCAAAGAAGCGCTTCAGCACAGCACCTCTGCTTAACCATCTTACCTCAGTGTGGTATGGCAGACCATGGGTAATGTTACAGTCACTGAGAAGGCTGTCAAACTGACGATGATTGAGACCTCTGGCTCGGAAAAAATTAACAGTTCGGACAACCACCTCCATGACGTGATCCATTTTTAAGGACTTGCAGCATAATGCCTCCTGATGCAAAATGCAATGAAATGTCCAAAAATCACCCCCTCTATTTGCGGCTTGTACTTTCTCTCTGAACTTGGTCACAACACCTGCTTTTTTCCCGATCATTGACGGCGCACCATCAGTGGCCAGGCTTACGGCGCGGGACCAGTCCGCCCCGACCCTGTCCAGTGCTCCAACTACGGAGCAGAAAATGTCCTCAGCTGTTGTGGTGTCGGTCATAGGCACCAACTCGAGAAACTCCTCTGTGACAGTCAAAGTATCATCAACTCCACGAATGAATATGGCCAGTTGAGCGACGTCTGTAATATCAGTACTCTCATCAATTGCAACAGAAAATGCCAGAAATGACTCCACTTTGCGTTTCAGTTGGCTGTCCAAATCTGCCGATTGTTCCGAAATCCTGTCTGCCACGGTATTTCTCGTCAAGCTAATATTGGCAAAAGCTTGTCGCTTCTCAGGACACACAATTTCAGCAGCCTTCAGCATGCAGTTTTTGACGAACTCCCCCTCAGAGTACGGCTTTGAAGCTAATGCTACTTGGCTAGCAATTACGTAGCTGGCTTTCACCGCAGCATCACTGACCTCTCGGCTCCGGGTGAAAACAGATTGCTGTTTCCTCAGACCAACCAACATTTCATTTACCTTCTGTTTTCTCAGTTCTCCGTGCAAGCTGTTGTATTTTTCACCATGTTGAGTTTCATAGTGGCGCCGAATATTGTACTCCTTAAGCACCGAAACTTGCCGCATGCACACTAGGCACACGGGTTTCCCATTCACCTCCGTGAACATATAGGAAGAAGTCCATTTTCTTGAAAATCCGACACTCTGTGTCCACTTTTCTCTTTTTTGACAAAGACATTTCGCTGATGAGGGTGCCCGTTCCAAGAGAAAAAGCGGGTAAAGCGATTGAACTGACTAAAACACAGCGCCCCTAGCGAACAACATAGGAACTGCAGATTTTAAAGAAAATGAAGTTTATTCTTTTTTTTTAATAATGCAAATTTATCCCCGGCCGGACTAAACCCCCTGGCGGGCTGGTTCTGGCCCGCGGGCCGTATGTTTGACACCCCTGATCTAACCTGTCTAACTGGGCTTTGGTACATTCTTTTATAGAGACATGAGGATGTCTTCATGAAGTGTTCATAATCTTAATCTTCGTGTTAATTCTTAATCCCCATTCTGATGTTCTTACATTTTGTCCCTGAAAAAATATGTTGTTGTTGTTTCTTATTCCAACATTCCTGTTAGAAAACTGATACTAAAACTGATGACTAATCTAAAATGAATGAACCCACTCTGTGATGAAAAAAAAATCTTCACAAAAATGAATCAATCAGGAAAAACACAACTATAATGAAGCTTATGTATAAGTTCAATAAGGAAGATCTGTAGTCTCACATCTGTCTGCTTCCCAGGTGTTTGGTGACTAATCTGTGCTTTACAGCACTTTCACTTTCCCACGCTATCAAGCTTTTTGCTGTCATCACAGGTCTAGTCCAATCATCTTTCAGCCCTTCCCCTTCACTTAAAACTCACTGCTCATCTGTCATTCTCCCTTGCAGATACCTTTGTGCAACCTACTCCTCCCCATCTCCAGCTCTCCTATTACTCAGGCTCAATCCAAGCCTCCATCTTCATCTCCACCATCAGAATCTAGACTCCAGGGCTCCTGCCCTAATTCCTATCACCACTGGAATTCTGTTTTGCTGTGATGGGCAGATAGAACTAAGCAAAACAGCTTAATTCAATTCCGTATATCAATAAATCATGTTCAGTTCCTTTAAATTCAGTTCAATTCAACAACAATTGCCTCGGGGCAGTAAACACCCTTCAATTATACAAAGAAAGCAGAGAAAACCCCAACAATCACATGACATGTATTTAAAATCCCACTTTAAAATAATAGAACAGGTTATATACTAACTTTTATTTCCACTGTTCTAATTTTTACAAAATTATTTGTCATTTGTTTTCCACAGTAGTTCAATCAAATACCGATAAAAGCCTTAAAATGCCTAAATGTAACAAAGAAAGAAAAAAAAGATTATAATAATAATAGAGAATAATGACACAGAATGGCTGTATTCTTACAGTAATCGAAATGGAAGCTTGTACTAAATTTTAAATACATGGCTGGCTTTTCAGAAGTCTTTCTTCTGAGTTCATTACTTTTTTCTTATATTTCATACACTATATGGACAAGAGTACTGGAACGCTTACACATCCCCCCTTACAGGAGCTGCTCGGAAAGAAAATCTGTGCTATGAAGCTTCTGGCGCACAGTTTTAATGTCGATCTTAATGCCAGAGGCGGTTCGGATCGCTGTAGACACTGAGTCAGCAGAGCGATGGACTTCTATGCACTATGCGCCTGAACACTCAATGATTCCACTCTGTAACTTTACTCAATCTGCCACTTTGTGGTTGAGTTCCTGTGGTTCCTAAACACTTCCACTTAGGGTTAGGGTGTACGACTTACAACTGATCATGGAATATCTAGAAAAGATGAGAGTTTACAAACTGACTTGTTACAGTGCTACGCACGAATTCATTGAGGTCTTTAGAATGATGCATGGTTAGGTGCTTGATTTAAACACCTGTGACACTGAAACTGAAAACACCTCAATTCAAACTCACATAAATTTGACAACAACTAACAGACGTCAAAGGGGGAAAGAGTTAAGTTATGTGGTCCAATACTTTCGTCTATATAGGGCATTTCTAAATTATACATCACAATGACTTGTGATCTAACAGCACTGTGGACATGTGCTCTTCACTTGAGAGATGTGGGGTCTTGTTTGTAAAGTTTACATCTTAATAGTTATTTAGTCCTTTTATCGAGATTTTGCGAGGATGGATTCCCATGACAACATAGAGGAATAGGCTATAAATATCAAAATACCCAGCAAAACCAAGCCATCTGGAATGTTAAGACTCAGTGATAGACTTTCATTATTTTGAAGCAGCCATGTTACGTTTAATTTCCTTGAAAACAGCTGCACAGTAAAGTTTTAATGTGAAAGGCTGCCCGGCATGGCTGCCATCAATAACATTAACCCTTCTCCCCACAGGGACCTCAAACTCTCGAAATTCACAATGTGTCTCCTCTAAAAGTTAAGGGCCGTTTGCACCACCTCAAAAAACCTGCATTTGTTATGCATTTAATCATTCAAGGCAAAAGACTTAAACAATGCTCATTTAATTATGACAGTAAGTTAATATAACAGATACAGTTTTAATATAGGCATTTTAAATCTTCCATGAGACATGAGTAAAGCTAAAGGAATAAGCTTGATGTTTTTGAACACTTAACCTCACGAGAAACACATGCGCCTTCTTTTCTGGAAGTTTGAAAGTGCTAAACACATCCCATACACTCGTTTTGTTTGGTTCCCGGTGTCTTCCATTGTTGTGCTTGCACACAGGGAGCCGAGTAATGCATAATTCATTGTTTACCTGATGGACACAAAGTCTAATTAAATCAGCACAGTGTCTCCAGCTGTGACGAGCGTCTCTGGTTTTTGCTTCTTCGTGTTAAAGTAACAAAGTTGGTCGTGGGAAAGTTGCGCTGGCGCTTACTGAGAACTGAACTCTTTGACCGATCTCATGTCAGTTTAGCCAGACAGCGGGTACACTTGTGACTACATCTGATATTCCAGTGTTCTTACCCCCCCCCCCCCCCAAAAAGGGGGGAGATTACAGCATTAGACTGTTTTGGCTGTCGTCCAAGGCCTATTAGCATAATTATAAATTTATTCTTTGTATCGTGGGATTAACCTGAGTGGGGACACAAAGCCCTCCTTTTGCATCTATTTGCACCATAATCTTCAAATTGTGTGAACAAAGTCATAATGATGCTAGCTTATGAGTCACCTCAATTCACTAAATAATTAAGGCAATAAATAATGATATACTACTCATTTACAAGCGATAGGAGACGAATTTTATTATTTAGGTATTCATAGAAATGTAATTTGGGGGTTAATTCACGAAACACCCGCTTCTTTGTATGAATAAATGTGTGTACTGAGCATCTCTCTCTATTGCCTGGTGGCGATTCATAAACAGTAAAATCTTACCCTTTGCTTGGTTCTCATTAAACCGAAGGAAGCTGAACGAAGAGACCCCCCTAACTCCCCACCCCCACCCCCCCTTCCTTCCAAGATCTATAATATTTGGTTCAGGGAGCTGAGTACAATCTCCACAGTACAGTGTGTGCTCGCTCGGTCTCCCACGCACCCACACACAATTACACTGGACTGGACTGCACACACACCTACAAAGCTGGGTGATATCTGTCTAAGGGGAAAGTCTTTTTATTAAGGAGTAAATGAGTTTTTTTTCCACCCCTTATTTATGCATTCATAAAGGGAATATATGAGTTTTTACCAATCCACACAACACCTGATGTCATCTTTTATCTCTGTCTGCTGAAAGAAACGAGTGTTTATGTAACACGTTTGCCAGCCAAGACTGTCCAAGGGTCAGTCGGTGAAGCTGCACACTTCAATTTAAATTATATTTGGAAGATTTGTGTCAGCAATACCCTGCTTTAAATTCATTAATGTGTACTTATAGCTTGAGTCCAGTGCAGCCCCAGTTCTGCTGGATGACAAAGGTAAATAGGTGATCGGACAAGAGAAAGGAGGTGTAGCAGCTTTGCTTTTATTTAACAGCATGAGGCATGCGAAGTTGAACTTTTTTTTTTAACTTGTTTATGTTTCCTAAAATTTTAGACCTTCTAGATTAACTTGCAAAACCAGATTTCATTTCTCTACCTTTATTTTCTGTGAATTTTTCTTCTTTAAAATGTTATGTTTAGTAACAATGCAAACAGATAAAGTAGTAGCATGTTCATAAATGACATGAGCTTTCAAATAAAAACACAGGTGAACTAGTCACAATTCACACAGCATTACCGTCACCGGCTAAAGATGGAAAAGTTGCCAGCATCTCTATGGGGGCAAATTTCGCAGGTTGACCGGCCAGGCTTCACCCCCTGAGGGTTGTGGCAGCGATGAGAGAGGCTTGCCCTGCATAGCTGAGAAGTTTTGCTTGACAATTTGGGGGCAGAACAGAATGTTGGTTGTTAAATTGCTGGTTATACATCAGAAATACATTCAAACCACCTTTCTCTGGGCTTAGTCTTGAGGGATACTGCAGACAATGAAGGTAAGATAAATGCTAGAAATATTGGAAACTCTGGTTGTTCTTGATTGCATCATTGTTTGCCTACTTTTGTTGCATCTTTGGCTGTGTTTCTGTGTTCTGTCACATATTTACAAAAAGAAAAACACAGAAATGTAGCACAGTACAATATGAAGACAATAGCTCATTTAGGCATTGTTTAATGGTCTGCCTCATGGTTTTGTACTTTTTGTTCAAGGTAGTTGTTTCTGAGTTTATGAAACAGAAACAGTGAGAAAATCTAAGGTTTATTTGCATGTGGACACTTTATCAATTCTCTGCCTGCTTAAACTCTAACGGTCTTTTGACTTTCTTCTCTCTTTACTTGTACATCAAAGTCTTACTTCGACTCTGGTAGCTAGCTTGAATACAATGCCTACTGCTTTATATTTTTTCTCTTTTGTGCTGATTTGCAAAAAAGCATTATGTTTTAATAGTGGCCCGTACACTACTGCAATGTCAGCCAGTCATTTGGGCTTTGTTATTTACGCCTTCTGAAAAATCGGAAACAGTACGCTTATTTCGATACTGGCTATATGCTGTATTTGTTATATTTCTAGCCATTATAATTAGTGCTTATTTAAAGTAAAAGTATTTTGGAATACACTTTTTACCTCAAACTAAGGAGGCTGATAACACTTTTATCTCCAAATGCAGAAAATGAAGATACCACCACTAGTTATAAGTAGCTTAGCTTGGCCTAAGTTAAGGCGTAGCCTTAGCTCAGGCCCCCAGTGGTACCCCTCAGCTTAGTGAACACATGGTATCAATTTCAAAATTCTACACTGCCTTGTTCACAAGCTATTGCATTCACAAGATTTTCGGAAAACTTGACCTCTGACCTTGAGGTTTAGGTCACTGAGATTTGGACTTATTTGAGATTTTCAGCAGATACACCGAAGGCATCAATATCGAGGTCTTGTTATCTCATTCACAAACGTGGGTGTCCATGTCACCTAGCGGGGTGACAACAATATCCCATTCCCTTTTATGGCCGTTGAGTAAAAAAACAATTAAAAAAGCGTAGGTTTAACAAAATTTAGCACATCCAACATTTAAATCATGACTCACTTATGTACTCCATGTAAAACATAAAACAACACATAACAGATTTATGTAATGCTTTCTTCTTTGGTCCAGTGTTTGCTTTTTGCCTAGGAAGTGCAGATAGCCAACAAATGGCCAAATGTACAGTAGCACAAACTGGCTTTGGCATTAAAAAAGTACTGAATCACTCTTTGTGACAAGATTGCATGTAAGAGGTTACTGAACTTGCCATGTTCAATAAGTGCTTCAAGGGTTTTTTTTCTCATGATACAAAATGCAGGGAGGAGAATATTTAAATCAAGCATGCAAACTGATTAACTAATGTTTGCGACATGCAATTTACTGCTAATTGCGCGTAGAAGAAAAGCAGCTCTTATTGTTTGTGCTCAATATTAAAATGAACTGACTGCAGCTGTGTTTAGAAAACAGCACAACTTGTGTAATAAGCTGTAAAGCTAACCACACGTATGAGTGCTATTTGAGGATTGTGTTTACACTCTGTTTTACCTTGCATAGTATATCTGACCCTAACAGTCCAATACATTAGTGAGTTTTTGAAGCTTTATTTTTCAGGACTAGCTAAGTGCGCTACATCAGTTTTTGGTTTGTTAGCTTGTTCGGTTTTTTTGGGCAAGTTAAGCCAACCAGCTTAGCTCTAGCCTCATAGCGAACATCCAAACACAACTTTAACTCAAACTCAGACAAAAAAAAGATGGATTACTTTCTTGGATGGATTACATACTGAACAACTGAATTTGGTTGTTCAGTATGTTGATCAATTTAATTATTAGAAATCCTTTCAATCGTCTGTTTTTTTATTCCTCTTAAAATTCTACAACTCAGTACAGCTTTTTCTTTTTAGTGAAGATAAAAGAAGGTAGGAGCTGGAATATACTGAACTTAATTTTTTTTATTAAAGTTATTTCAATAGGGTATTGCAATGATTTGTCAAACTATGTGTGTTGACAGGTTTTCATATAAAAAATGGTTCCAACTCAATAAAAGTGCTGTGCTTAAATCTGTATCTTTCAGATTTACACACAGAAACCAGATCTCCCACAAGACTTCTTCCTAAGGAGCATCAAATTTGTCAAATTAGGCAGGACTCACATCCTATACATCATCTTTGATAACTCAGCTGCTCTGAACTTACAGTATCTGCCAGAGGTGAGACTGTCAACTGATGCTTTTTTCCCCTTCCTTTTTTATTTGAATGGTAGAGTTTAGCCATAAACACAGCCTGTGCATGAAGGACAACCGTTTCCCAGTAGTCGGGTGATTGCAGCTGCTGTCCCTCTCAGCAGTGCAGATGGCTTGCTGCAGCTTGTCCTTGGAGTGGGGAGCTGTTGAAATGTTACAGATGTGGGTCAAATAGCATTTGGCAATCATTTTTAGACTCTACTTCTTCCTGCTTGCAAGAACCAGATGGCTGCTGTTCATCATATACAGCAAGCCGCTTTAGCCATTTAAAAATTTCTTTAAGGCAAAAAATTGTCTCACTGGTTGAGTTTAAACCCCATCAGGAACAACCAGTTTGATGATATCTGTTTTCAGATTTCAAAGCTAAAAACTGGGGTGAGTGGTTTCAGGGTGTGGCCAACGCGTTTGTGTTGATATGAATTAAAAGGGTAAACCAGTGCTCATTTTACTAGTTGGCTGGGAAAAATCTAACTCTTTCTTTTTCCTTCTCTTTAACCTTAATCCAGGTGTTTCTGCTGTCTCTTTCCATGGTTACAGCAGGAACAGCCAGTAAGAGGAAGCATCATGTTAAAGATTTGCCAAAATGTAAATAAATAGGTTATAGGATGAACACCCTGAGGCATTTTCACCTTTAGTCACGTTTCTTCATAAAACCTTGACCGCTGCTCACAGGTGTTACTTTCACCCAGTGAGCACATTTCAACACCTGGCACCTTTGTTGAATACGTCACTTGGCAGTAGATGAGAAACTAAGCATCGGAGGGTAGGGTTAAAACAAAATCATGACAATCTTATTTTCCTCTGGACTCCAACTTCATGTTCTGCCTCTCTAAAGAAACCCTTTATTTAAGCTGAGCTCCAAGGATTGGCTTTAGGATTGTTGCTAGACATATAGCTTCAGAATAAAGGCTGATGACGAAGGGCTTTGTTCTATACGCAAAGGAAGAGGTACCACACACTTACGTCAACAATATTTTTTAAGAAACTTGACTTGTTAGGAAAGCTATATGTGGGTTTATCATTGGGCACAGATGTCTTGATGTGATTAAAAGCAAAACTGCAAATTTATTTTTTTTATAATTTTTAAAAAAAATAAGACCTGCAGGTGTGCACGCATGTGTTTTTCCTAGTTCTCAAGTTACGTAATTGTTCTCATCCAGACAGAGGAAAACTTGAAATGGAGAGAGCTGAGGTTGGCCCTGACATTTGGCTCAAATGCTAAGTAAATAAATCCATTATCTAACAAATTGACTTGACTCATTCCATTAAGACTCGGTTTAGAGAGCTTTTTAAAAAAAATCTATATCACTTAATTCCTTTAGCTCTGTTTTTGTTTTCTGATGCTCCTGTTTGACATTTTTTGGTCATCGAGATTTTTTTGCGTGTTTGTGTATGTGTCATGGAGTTTTGCTGTTTTGCAGTGAGTGGTGCGGTGCTGTGTGGGTGCTGAGAAGCGCTGGAAAAGACAGACCAAAGAAGTTTTTTCTCCATCGGAGCTGCAGCTGTTATATACACAAATATTAGGTGGTGCTGTGAGAGTTTTAGATTTAATACTACATGCTCATTACATTTTATTTAATTGTGGGTTCCTACTAAGAAATGTCCATACCAAACATAGAGTCTATTTACTGTAAAATGTTTTAAAAAAAGAAGCAAAGCCTATTAATTTGTGTATCAGTCCTCCCTTCACTCCATTTAGAATTAATTTGCCAAAAAAAGCTGACTGATAACATTAGTGCATTAAAAAATGTTATCAGACATTCAGTAGCATTTAAGAGAATTCTTTTTGCTACAGTAAACACAAAATATGATGTCGTGACAGCCATAATCAACACATACTAGGAGTCAAACTCCAAAAATTGTTACTTCAGTCCTCCTCTGACAGTATCATCTTCCCAGATGGTTCAGTCCAGTACCATCTGGAAAGATGTCCTTGGAAACTGTTTGTAAAAAGGGCATACGGTTTCAAAAAAACACACCACACATGATCAGATGAACCATCTGTCTGTAACCCTTTGTAATAACCATTACTCATACACTAATAAACTGAAAACTGAGGACTAAACTTTAGTAAATAGTTATTTTACTAATACAAAGCAGTGGGAAGAACACTAACACTCTTTTGTGTTTATGTCATTTGCTATGCACTGTACTGTGACACATAATTTTGTACTTTTTTATTCTATTAACAATAGATAAGGTTTACATTTTGGTGACATCTGCATTTATTTGATTTGATTTTTATTATATTTATTATATTTTAGTTTGTATTTTTTGATTGTTCTCAGAGCCACTCCTCAATCCCAGCTTCTGGATTCAAAGCCACTGGGATCTGAAAGATACCCACAAGGGTTTGATTAGTGTTGGTAATGCATGTGTTACAGCAATTCTGGCAGCAGTCTCACTGCTGGTGTATTTTAATTAGTGCTGTCAGCGTTAATCTCGTTAAAATGACGTTAACACCATAACCGCATTAACGCCGCAAATCTTTATTAGTGAGTTAGCACGGATCGCCCCGTGCGCGGGGCTGCACGGTGTCAACGCATTAGCGCGGTTAGCTCATTAACATGTTAGCGCTGTGCAGCCCCACGCACGGGGCGATCCGTGCTAACTCGCTTACGGAGATTTGCCGTGTACAGTGAGTACAGTGAACATAAAAGTAAATAATAAGGTAAACTAAACATTAACCCTAGCAGCACTCAGCAAGCACTCAGTGTAGCTAGCTATGGTGTGAGCATGTTGTTACTTAGCAAATGATTATCTATCTAATAGACTAGCAGATTCGTTCATGTAAATGGGGATTCTTCTCAACACACTAAGGTTAATATGGAGTTCCACAGGGTACTGCGGTAGAACCAGTTTACACTTTATGCAGATGATACCCAACTTTATCTGTCTGTGAAGCCAGATAACACACACCAATAACTTAAACTCCAAGAATCTCTTCAACACATAAACACCTGGATGACATCTACTTTAATGCTTCTAAATTCATTATTTATGAATCTGTTGTACTTGGCCTTAAAAATATTAGAAAAATTGTGTCTAACCAGTTATTTACTCTGGATAGCATTATCTTGGCCTCCAGTAACACTGTGAGGAGTGAGAGTCATTTTTGACCAGGATATTAATTTAGTGTGAATATTAATCAATTATGTTGGAGTGCTTTATTTAAATATCTCTAAAATTAGAAACATCCTGCCTCAGAGTTATGCTAAAAAAAACTAATTCGTGCATTTATTAATTCTAGGCTGGACTACTATCATTCACTACTATCAGATTGTCCAAAAATAAAACTCCCCGAAAAGCCTTCAGTTGATCCAAAACGCAGCAGCAAGAGTACTGACAGCGACTAGAAAGAGAGAGCAGATTTCTCCCATATTGGTTTCTCTTCATTAGCTCAGTGTTAAATCCAGTATTTAATTTAAAATCCCTCTCCTCGCATACAAGGTCTTGAATAATCAGGCCCCATCTTATCTTAAAGACCTCATGTTACCATATCACTACAATGGCACACTTCACTCTCAGACTGCTGACTTGCTTATTTAAAAGTAGAATGGAAGGCAGAGCTTTCCGTTTTCAGGTCCCTCTTCAGTGGATCCAGCTCCCAGTTTGGATTCGGAAGACAGAAATAATGTTTATATTTAGGGCTGGATCAGGTGACCCTGAATCCTCCCTTAGTTGTGCTGCAATAAATTTAGGCGGCTGGAGGCTTCACATATTGCACTGAGAATTTCTCCTTCTTTTACCTCTTTTCACTCAACGTGTTTATACATCACTCAAATTATTGTTAATCTCTGGTTCTCTTCCACAGTGTGTCTTTTGTCTCCTCTTCCTCCCATCACCCCCAAATCGGTCATGGCAGATAGCCACCCCTCCCTGAACCTGGTTGTGGTGGGGGTTTCTTCCTGTAAAAGAGAGTTTTTCCTCCCCGCTGTTGCCAAGTGCTTACTCATAGGGGTCGTCTGATTGTTGGAGTTTTTTTTGTATTACTGTAGGGTCATTAACTTACAATATAAAGTTGCCTTGAGGCGAATCAAGGCAACTTTATATTGTTGTTGTCATTTGGCGCTATATAAATAAATATGAACTGAATTGATTAGATTCCATTTCTCTAATGTCACACATAAAAAACAACCACATTGGCCACTGGTTCATAGCAGGGTTTTGTTTCACTAGAACTACTATTTGGCTACAAGCGTATTCTTACAGGATAGATTCTCTTGTGAGCTTGTTAATCTTCCAAGATGTACCTCAAAAGGTAAAGTGTTCTTTTCTGCTGATTACACTTTGTTTTCTAATCAATATGCTTTGGTCTAAAGTGGAGAAAGAAAAAGCAAAAGGAAACCTCTGCAAAGTCTGCCCTTGTGTTGACACGCTTCAGTCAATCTGTAATGCCAAAAGGGTGTTTTGAGATTCTACCAACAAGGACTACGTGGCCTAGTTATGATTACCACTAAGGGGCTGACACCACAGGGCTGACACAAATACTCCTCTTGTCACCTCTTATTTATATGAGTTCCATTATGACAAGTGTGGCTATATATTACACTAACAATAAGAGATCATTACAAATGTCAAAGCAGAAATATAAGAACAGCGATCTATTTTTATATTCAAATTACACGTTTCACTATTGTATTAGGTTTTTCTTTAAAAGAAGACTTGTGTAGTTTTAAAAATGATAGGGGAACAGAGTAGAAAATGCTAGACAGGTTGATATGATAGTTACTAATCTTTACTCTAAACAAAAGCATTAATGATTTCCATATTACATCTGGACTAGATAATTAGCTGAAGCTTCTTAAATTTGAAAAAGTAATAATTGAGATTCTATTTATTAAAACTAGTTAAGTTTTAGAAAACTATCTTCACAGTATGCAGTTAAAATGCCACTTTGCTGGAAGTATATTCAATTTCTTTTTTTGTTGTTTCACTGACATAAATTGCCCATTCGAACCCAAGCTAAAGGTAATGTTAGCTGTAGAGCTTCACACACAGTAATGATGAAACAGAGTGGATGAGACGGGCTGTTCCAGTGCAGCATGGAGTATTGAGTGATGGATTACAGTGTGTGCATACTACTCTGTAATTGGCATTTACTGGGTGACCTATAACTGATAAATTAACTGTTGGTCTTAAGTCGTTTCTGGACTTCTTTATAATTTTAAATATCATTTAAAATGATTATCAATGCAAACTTTTCTTGCAGCTTATACTTGAAAGGAAATGATAAAATGACAATAACTGTAATAATTTAAAATAACACACAAACACACACACTGGCTTAAAATAAGGAAGTTTCAAGTTTGGCTGACCTTCCAATCCACCCTGACCACCTCCCTACGTGTGCTTTGTTTCTCCTGTAACTGTTGCTCCAGCCACTAGAGGGCACTGTGACGATTAAATCATCAAATGTTATCTCGAGCAAATAGCTAGAAAATATTGTGGATTACTTTTAGGTAAAAGGACACAATCAGTTATTTAAAAGAACATTTATTTTCAAGGTCAGATGAAGATTAGGCTCCTTGGAAATGCATCTGACAGCCCACGGAGGCCTGCCATATTTCCATTGCAGTGCTCCTTGGATACTGAACATATGGGAGTTGAATGGTCAGCTGGGATATGCGCGCTTGCATGTACACATGAGAGTGTTTGCTGGGGTTGACAATCCGCGATGCATTTGTCATGCCAGCCCGGCCAAGCAGGCATAAAAGCCCTTTCTTCTTAATCGAGGCCCACAGGGTAACTCGGTAATACAGATGGGGCCTGTCATGCTCTTCTAAAAAGCAACACAAGGAGGAGGATGAGCAACATGAAGTGGAAGAAGAAATCATCTGGCCTCTGTGGATCACGTTTCTCTATTAAGAGGAGAAAACTGGGTTGGTAGATTCAAATAGATAGGTAGCTGTTGTACTTTCTTTCCATATTAATAAGAACATGGTTCTTCTGAACTTCATTTTTCTCTTTGGGGGGATTAAAGAGGGCAAAGAAGCTCTGACTATAGAAAAAAGAACAGCGTCATGATTATAAATGCACCATCGCACATAAATCTGCCGTGCGTTATTTGGTCATACGTCAGGTCAGCTCATCTTTTGCGAGGCTGTGCTTGTTCAAAGGCTCACTCTCACTTTCAAAGGGAGGAAAAATAAATGATTGAAGGGGGGGCTGGAAGCACTGTAATGTAGCTCTTTCCTTTTTGCAGTGGTAAAGAATTCTATACTTGTCTATGTCAAGCATATCTTATGGAGAGTCTCAGAGTTGCTGTCTGCCATGATCAGCCACTGTGGTGTAAATTAAGGATAATTCCCTTGAGGTTGTCACACTTGCTTAGCTGTAATAGATCAGCTTCCCACCCAATGCTCCCCTTCCCCCGTTTCCTCTGTAAATGGATCTCACAAGAGGGACAGTGATGCTCGCTAACACCTTGATTACCTCCAGGTGTTTCTCCCTCACAGTCCAAAGACATGCAGATCACTCAGGCTGCAGGGTACAGTACATGGCCCAGAGGTTTAAACATTATTTATTTCTGTTTTTGTCAGCTGGTGGGGCACTGGAAGCATTTCCTGAAGGGCTTTCCCACTATATGCTGGAATACGCTCTTGTTACTCTGAATTAACAATGAATACATTGTGGTTATGTATTGTCTTGTACACCTTCAGTGCCAGCTTCCTCCAAATGGACAATAAAGATTTGATCCTAAGCCTGAACTTGGGCTCGATGCCCAATAAAGGTGCCAAATAAATTCAAAAGAAGCCCCCTGGGGACTTGAAAATGATTAAAAGCAAAAAATTAACATAAATATTTCTCTTTGAAGCACAAGTATCTATGTGGCCAAAATATTGTCTTCCACCAAAGAGATCATTCCCTCTAGCACCGCTTCCAGTTACTTTCTATTGAACCCAGCAGCTGTAAATGTGTGTGGTAAGCCAGTGAGGGATGGTACCTTATTGACTTATTGTGTACAGAGCATGCTGTGACTTTTACAGAAAAGAGAGACTGACTGAGCATCTTAATGAGCAAATCAGCTCTTTGTTAACACTAAAGAGGCACATGGACCAGGCAAAAAACATGTCATTTCATGATTTTGTGTGGTGAAAGTCTTGCTCCTGTGTCTTACTGCGATTTTCCTGGACATCTTCAACTTCTGGACTCCTTTTGGCTAAAAGTGTATTTGAATTATTCCTTTGAACTGAGCAAATATATGAAAGATGCAGTACACAGGAGAAATATCTTAAGAGAATCCCTTTCATGCTAGGGTTCGAAATATTTATCATGAACAGTACACATTTTCAGTAAAAGTATAAAAAAAGAATTTAAAAAGTCAAACAAAAGGTGGGTGGGCTTGAGTGGGTTTGCCTCCAAGCAGTCCTTTGGCCCTTTTAACACGTTTATATTGGCTGTAAACAAGGCTACATGGTAGGAAAAAACTCATGATGAAGCTCTGCTTTTGGACACAACTGTTTTTAATTTAATGGCAACATCAGCAACCTGATTATAACTAGGGGGGATAACAAAATTAATAGTTCTTACCACCATTTTAATGATATATCAGTAATGAAGCTCAGAGATTCACAGATTATATATTTCAACAGTTTGAAAAAATTATATTTTGTGGAAAAAAGTCCTACATCGTTGCGGATGTGGAGGTATTGTCTGCGTGGCAACACATATCATTCAGGAGAATACTGCAATGGGTACATCCACCGTAGCAGCGAGCATAAATGGACGAAGCTGAGTGATGATGTCACTGAATGAAAATTTAAAGGGTACCAGTGGTGGCTGAGGTCATGGTCCCACCGAAAAATATTAGAAAAAATAACCTTGGCACTTTCTTTCTTCCATGTTTTTCTCCTTCTCCTCATATGCCAGTGCTTAACAAGTTGTTTTAAATTCAACAAGTGCTTAGCAGGATCTGACACTTGGAGTGGGTGATCAAAGTTTTCTTAAGCTCATCAGTGAAATTATCAAATGAGTAGGTTTCTATTGAATTACTATGGAGAAATACTACCAAACAGGATGTTTTGGAAAAATTATTATGGCCACATACCATGGAGCACTGGAGCAAAAATCCCCCACAGTGATCCAACTCCCTCCCAAAAGGCTGCCGGGTTGGAGAGGTCAGATCCTGAATGACTGGAGATGTGGTAGGTGGTGTTTTTTGGAGCAGATGCAAGAGCAGGTGTGGAAGTTTCAGATGAGGGAGCAGAAATCAACGTAGCATGGATAGAGTGAATCATGTAAAACATTTGCTTAAGGCACTGATTGGTAACCTCCTGCTGCTCACACAGAAAGCAGAGCCTGATCATGTTGGCCATGCAGCGTGCCTTGTTCAGACAGAGCTGTGTAGAGTCCATATGGCCAGATTGTTCTGTCATAGCCAAGTAAGGCAGTAATTGAGAGCACTCTAAAGTAAGACCAAAAACTGACAGTATGCAGCTTAAGGGTCAATTAACAGGAAACTCAAGGTATACATAGAGCCTTACCAACAGGGATTCACAGGGGGTTTGGGGGTCATGTAAATAGGCAAACAGACTCATTCTTATATAGCACTTTTCTCCTCTCCTGGAGCACTTAAAGCACTTTATACAGTCACTTTATTCACACAACCACTTTCTTCTATGCTTTTTCAGCTAACATTCACACACATTCATACTCCAATGAATGCATCGGACAGCAACTTGGGGTTAGTATCTTGCCTAGACTGGGGGAGCTGGGGGACCAGGGATCGAACCACTAAACTTCCAATCAGTAGATGCCCTACTCCACCTCCTGAGCTACAGCCACCCCAAGGGTCATGAGTTAGGGGCCACTATCTATCAGAAAAGAGAGGGAAATTAGAGAGGGTGCCAGCAGGTCTTTGACTGGTCTTTAGCCCTGTGTGACTTAGGCCTAACGTGCTCATAATGACGCCCTTAAAATTCAGCAGAGCAAATGTTAATCACGCTCATCATCTTGGCTTAGCGTGAGATACTATCACCATCTGCTTATCTGAAAAGCAGCAGTAAAGATGCACTCTAGTTGAGACCTGTTGGAATGTCCTTAGTTAAAGCTCGCATAAAATGAAAGTAGGGCCAGAAATGAAGAACATAAAATCTCTGTAACAAAATCTTACTTAGTTGTTGAGGAGAGCTGGTGACAGTTGTCGCAGACATGCGTCAACATGGTTAGTTATGCTGGAGGAAAGGTCAGGGAATCAGATTCATTTAGGTGTACCCGCTGGAAACCATGAATGCCTCCATTAAAAAACTAATAGGTGGTGAGGTATTTCCTCTGCAAATGAACAGTTTGAAATCCTACTAGATACAAAGCAAGGGTATAACAAAAGATGAGTTAATGTATCATCTGTATAAAATTTGTATATATATCAAATGCTTCAGCACTATAATACAGTGCTAAAACTGAGCACTACTGTAGATAAATAGAGAGTCAAGATATAATCACAGAAAACATTTTCCTTGGTGTAGTAAGCTGAATTGCAGACCTCATCGAAATCTTGCTAATTTCAAAAAGTGCAACTGGCTTGTTGTCCCTCATTGTCCAGTTGGTGGAGCAGAACATGCTGTTGGACTTGAATCAACGCCTCCCGGCAGACCTTCGCCGGCTCAAACTGTTTGCGTCAGCGGGACGGTGCAGCAGGTCCCCCGGGGACAAAACACGCAGATGTGCACATATTTACACACCCACATGTATTTGAATGTCTGCGACTCATATCAGCATCACGGAGCACACCAAAACCATATGACTGTGAGGAGGCTGATAATTTAACAACAGAGAAAGTCTTAAGCATCAACGAACAATAATGGAGAATAGAGCTGAAAGTAATGTAGGCCGCGGGTTCATTAAGTGGCTCGTTCTGCAACATGTGACAACTTACATTATTAGATTACATGCAAACTGTCATCTGCTTAGTGCTCTTAATTGATAGTGTGGCTGTCTGTGGATATATAAAAAAGAGTGAAAAGAAACGCTTCCAATTACTGCCCACTTCTTTAACTTAAGACTTTCTCTTCACTTGTCTTTTTAATCAGCTGGGGAGATTTAGCCTGAAATATATTTTCTTTGTCAGCATCAGCCTGCTTCATATTCTTCCTGTCTCAGACAATCACACCTTGAAGCTACTCATTGAAAAAAAAGGATATTCTTGGATAGTGAGCAGCATAGCTAATCAGGGATGGGGGTTAAGCAGTGTGCTTAAAGGCATTTTTTCTTATGGAAAGAACTGGTATAAATGTGGAAAGACAAACATCATTTTTGGACTTTTACAGTCAATAACACACTGAAGCTGACTTCTAATATTCACAGCAGCAGTGGTTCAGTGTAACACTGGAAACGATCAATACCTGTGTACCACAGTGAAAATATGGGTTGCAATATAATGTATTTTCTTGCTTATATTTAATGTCAAATGCTTCAAATATATTTATGAAACATGCTGTTTACATAACCAACAACTAAATTCTGAATCCAGAATTGAATTCAAAATCCTGCTCCTCACATACAAGGTCTTAAATAATCAGGCCCCATCTTATCTTAATGACCTTGTAGTACCATATCACCCTATTAGAGCACTTCGCTCTTGCTCTGCAGGCCTACTTGCTGTTCCTAGAGTATTTAAAAGTAGAATGGGAGGCAGAGCCTTCAGTTTTCAGGCCCCTCTTCTGTGGAACCAGCTTCCAGTTTGGATTCGGGAGACAGACACTATCTCTACTTTTAAGATTAGGCTTAAAACTTTCCTTTTTGCTAAAGCATATAGTTAGGGCTGGACCAGGTGACCCTGAATCCTCCCTTAGTTATGCTGCAATAGACGCAGGCTGCCGGCGATTCCCATGATGCATTGAGTTTTTCCTTTCCAGTCACCTTTCTCACTCACTATGTGTTAATAGACCTCTCTGCATTGAATCATATCTGTTATTAATCTCTGTCTCTCTTCCACAGCATGTCTTTATCCTGTCTTCCTTCTCTCACCCCAACCGGTCGCAGCAGATGGCCCCGCCCCTCCCTGAGCCTGGTTCTGCCAGAGGTTTCTTCCTGTTAAAAGGGAGTTTTTCCTTCCCACTGTCGCCAAAGTGCTTCCTCATAGGGGGTCATATGATTGTTGGGTTTTTCTCTGTACCTATGAAGCGCCTTGAGGCGACTTTTGTTGTGATTTGGCGCTATATAAATAAAATTGAATTGAACTGAAAATTGAATTGAAATTGAATTAAACAAGCAGATGCTTTGACTTTGTCAAAGCTGCAGTTTCCATGAGCTTAGCTCCAGCAAACCCAAAATGACTTGAATCCATAACAGCTGTCAGCACTTTTATGTTTTACAGTTACTAAAGTCTGGTATTTAGAATAAAGTCAAAAATATTTATTTCTTATTAAGTTTCAAATATATATTTTTTTTAACGTTCCTGATTTAAATTCAAAGTCAGCTTCTACAGTAGTAAACACTGACTTCATTATCCATCTGTGCCAAATCAAATATGCGGATCCATCCACAGTGGTGACCCTGTGGGAAATAAGAGAGCAGCTGAAAGCACCGCAGTCCTGGGCATAGATGTTTACCACAGCTATATAAAGGGGGTGACCTTTCTTGTGTACCGAATACGGCATACTTGGTAGACCTGTAGCAGTGATGACAAGATGTTAAATTGCACCATAGGTTGAGGCAAATGTGTGAATTATTGAACAGAGAGAATTTGAGGGTTTCAACACCCCCCCACCCCCCCGCCAAAAAAGGAAAACAAACTTGTAAAAAATATGAGTGAAACATGAAACTGCTTCTCAAATTATGGTTGAGTCTCTAAAAATTGGGAGGCGGTGTATAAAAACTACAGTAATTCCTAAATGGTGAATGCAATAATTTATCTAAACCCCTTGTATTGTAAAGCTGAAAATCTCCACTGTTATGGTGTTTAAAATAAATAGATACAATTTTTTAAAATTGTGCCTTTTTTCAACTATTTAGGTGCCCAACTGTAGATATTAAGAGGTTAGTTTGTGCACTGTTGAAAATGAAGTAGTAGGCATTTTAAAGTATGTTTTGATTGTTTCATATTTTATATTCTTTATATTCAGAAATGTTTGAACTATGTGAGAATATGATGAGGACAACATCTGTGCCAAACATAGAATTCAAGAAGCATCTAAAGTAAGAGTACAGACGCATTTCAAACTGTCCCACGTTTCAACAGATGCACGACTGAGATTCTGACAACCACACGATTCATCGTAAAACAACGTGATACCCATTTATAGGTTCAGGTACAGGATACTAAATATGGCTGAAAGAGTTTGTCTGACATTTTTTAAGTTTACAGTTCAATTCAATTTTATTTATATAGTGCCAAATCACAACAGCGGTTGCCTCAAGGGGCTTTATACTGTAGGTGAAAGGAGAAAAGCCCAACAATTAAATGATGACGCCCCTATGAGCAAGCACTTGGCGACAGTGGGAAGGAAAAACTCCTTTTTTGCAGGAAGAAACCTGCTTTAGAGCCAGGCTCAGGGAGGGGCGGCCATCTGCTGTGACTAGTTGGGAGTCGAGATGGACTATTTAAGGAAATGTTAGTTTCCTTAAGACCTACTAAAGGAATTGCTTTTTGTTTTTTTTTTCTTTTTCTTTATTGGATAGTGGATTAATGAAGATTAGACAGGAAAGCGACGAAAGAGCACTGGAAGACAGCAGCAAAGGGCTGAGGGTAAGGCTTGAACCTGGGCAGCTCTGTTTTAGGCATATAGCCATATGGTTCAACCAGTGTACTAAACTGGTGTCCAACATTGCGTGATTATCTGTTTGAAGCCACCATCTGTGCATATGGACTATTAAACGTCAACTTTAATAGAACAGGCACACTTTGCTCTTTCAGTTCAGTTCTCTAATGTACTGACCTCAGACCAGCTTTCCCTTGTTCTCTCGCTGCACTTCAATGCTGCGGTCTGATAATGTGAAACACTGCAACTTTGGCCATTATTCTATTCTCACCAGGGAAATGGCTGCTGTAAGATAACATAGTGCCAGCAGACCGAGTGCAAAATGGATATAAATAATAAATGTGAGTAAAAGGAGTACAAATATGTATAAGGCATTAATTAACAGTGATAAACCGTACCAGTGATTGATGCTGGACTGTGTTATGATACCTTTCAGATATCCTGCTCATGCATTCAGTGTAAAATACTCAAAGCCAAACACTGAGCTGAATAAGTGCTTTGCAGCTACTATATTGTTTGGGCCACAGGTGAAAGTACAAGTCACAGCTGTGAACATCAAGCACCTGATACATGCTTATTATGAACTGATTCCCTTTGGTTCGCTTAATATGGTTACAGCATTAAAGTGCATTATATCAGTGATGAAGTGGAGGCTAACTTTTTTACTACCTTTTTTATACCGAAACCACAAGCACTGCTCATCTTTACAATAATAGCTCCTTAATGTAACGACACATTGCTCTGCTTACTTTTTTGTTCCCAGCCAATAACTCCCCTCCCTACACTGCCGTGTGAACACTCACAAACCCCTGATTTGTGGCCATTAACAGCTGTTTTATAGGCTCTACATCAGCATATGCCAGAGCCAGATTAATCTCCCAGTGAGTCTAAAATATGAAGCTACGACTGGATTCCTCACAACACTAAGCACGTTTCCTTTTTTTGTCAAACGCCAAGAAACCCACTACTGCACATGTCAAATGATGATTTGTTGGTCCATTAATCAAATGATAATCATTTGTGAACAATTTTGATAACTCATTATGTTTTTTTTGCTAACTTCTCCAACCTCCATGATAGTGACGATTTCATGTGTTAAATTTCCTGGAACATTTCACTAATGTTTTAATTAATAAGCACTGAAACATTCTTAAAGACAAATCATGATCATGATCTTGCAAACAGAAAAGACAAAGAGATGGAGGGTTCCTCACAGTTTGCGTGTTTCTTCAGTGGTGCAAATGTCGCGCACGGTTGGGTTTATGATTTACTAAACTGTGGTATGCAAACCTTTTTACTTTTGGTGTGAGTGAAATATGCATAAAAAGACTTTTAAAATGATTTTCCCACCCTCTACCCCTCTTTCGTATGACTGCAACACTTAATGTTACTGGGCTACAGCACTGATAATCTTATAATACCCAGTAAGACTGGATAGGACCAGTGATGGAACCTAATTTACTCAAGCACCTAAAGTACCGTTTTAATGTACTTTTTCATTATTTAAATATTTCTATGTTATGCTGCTTTCTAATTGATGTGAATATTGTATTTTTTTAATATAACACTATTAAAAAAACTTTATTTTCTGATTTTAAAATATAAATCAACCAATATATAATGATTCTGTATTATTATGGGCAAAGCTACCTAGCAGTAAAAAGGTAACTGAGTCATCCTTATCTGCAACATTAAAAGTTATATATACATTAATAAATTACTAATTAGAATTTAATAATGAAATATATGCAATAGAGTACTTTAACTGAATTCACTGGGCCCTCTTTAGGTACACCTTAGGGCTGGGCGATATGGCCTAAAATCCATATTGCGGTATAATTTGAAGCACATGCGGTAACGATATATATCGCGATATATTATTTTCTTCTGTATAATGTATTTTCCACACTATAAGGCACACTTAAAATCCTTTAATTTTCTCAAAAATCGAGAGTGCGCCTTATGTATGAATTCTGGTTGTGCTTACTGACCTCGAACCGATTTGGGCGTGCAGAAATCTGTTAAAAAATGTTTTAGTACAACTTTGGTAAGCTGCACTGCTTGATGGATTGTCGGAGCATTACGGCTGCCGTAGTGAGGAGCTTCGCAGAGTAATCTGAGTCCAAAACTCCGTCCGCTTCAGGTCCCAAAGTCAAACGAACACTGAGAGTTAAAAACGGTCTAAATTCTTTCATCTTTAATAAAATGATCAGCGTTGCTGCTTTACCAGGTGTAATAATTAAGTTTAACATCCAGGCATCCATGAAAATAGAATTTATTAAATTTAACGGAGTTACAAGTTAACAGGAAGTTAGCTCGCTAGTTTCCACCTAAACATGACATACCATGTTCTGAGAGATTTTTGAAACTAATTAAAACGTACAGCTCTGCTACCACTTCCAACATAAATGAAGACAGAAAACTAAACAGCAGTGGCGTTTGCAGGGTTACTGAAGTTGGACTACCTGGTATATAATGTTGTGCTACGTGACTGCTAGCGACACAGCTATGTTAGCATAACATTAGCACAGTGAAGCTGGAGGATGAACGCCAGCTTTTTTTTCCACTCAATAAAAGTTAACGTGAGGGATTCTGGTGGTTAGGGACAAATGCAATCGCATAGCAGGATGCTATACACGGGCCAAACTTCAGTCTGGAGAACAACTGAGATTATTCCACAATACAAGGTTAGTTATTAATATACTGCAACAACATGGGAATAGAACAGCTGCGAGAGAATTCAACATTAATGAATCAATGTTACGCAAGTGGAGGAAGCGCAGTTTTTGGCTTTCCCCATATTTCAAAAGTGCTTCATCTCTTTGCTATGACTGTCGCCCGGCATAATTTGCAGATGATAGTGGTTGTAGCTGCTGCGATGCTTTCGACCAAAACAGGTGCAGCTTGATGACATCATCAACATGCGCTATCGCGGTAGAGCGGTATAGTCAAAATCTCTATCGTTGGCCAAATTTATATCGTTTCTATCATATATCGTTTATATCGCCCACCCCTAGTACACCTATTAAACTGCTTATTAGTGCAAATAAATCAGCCAATTACGTGGCAGCAACTCAGGGCATTTAGGCATGTAGGCCTGTTCATCTGCTCAAGTTCAAATCGAGCATCAGACTGAGGAAGAAATATGATTTAAGTGACTTATGTGGCATGGTTCAGACTGCTGAGTGGTATTTTCCTGCATAGCCTCTCTAGGATTTACAGTTAATGGACCAACAAAGGAGAAAATATCCAGTGGGCTCTTCTATATATACAGACGGTATGTACAATATGAATCCTCGACAGATCAAACTCTGGAGGAAGGGGTTACATGAATAGGATGAGGGATATATGTCCCACGCTATCCAGCTGCTTCATCTATATATATATATGATGAATATATATATATATATATATATATATATATATATATATATATATATATATATATATATATATATATATATATATATATATATATATAGATATATATATATATATATATATATATATATATATATATATATATATTAGGGTGCAACAATACTAGTATCGATATTGAACCGTTCGATACAGTGCTTTCGGTTCGGTACGCATATTTATCGACCAATACAAAATTTTTTATTTGTTTTATCAACTTTGACGATGCTGTCTGTGTTGAGCGCTCAGTGGATCTGCGTTCGACTACTCCGCCTAGGCTGCACTGTCGAGTGCAGATCCACTGAGCGCAGCGCGAGCTATCAAGACAGAAGCTAAGCTCGTTGCAACATGGCAACTGCCTCAACGCTACCTGAAATTGAACCTCCCCCACCCTCATTCAGATCTGGTGTTTGGAACTATTTTGGTTTTCATGTGAAGTATGTCGGATGTGCCACGCAATGCTCAATTGGTGGGAACTAGTGCGTTAGCGCAGTTAGCTCGTTAACATGTTGATGCCGTCCAGCCCCACGAACGGGCCGATCCGCGGTAGCTCGTTAAAGGAGATTTGCGGCGTTATGGCGTTAATGTCATTTTAACGACATTAACGCTGACAGCACTAGTGGGAACACAACGATTATGACTGCACATTTACGCCGACATCATCCTAGTGCAAAGACAAGTGGAAGCAGACAAAAACAACAAGCATGCATGCTACAAACTTTACCCGAATCATTTAGACAGCCGTTAGCACATGATTCTCCTTATGGAGACCTGATATGTTTAATATGCTGCTGAGAATATACCCCAGAAGAAGCGTATAGTATAGCTTTTATTTTGGAAAGAGCCATTTCTCTGTAATAAACTCTCTTTTCCAAAGATGAGTGATTTCTCGATCAGATAGATTTATTTATTTTTTGTTGTTTCAGCAACATTAAATTTAAAAACTGTACTTTTGAGTTAAAATATATATTTATAATTTTAATAAATGACAAAATTAAAAAGGCATGAACATTTTTTTTGTATCGAAAAAATATCAAACCGTGACACCAAAGTATCGAACTGAACCGAACCGTGAATTTTGTGTATCGTTGCACCCCTAATATATGTCTATATATATATATATATATATATATATATATATATATATATATATGTATATAGTGGTTAGACTACACGCCTTTGGAACAGAGGATCGCAAGTTCGATTCCTGCCTGAGGTGTCTGTATCCAGTAAGGGTCCTAAGGCTAGACCCCCTATGCTAAGCGAGTCTACCGCAGATATGAGCGAGACAGATAAATATGAAGGCATGCTTGGCTACAAGTTAAACAGCCACAAGGGGCAGTACAGAGGTCAGCCAACTATCGGAGTTGCAGAAAGGCACAATGAAGAAGGTGCCTAAGAAGTACAGTACGCTGTCCATACCTGAGGCCTTGGAAACTGCCAAGCAAAGACTCACATATGGGAGAAGGACGCAACCCGTAACGGCAATGCTCAGCGATCTGAGGGCAGACCATAGCAACCTCCCTGAACAGGGTCCAGTAACCATCACGGTGGCAGACATCCACGAAAGGGTCTCCAGTATGAAGAGTTGGACAGCACCAGGCCCCGACATGACTGCACTCCACGAGCGTCTGGCAGCACAAATGAACCAGCTGCTAGTTGACACCCGGAATGGCTAACCGAAGGTCGGACGGTCCTGATCCCCAAGGAGGGACCGGTCCCATCCAACTACCGACCAATAACCTGCCTCAGTACCACATGGAAGCTCCTGTCAGGACTGTATCGGCTAAGATGAACAGGCACTCAATACAGGCGCTCAATACATGAGCGGGGCACAGAAAGGGATTGGCAAGAATACCAGAGGCGCAAAACACCAGCTACTGGTAGACAGGACAGTCAGCCAAGACTGCAAGACCAGGCTGACCAACCTGTGCACTGCCTGGATTGATTACAAGAAGGCCTATGACTCAATGCCCCACAGCTGGATACTGGAATGCCTAGAATTGTACAAAATCAACAGGACCCTAAGAGCCTCCATCAGGAACTCAATGGGGATGTGGCGTACAACACTAGAGGCCAACTCCAAGCCCATAGCACAAGTCACCATCAAGTGCGGGATCTACCAAGGAGATGCTCTGTCCCCACTGCTATAGGCCTGAACCCCCTCAGTGAGATCATTAACAAGACTGGCTACGGATATCGACTACGGAATGGAGCAGTTGTCAGCCACCTCCTGTACATGGATGACATCAAGCTGTATGCCAAGAGTGAACGAGACATCGATTCACTGATCCACACCACCAGGATATACAGCAATGACATCGGGATGTCATTCGGGCTGGAGAAGTGTAGTCGGATGATAACAAAGAGAGGGAAGGTAGTCAGAACTGAGGGGATCGAGCTACCAGAAGGCAACATTGCAGACATAGAGGACAGTTACAAGTACCTGGGGATCCCGCAGGCGAATGGGAACCATGAAGAGGCAGTTAGGAAAGCTGCAACCACCAAGTACCTGCAGAGGGTCAGGCAAGTCCTGAGGAGTCAGCTGAACGGTAAGAACAAGATCCGGGCTATCAACACCTTCGCCCTGCCCGTGATCAGGTACCCAGCTGGTATAATAAGTTGGCCAAAGGAGGAGATAGAAGCCACTGACATAAAGACAAGAAAGCTCCTTACCATGCATGGAGGGTTTCACCCCAAGTCCAGCACCCTGAGGCTGTACGCTAAGCGGCAGGAAGGGGGCCGGGGACTGGTGAGTGTCAGCACCACAGTCCAGGATGAGACAATGAACATCCAAGAATATATTGGGAAGATGGCCCCAACTGACCAAGTGCTCAGTGAATACCTCAGGCAGCAGAAACCCAAGAAAGAGGAGGGAGACGAGGAACCATCATGGAAGGACAGGCCCCTGCACGGTATGTACCACCGGCAGATAGAGGAGGTGGCTGATATCCAGAAATCCTACCAGTGGCTAGACAAAGCTGGACTGAAAGACAGCACAGAGGCACTAATCATGGCAGCACAAGAACAAGCTCTGAGTACAAGATCCATAGAGGCTGGGGTCTATCACACCAGGTAAGACCCCAGGTGCAGGCTGTGTAAAGATGCCCCTGAGACAATCCAGTACATAACAGCAGGGTGCAAGATGCTAGCAGGCAGGGCATACATGGAACGCCATAACCAAGTGGCCGGCATAGTATACAGAAACATCTGTGCCGAATATGGCCTGGAAGTTCCGAGGTCAAAATGGGAGACGCCCCCAAGGGTGATGGAGAATGACCGAGCTAAGATCCTGTGGGACTTCCAGATACAGACGGACAAAATGGTGGTGGCTAACTAACCGGACATAGTGGTGGTAGACAAACAGAAGAAGACGGCCGTAGTGATCGATGTAGCGGTTCCGAATGACAGCAATATCAGGAAGAAGGAACACGAGAAGCGGGAGAAATACCAAGGGCTCAGAGAAGAGCTCGAGAGGATGTGGAGGGTGAAGGTAACGGTGGTCCCCGTGGTAATCGGAGCTCTAGGTGCAGTGACTCCCAAGCTAGGCGAGTGGATCCAGCAGATCCCGGGAACAACATCGGAGCTCTCTGTCCAGAAGAGCGCCGTCCTGGGAACAGCTAAGATACTGCGCAGGACCCTCAAGCTCCCAGGCCTCTGGTAGAGGACCCGAGCTTGAAGGATAAAGGGGCGTGCTGGGTGTTTATATCTATATCCATCCATCCATTCATTGGCTTCCGCTTATCCTTTTCAGGGTCGTGGGGGGTGCTGGAGCCTATCCCAGCTGTCATAGGGCAAGAGGCGGGGTACACCCTGGACAGGTCACCAGTCTGTCTCAGGGCTAACACATAGAAACAGATAACCATTCACACTCACATTCACTCCCACATTCACACCTATGGGCAATTTAGATTGACCAATTAACCTATCCCCACTAACTGCATGTCTTTGGACTGCGGGAGGAAGCCGGAGTACCCGGGGAGAACCCACGCAAACACGGGGAGAACATGCAAACTCCACACAGAAAGACCCTGGCCATCTATCTGTCTATCTATCTATGTATATGTATATATATTTGTTATTGCCTCAAAATACAATAAAAACAGCGGCAGGTTCCAAATCCTTATAACATGTTGGTCACAATCCTGCAAAAAAAATAATTCAAACCCACTATTACACCATCTCACAGGGCTAGAGGTACAAGAGCTCTCACACATGCTCTGTGCTTAACCTTGCAATATGTGCTGTAACCAAAACAGCTCAAACGGCACTCACACTATTGTCTAAAAGAGGCTGTGCAGTTGTTGCATTCAGTGGCCCTCAAAAGGTAGAACATTATTTTTTGTGCGATGCAGTGAAGTGTGAAGTTCGTGTGTCCCGTCTATATGCCAGCACACAAGTGAATTGCTACAGTTTGGCAGAGAGAAGCATGGGAAACATGTACAAGCTTGTTTGAGTGGATTGAATTAAACCATGAAAGAGATTAATCTTTTTTTATTTTTAGACACATTAAAGGGTGTGCTGACATTTTTACAAGTCTGTCTTAAAGAATAAAACATTTCAGATGACGACGAGTGAAATGGACAGATTTTGTTTCCTGTCCCTTAAACAGAAATAACAGAAGTGTTCTCTTTATAGCCAGCATTAGCAGAAGAGGCTCTATTGCAAAGAGCTGAATGTGATGAATGCAATCATCACAGTACTTCAAGCTACCAAAAAATGAAAAATCAATTCTTGTTCAAACCAATATTTAGCAATTTAATTATCATCAGTCATTTGGTCAAGGGGATCATTTAAGTAAATTTTTATTTGGCATTGATGAGTATTTTGCCAAAACAAGACTAAGATTCTACAGATTCAAAAGCTAAAGGTTCATGCTGGAATGCTAACATGCTCATTTCTACTCACTGTTGAAGCAAATTAGCAAGCCAAATGTAACACCCTTTTCAATAGTTGGGATACAGATTTTAATAATTACATGAGTACCAACTGCTAAGGTTCGACTGCTGGAGCAAAGTGGACGAATGAGTTAGAGGAACTTTTATTCATTTGTATTTTTGTCAAGGTCAACACAACCTGTCAATTTCAACATGAATAATAACTTACATATACAATAAAAAAAAAAACAATAGCATTACATAAAAGGAAAAACGTGCCCAAATAATGAAAAACAATAAACAAAACATACCTCCGGGGGATTTGACTCAGTGTCTCTAGTGTCAGCCCACACCTCTTAGTTGAGTGTCTCTCCTTGCAGGATGTGCAGAGGAACAATGAAATGTAGAATTTGTAAATTTCAAAGCCCGTCCAAATAATTTCAATTTATTTTGAGATTATACATGTCAACAAATCCTGGAGGGGTGGCTTGCCATCCTTGGACCAGGTCATCAATGAGTCATACGTCAAAAGAATGTTCAAAACTTGTTAGAGTAACATTTAAAAAACCTGGTGTTTAGACATTCATACATACGTTCTTTCTTATCTTTTCTTCATACATACTAGCAACAGCAATAGCTGCTATAGCCATTAGCACATCATTGTTGATGGCTTAGCTTGTTTCTGAACAAGAATGTTGAGAAGGTAACTCACCCAGAAGAGTCCCAGCAATTAGAAAACTCTCCTCCAACTAAACAACGGTTGCCTGACAGTTTGTTTTCATAGCTTCCTCAGCAAAATCCAACTAAAGAAGGCAAACACGTTTCTCTCTTGGGGCTCCCACTCTATATATTTCACAGATCATCAGGTTTGTGAAGTATATAGATTATACCTCATCAAAATAATTTTACTTAATAAAACTTTTTAATTAACGCAGCATTTCAACCTCACTCACAATAGAATGAAACCCTTAATAACTCTCTAGGGTTACTCAAAATTTTGCTAATTAGCATTCAGGCATTTTTCAAAGCACACATGGGAAATCAAAGTATTGTACAAACTGAAAATTCGATCTGTTGATGCCAATAAGTGACAAGGTAGAGGTTTGCCAAAGTAGCATAGTTTGTCCTGAGTAGGATCTTAAAATCTGAAGCAAATCAGCGAGCCATGTAACAGCTGAGATACTTTACTTAAAAAAATATTCTACTCACTCAGAGTCTAAGTACCACATGAGACGTCCATCCATTCATTAATGTCTCTTAATGTCTTTAAACACTTATCCACTTCAGGGTCAATGGGGGCTGGAGTCTATCTCAGGGGACAATGGTCAAGAGGCAGGGTACACTCTCGACAGGCTGCCAGTCGTCACAGGCCTAAAAAAGAGATAAAGAAAATCATTCACACCTTTGGCCAATTTAGAATCACCACTTAACCTAACAAGCATATCTTTGGACTGTGGGAGGAAGCCGGAGCACCCAGAGAGAAATTTCCACATTTATACTGCAGGAGCGACTTCTATTATCATTGTGCATTACAGGCAAAAAATATCTCAGTCTGTCTGATACAGTGATCTCACTGTATCAGACAGACTTTACCTGGTTCTTAGTGTCATCCATCCATTCTCTTCTGCTTGGGCTGGACCCTAACCTAGCTTCCATACGGCAAAAGGCGGGGTACAACCTGGACAGGTCGCGAATCTAACCCAGGGCTGACACAGAGAGACAGACTGTTAGTATCATGCTGTTTAATTTTTGTTGGCCATTAGCTGAGGTGGGAAGTAAATATTTTTTAGACAAAAAATAGCTCTATAACTCTACACTATTTGAATATACACATCCCTAATTTCTATATAACTAGTCTAAACTAAAACATTGGGTCATTTTGTCAGACTATACAACTTAGCTAACTGGCAAATCAGTAAATGTTAACCCTAAAATAATTTCACATCCAAAGTTACATGAATGCTTTATTATTGTTTTGAACACATATCATATAATGTTATTTTCCTTCAAAATTTCAGCTTGTCTCAACGTCATAAGTGGCCCGTTTAATGGATTCCTGAATGCTGCAAAGCTGAGAAAACAACACTGATCACTTCATTGGAGCTGAAAGAATGTGGACCACTTTTTGCTCCCACTGGTGCTTTGGTCCTTCTTTGTTCATGAGAATGGAAGCAGCATTTGGGCCCATAAATTCCCAGTTACATCAAGTTAGAACAAGCGGATAGCAGTGGAAGCCCCATGGAAAAGATTTTTTTTTAATTCACTTTATGTTGAAACCAGGTCACCACGTATGGAGTTAAGACGAAAATCCATAGAGAATATTGAATGAAACACAAGATTAATTTTTAATTTAACATTTGTTCACTAACATGAACCATCCATCCATGTATTTTACTTCTGCTTATTCAAAGTTGCATCCTGACTGAAGAAACATCCTATTCCCCAGCAATCCTGTACAGTTCCTCTTGGAGTATCCTCAAAGACACTCCTGGGTCAGATGAGGCAAGTCCTGGTCTACTATTAGTCATCGCAATGGCTCTGCTGTCTTACAATCAGAGATTGTCTTCTTTTTTTCTTAATCATTCTACAATGTATCTTTTGTCCTGTCTTACCCCCATCACTCCAACTGGTCACAGCAGACGACTGCCCCTCCCTGAGCCTGGTTCTGCCAGAGTTTTCTTGAGGTTAAAAGGGCGCTTTTCCTTCTCACTGTTGCCAAGCACTTCCTCATTGTTGGGGTTTTTCCTCTATTATTGTAGGGTTTACCATAGAATAAAAAACGAGTTGACCGCCAACTGTTTTGGAGATTTGAGCCCCAGCGACCCAGGTATCGGGGGCCACAAGGGGCGAGATTCCGTAATCGGCTGTAACTTGAAGTCGTATCTATAGAAACCTCTGAATCTCACCTAAAAGCTCATATAAACCATTTCTACAACCACCAAACACACACACACACTCAACCAGTTTTTGCTTTGTGCAATTGTTTCAAATGTTGTTGCCAAGCAAAATAACCCAAGATCCTATGTACTGCCTGGAAATGCTATTAATTGCCATGGTAACACCAGAGCTGCTCCAGGAAACACAGTGGAGCTGTTCTGACTTTAAGGGTGTAAGTCTTTCTCCTCTAGGTAAACGATGGATGACTTTGCCTTCATTGAAAAGGAAATAGATTCATTTTATTTGCCCAGGTGACAAAGTGAATGATGACAACTATAGTTTGCAACTTGATTATATATTTGATTCTGGGGTCTGACTATGTTGCAGGTTTACACTTCAGGATGAAAAAACTTGACAAATGATACATTCATTTACAATATGTGCTCACTTTTATTCCTTCTGGCTTTTGCAGAGAAACCAACAGTCATAGATGTGGGCATCTATATCAACAGCATCGGCCCTGTGTCATCCATTGATATGGTGAGTTATGGCTTTATCTCCATCGTCTGCCCCATCTGCACACAAACACATTTGTCCACTGCCCGACATTAGCATCATCAGACATGAAAGCTGTCATTCCTCATGCTGTATTTGGAGGCCACGTGGCCCGTCACAGCTGTTTGTGTTGCGGCAGAAGCCAAGAAAGACAGGTGTGGACACTCTTTTTTTTCCCTATGTCCTATGAATAAGCTTGAATTCATCAAGTTGGTGAGTTTAAAATTGCTGCTATGAAAGCATTCTGCTATTCAATTAGACAGCAGTTTGGGTCTCAGTGGAGATGAGCCTCATTTTATTCGAGTTTTCTTCATTTAGTTACTGCATCTTTTCCACGGGCATGAAAATCACAAGAATAAAGTTCAACTGTGAGGGGGAAAAATGGTTTTGGAGAAAGACCAGGACATGGATCAATGGCTTTTTCATAATGCAGGGTCTGATCAGATTCAATAAAACACATGAAGAGCTGAAGCTGAAAGGTTGATGAGCAGTAATGAGAAAATAGCTACTTTTCAGACAACTGAAAGCATAAGCAGTCTGTTATTTGGCCTTGAGTGGAGTGCGGCAGACTAAATGGAAGCAACCTCCTATTATTTTGAATCCAAAGGGTCTGTTCTGCCGCTGTCAATAGAGTCAGATATGCATATTTTTCTCCTTTAATTTCTGTCTTCCAATATAAAAAATGTATTGGTTTACAAACAGACAAAATGATGAAAGTACTTCATCTGAACCTACTCAGCCACAATATGCTTAGCTGGAGCTGTTGACTGGCGGTGGAAAATATTCCCAATTGTAAAACAGATGCAGCCTTTTTGTATTCAAGCCCAATGGACTACATTTTAAAAGAGTGCACTGTACAAAGTTGTTTCAAGTATACCTACTACACTTTACTCCCACAGCAGAGGATGTTTAGGTTTTCTCCGAAAGTGAAAGCGGGTAAATTCAATTTGGGATGCAAAATGGTGTTGCTGAACTCACAGTTCATTAAGTTGATTTTCTACTTTGTACACCAAGGAGCCGGCAGGACTCGCACAGTCATTTTGAAAGATAGTCTCTGGAACTATTACTAAGGTTACCAAACTGTGACCAAACCAAATGCCAGCTAGGGCCAGTGTTTGACACTTCCTGTCCCGGTTGATTTGCTAACACTTCTGCTTGGTGTGTTAATGCAACTGAAATGGGGAGGGAGGAAACAAGAGCGCGTAATTTGTCACGAACAGTACAGAGAAGCACCTAATGCAACTTATTACGGCTCAGCCAAACACATTTTCACTGTTTTGACAAAGAGGTTAGTCTACAGTAAGCCTTTTTTTGTCATTGTATGATCTATAGCTATGTTATTTTCCTCTGCCTTCTTCACAGTAAAAGCCAACCTGTATTTCAGCAGATGAACTCTTTTAATATATAACCCTCTGAAGTTCCCTTTTTAAAAGGGACAATGCATAGTTCCAATATAGAGCGTTAAACTGATGGGCTGCCTGTAGAGTGATGATGATGGCAGACAGCCATTCACACCTATGGGCAATTTAGAATAACCCAAACAAACAACATGCAAACTCCACCCATGAAATGCAAGGCCAGCATTTACAATGCTTCCTTGTATATGCTGTGCTTTCAATGTTGCTGTGTGTTAATTCCATGGATTTCCTCTGGCATCTTTTCACGATCCAAAGACATTCATGTTTGGTCAGTTGTTGATTCTAAATTGGTTGTATGCATGGATGTGAGACTGTGTGGTGGCTGGCTTTATCCCTGTGTTTCTGTAATGAAATTACACCTGGCGAGGGTGTACCCAGCCTCACTCACACCCTATAAGAGTAAAGATAGGCTCCAGCCCCCCGGTAACCCAAAGTTGATGGATGGCTTGTTTTCTGGGACCTGTGCTACAAAAGGACTTCAACATACCCCAGATATCTTTTCCTTACCCTGCTTCTCTAACCCTATATATTATTACCAGTCAGGCTGATGTTTATGGTGGCTATCAGCTCATTGGTCAACTCCAATTTTGACTTTCCCAGTCTACGAGTGTATTTATATGAATGAGGCAGTGTTTGCAAATGCAGACAGGGCTAGTAGCATTAGTATATTTTATTGAAAGATAAAACTACAGTATTAGAGAATAAAAAGAAATTAAAAATAAAATATAAGGAAAGCTGACCAAAACACTGACTGTGTCAGTTAATAAACTAATCAGTATCACAGCTCTATCATTAAGATGTGTGAAGTCCTGACTTATAATTATAATTGTGTATTCCATTAAAAGAACTGGCTACATTGATTAGATGTGCATGAGCAATCTGAGCCTTATTCTTTCAGCCGCAGCCCCGGTGGTGTTCAACAATCTAAGAGGAAGCAAAGAAGAAAAGTAAGTTCACAGCAGCAAGCAGGCTTACTTGGGTGCCCTGTCTTTGGATTCTTTCACTGTATTCAGACGCACATAACAATACAATTGATTGAAGCCAACGATCAAAAACAAATTCATATTGATCCTAAGTGGGGGCACAAAGAGACCTTAGACACTACAATCCACAGAAACATCCTAGAATGGCTTCTGAATTGTTGTTGTTCTTTTTTTGTTGTTGTTGTGATTTTGGGTCTCGTGCTTGACGTACCCTAGTTACCAGGACTTTGGAGAACATCTTTCAGCAATCAAACCTGACATCTTTTGATACCATAGGTTTCATTGATGAAGGGCCAGAGCAGCAGCATGAGGTAACTGAGGAATTCCGCTCTGACAGCTTTACTTTTCACTCTGTGAAAAGCGATCACTCTATTGAGATGGATGTTATAAATAATTTCCTGTAATTTCCCCCTGTATTTGTAAGTAATTATAATCAACCATGAGACTGGTGCTTAAAAAATGCAGTAGAAAAAGAGTTTTAAATGCACTGAATGCATTTAATGTACAGGGTGGGCCATTTATATGGATACAGCGTAATAAAATGGGAATGGTTGGTGATATTAAAGTCCTTTTTGTGGCACATTAGTATATGTGAGGGGGCAAACTCCTCAAGATGGGTGGTGACCATGGTGGCCATTTAGAAGTCGGCCATCTTGGATACAACTTTTGTTTTTTCAATAGGAAGAGGGCCATGTGACACATCAAACTTATTGGTAATGTCACAAGAAAAACAATGGTGTGCTTGGTTTCAACATTGTCATGGGCTGGGTCTGTGACCCAGCACCTTGAGTTCATGATATATTGTTTATTTCTTTTATTAGTATGGGGAAACGTTAAGTTCTCGTTTTGTATTATTAGTTAGAATTTGAGGCTTCATGTTTTGCCATTTATTGTTTGGGTTAAGCTCATCTAGCTCCCGTAAAACCCCTAAGTGGTTAAGCCTTAGTTCTGTTATTGATCCCCTCATTTCCCCTTTCCCTGGGCTTTGGTCTCACCTGCCCTTTGTGTTTCATGTCTCATTTGCCAAGCCCATGTTGTTTGGTCTGCCTCATCATGTTTCCTGTGTTATGTTGTAAGTGTCCAATATGTTCTTTGTTCATTGTATTTAGGTTCCCTTCCCCTGCCTTGTTATTAGGGTCATGCGTGTCAGCGTTGTTCCCATTGTTGTTTATTGTGTCTTACGTGTCATGTTTCTGGGTGATGCTGTCATGCCTGTGTCTTGTCATGTTTTCCTGTTTATTTTGAAAGTCTAGTTTTCATGTCATTGTGTTTGAGTTTACATTTCCTGTGCATCGTTATGTTCATCCTTGTCAGCTGTTTCCTCATGTGTCTCGACTTCCCCTGATCACCTCATGTGTGTATTTAAGTCCTCTGTTTTCTATGTTTCGTTGTCAGGTCGTCTGTTTGCATCCCCATAGTGTTACGTCATAGTTTACTCAGTGTTCATAGTTGGTCATAGTATTTTCACTGAGTTTCTTAGTCCTTTAGTTTTCTGAGTGTTCACAGTTTTCTTAGTTTTCATAGCTTCATGCTTTGTCATGTGCCAACATCCAAATAAAGGATCGTCTTCTGTTCAGCCAGCAACTCCGCCTTTCAGTGTCTGCTTCTGGGTCCTGTAAACTAAACTTATCGGCGCACCCCGCCGTGACAAACGTAACTTTATTCTTTCATGAGTTATTTACAAGTTTCTCTTTGTTCACAGCCATTGACATGTGGAAGAGGTTAACACGTGAGGAGCGGATCGAAATTGTGTTGATATCTGGTGAACGCAGTAACCGGGTCATTGCAGCAGATTTCAATGCAAGACACCCTACGAGACCACCCATCTCCCATGCTACAGTTAGCAAACTGCTTGTTAAGTTTCGTGAAACTGGTTCAGTGTTGGATTTGCCAAAATGTGGACGCAAGAAAACTGTCACTAATGAAGAAACATCAGTGGCTGTCCTAGCTTCATTCAGCAAGAGCCCACAGCGTAGCACTCGCCGCATGTCACTGGAGAGTGGCATTAGTCGAACATCCCTTCGGCGGATATTAGCTACTCACAAATGGCACCCTTACAAACTCCAGCTACTGCAGCATCTCAACGAGGATGACCCAGATCGGCACACAGAATTTGCAGAATGGGCAAAACAAAAATTGGAACAGGACCCTCAGTTCACGCAGAAGATTTTGTTCAGTGATGAGGCAAACTTTTATGTGAATGGTGAAGTTAGCAAACAAAACCACCGCTATTGGTCTGACACTAACCCACATTGGATGGATCCCTCCAAGACTGTTGGAACAACAAAAGTGATGGTTTGGTGTGGTATATGGGGTACAACGATAGTGGGTCCATTCTTCATCAATGGAAACCTCATGGCCACTGGATATTTGAAATTGCTACATGATGATGTGTTTCCCTCTTTATGCACTGAAGCTGGCACGTTCCCTGAGTTTTTCCAGCAAGATGGTGCACCACCACATTATGGGTGCCAGGTCCGAGCATTCCTAGATGAACAGTTTCCTGGAAAGTGGATTGGTCGTCGTGGGCCAGTTGAATGGCCCCCAAGGTCTCCCGATCTGACCCCCTTAGACTTTTATCTTTGGGGTCATCTGAAGGCAATTGTCTATGGTGTGAAGATACGAGATGTGCAGCACCTGAAACTACGGATACTGGATGCCTGTGCTGGCATTTCTCCTGCGGTGGTGCTATCAGTGTGTGAAGAGTGGGAGAAAAGGGTTGCATTGACAATCCAACACAATGTGCAGCACATTGAACACATTTTATAAGTGGTCAGAAACTTGTAAATAACTCATGAAAGAATAAAGTTACGTTGAAATCAAGCACACCATTGTTTTTCTTGTGACATTACCGATAAGTTTGATGTGTCACATGGCCATCTTCCTATTGAAAAAACAAAAGTTGTATCCAAGATGGCCGACTGTGCGCCGATCTGGGTCATCCTCATTGAGATGCTGCAGTAGCTGTAGTTTGTAAGGGTGCCATTTGTGAGTAGCTAATATCCGCCGAAGGGATGTTCGACTAATGCCACTCTCCAGTGACATGCGGCGAGTGCTACGCTGTGGGCTCTTGCTGAATGAAGCCAGGACAGCCACTGATGTTTCTTCATAAGTGACAGTTTTCTTGCATCCACATTTTGGCAAATCCAACACTGAACCAGTTTCACAAAACTTAGCAAGCAGTTTGCTAACTGTAGCATGGGAGATGGGTGGTCTCGTAGGGTGTCTTGCATTGAAATCTGCTGCAATGACCCGGTTACTGCGTTCACCAGATATCAACACAATTTCGATCCGCTCCTCACGTGTTAACCTCTTTGACATGTCAATGGCTGTGAACAAAGAGAAACTTGTAAATAACTCATGAAAGAATAAAGTTACGTTGAAACCAAGCACACCATTGTTTTTCTTGTGACATTACCAATAAGTTTGATGTGTCACATGGCCCTCTTCCTATTGAAAAAACAAAAGTTGTATCCAAGATGGCCGACTTCTAAATGGCCACCGTGGTCACCACCCATCTTGAGGAGTTTGCCCCCTCACATATACTAATGTGCCACAAACAGGACTTTAATATCACCAACCATTCCCATGTTATTATGGTGTATCCATATAAATGGCCCACCCTGTACATCAGAGGAAACAAAAAACATACCGTGAAATCTTAACAATTGTAACTTAGTGTTAAACATCTCATGATAATCCTTTTCTGGACTGTACAGCGCTGTTCCTTTACAAGTATCCACCCACCTACATGTTGTAATTAGCATAATAGAAGCTAATGTATGGCAAACTGGTCATTATTCTAACAGAAGCCCCTTCAGGGTGATTCAGCAGTTAATTCAGAGACTCTTGATAAGGCTGGAGGGGCTCATTTTCCCATGATGTCTTCCTGCCCCCAGATTCCTGCTCCTTACACAGCTACATGAGTACAAAATGCATCAATCAAGTGACACTACTTAAAACAAGTCAACAAAAAACTGTAAAAAGTACCAAAGTAGGAAGAAAAAGGAGTGAGAAAATTCTTTGTGGTGAAAGAAGAGACCAGATACTTGCTGCTAAATGTAAAGTCTGAAAAAAAAAATTGTGGCACTGGCCACGCTCCCAAATTTGCTGCCCCCTAGTAGCCCCCTCTGACAAGATTGTTGTAAGTTGGTAATAATGTAATAATCATGAGAATCATTAAAGCGATGTTTTTTTAAAACAGATTATTATGGATTTCAAAATATAATTTGTTTTTCATATGTGCCTATTTTACATGATATCAGGAAATTAACTGCACATATAATTTTTTTTTTCTAGTAACCTAAATTTAACAAGAACATAATAAAACTGGAAACTCTGTTTTTGGTGTGCCACCCCATTTTTTTGAGTGTACTGTTAAATACATCCCAGTTGTTCTTTTTTGGTTCTTTTTCTTACGTTAAAATGAAATGTGTAGTTAAACTTATTTACACTGACAGAAAGAGGAAAGGGGCTGTATGTGAAAATAAATTTGATGTCCCTAATTGTGGTAGCATTTTTTAACTGGCTGCTAATCCTGAACATATCAGATACTTTAGAAAAAAAAAAAGTATTTATACAGCACCAAATAACAACAACAGCTGCCTCAAAGTGCTTTAGATTGTACGGTAATGACCCTACAATAATGCATTGAAAACAGAGAAAACCCCAGTAATCATATGACTCCTATGAGCAAGTGCTTTGGCAGCAATGGGAAGGAAAAACTCCCTTTTAACAGGAAGAAACCTCCAGCAGATCCAACCTCAGAGAGGGCTGGCCATCTGCTGCGACCGGTTGGTGGTGAGTGGATGAAGACAGGAAAAAACAGAATTTAATTATACACCCACAGGTCACTTCTTTGGGGACACCTGTTCAACTGCTTGTTCTTGCAAACATCTAAGCAGCCTGTCACATGGCACGAACTAAATGCACTCAATGGTGTGTAGGGATGTTGAAGTTCAAGTCCAAGCATCAGAACAGGGTGATTTAAGTGTCTTTGAATATAATGCGTTCATTGCTGCCAGACTGATTGATCGAAGTGTTTCATAAACTGCTGATCTATTGGAGTTTTCCCACACAACCATCTCCAGGGTTTACAGAGAATGGTCGTCTGACAACAGAGCAGACAGTTAGTGAGACAGTTCTCTGGGTGAAAGTGCCTTGTTGGTGTCTGAGGAGAATGGAGAGACTGCTTTCAAGCAGATATGAAGACAACAGTACCTCAAACATTCACGTGTTACAACCAAGGTATGGAGAAGAGCATTTCTGAATGTCAGTAGCAATGTGCCAAAAATCTGTGCATAAATAGAACATGTAACATAAAAGACAAAAAAATAAATCAGTAGCTCAATATAAAAATGTGTAATAAAAAAAGAGATGAAATAAAAACAAGAATATAAATAAATAACGTGATATTGTAAAAACAACAGCACTGAACATGATAAAAAAAAACAACATGAAATAAATAAATAAAACAGAAGAAGCAGTAGGATCAAGTATGCACTAATAAAAAATTTGTGGATCTTGAGATTTTCTCAATTTGATAGTCAGAGGAGGGGTGTTGCAAAGCTATGTTGCTGCAGTGGTTAGCTTTAATCGTGGAATGTGTAAAAGCAGTCGCTAAGAGGAAGAGCAGGAGTATACATGTTCTGTAATGTACTCGAGTGTTAAACGAAGCATACCTTTACAGAGAAATAAATGGACCTTGTATTTAACAGCTAGCCTGTGCAGAGAAGCTACCTGTGTAATGCTTTTAATTTCCCTTGCATCCTGTGTGTTGTATAAAAGAAATATCCTTGATACAACACTAAAGCCAGAACACCCTTTGAGCCAAAGTTGTCCTCAGACAGTGCTTTATCCTGAGATCTTCTTAATAGGCTTTTGCTCTGAAAATGAGTGCATTCTCGGGTCTTTGTTGGTATTATGTGGCTGTATCCTTGAAAGACTTCTTTTGCAAGATATTGAAAAATATCAGCGCAATAATAGGGCACAAAATAATCAGCATCTCTAAAACAGCTCTCTCTTAAAAAAAGAAAAAGTAACCCTAACCTGAAAAATGTATTACCTTTCTCTTGGCCTGCAGTTGCAAAAGAGCCACTTGTTTATTTTAAATGTCAGCATCATGGTATTTGTTCTTAATCATTTTTTAAAAGTTTATTTAAAAATTAAAAAAAAAAATCTGGATGTAAGCATAGGCTACATAGAGCCATTGGTTTTACTTTGAACTCCACTTTTTGAAGTCTTAATATTAACATTTTAGCCATTGCCATGTTTCTTTTTAGTAGGGGCTATATTACAACAAAAGGGTTAAGTTCTAACTTGGTAGTAAGTTCACTTACAATCCACAGATTGTGCAATGCTAATTAATTATGTTAATTATTGTTTACTCAGAAAGTCTAGTTTAGTGATGCTAATTTGCAGAGGCAAGTCCAAGAATACAGCAGTCAGCTAAAACTCCAGGTGTGGAAATTTTAATAGCCCTTACTTTAAGCCTTAACAAAAATGTGTGAAATATTAAAAGAAAATCTCACTGTACAGTTGTTCTAAAGGGGTAAAGTATCCAAATATCCAATGACCTCAAAACTATTTTTGTATCAGGCTGTAAACACAGTTGTACTTAGTAATGTTATTTCAATAATGCGTTACTTTGTTACCATTACAGTGTGAATAATCCAGTAAGCACATTTGTAATGCGAGTAACAATATAATTGTAACTATAATCTTATTACTGAATTTAGTACAGTAATGCGGTTAATTACTGTGTTATTGAAAATGTGTAAAGCAGTAACGCTTTACTTTGCAACGCGTTACACCCGAGCACCGTGACAAATGAATTTCTTCCTCAAGTAATTCAGGGAGATACTGCATTACTTAAAAAAAAGAAGAAGTAATGTGTAATATATTACTTTTTTGGCGTAACCAGTACTGCTTGGTAGTCTCGCTCATTTTTGGAACCTGCCTCAAGTGGCCACTCTATGAACTGCAGTTTTGGGCTTCATTTGTCAGCGCTGGGTTTTGCAAGTAAGTGAGGATTCAAGCAGAACAGCACTTTTTATGGAAGCTCTAAATGACAACTTTCCCAGCGATCAGCTTCACATTGTAATGGACTCGATTTGCATTTAGTATCATTTTAAGCATGTAGGCAATCCAACATCCAAAGGAGTAATTCATTTCTGAAATAGGCCCAATGAGAAAACTCATTAATGATCCTCAATTATGGTAATAGGGAAATTTCAGAAAGACAGAAGAAATCTACCATATAACATATTTTTTTAAGTTTATTTTGATGAAGGGTGCATTTGAAGAGAATCTGCCTGTTACCTGTGCTTTGTCCTAATTAAAGCTAAAGGGTTACACCTGTGCCTGAGAAAACAATACTGAGGGGGTGCTGCTTTGATTCAAATATGGCAATATGACAAGACAAGAGTGAGAATATGCTGGAGGTAATTCAAACGGTACGAGCTCCAAATGGCATGTTGCTTAAGGGTCACCATCCAAGTACACTGAACTTCCACTGATGTTGATTTAAGATGTAGTAACCTGAATAGATCTTGCACTCTACTAGACAGGAAGCAGTGGCCAGAAGAAAAAAAGGAAGTTTTCAGTTAGCCCAGATAACAGGGATGCTTCACCACAAAGCTAGTGGAAATACCAAATTAGTCCTTGTTATGTTGTTATGACCACAAGCAATCAAGCAGAGGTGGGTCGAGTATCCAAAAATTGTACTCAAGCAAGAGTAGCATTACTTTAAAATATTATTACTCAAGTAAAAGTGAAAAGTAGTCACCCAAAAAGTTAAGAGTAAAAAAGTAGTTCATGAAAAGACTCCTCAGGTCGGGAGTAACTGGTTGTATGTCCAATTTATTTTTTAAATAAATGCTATCAGACACACAAAAATAAATAAATATACAAAATGTAGTTATTTCAAATATAATATATGTAAAAACAAATTAAGGCACAACAGTTCTAATTTACAGATTAAGTTTTTTACAACATAGTCTTTTTTTAACCAATACATACAGTAAATAATATAAATAAATAATATATATAAATAATATAAATATATGAACAGTGCAAACCATTTCCAGTCCACTTATCCCTATCACATACTGTTTTCCAAAGTGATTCAGTATCTGAAAGTGAACAGATTTAACGTACGTAATGCTTTGTTAGGTTGATTTTCATGTCAGACGTAAAACACATGTGTAGATTCATGTGTATAAACTCTCATGCCTCCCAACGCGTAACATACCAACGATTTGTCACAGTCGTCGGTATGTTACGCGTTGGGATGAGAACGTGTTGAATGTGTTAAATATCACCTAACTTTGGACCTCTGACTTCTTCAAGGTCAAAAACAGCTTAGCCATGTGATAGACTGGTGACCTGTACACCAGGTCACCAGTGGATAGATCCATCTATCGGATAGATGGATCTATCTATCTATCAGATAGATGGAGCTATCCGATAGATTGGATAGATCCATCTATAACGCTACCATATGGCAAACTCATACCAGCCTGTTTGACAGCTTAAATTATGTCAGATACTGATAGTATGGGACATTTACTTAAATAGAATATGTCTTGTTTAAAAGACAAAGTAGTGAATGTTTAATTTTGTCCTAAATAAATGAAAAAGTCTTACTTTGCTTGTTTCACAATCCAATTTCACCAAAAATTGGAAAAGTTAAATATCTTTGATCACGCAGTTTGCTGTACCTGTATCACACAGCTGCCTCTAGAATGAAAACTGCCTTTACAGCTCCATCACTTTGGAGCCGGAGAACCACATTTTACTTGAGTTTTATGCCTCTTTTCATTTCAGCAACTTTCTGAAGCCTCTGTTCCCTCCATCTCTCTCTGTGCGGATTCAAACATCAAAATGACAGCACAAATTATGTTCTTTGAAGACAGAAATCATGTCATGGAAAAATGGATAAACAGGCCTCCCTTTACGCTCGGTAAAAACATAGACGACTCAGTCACCCACTCAGGGTTGAAATTCCCCAATTTTTGCATCAACTTTTCCATCTTGCGTGTGTTGTTAAGGTTTACCTTTGTGGTCGGATCAGCATGCACCACCGCTACCACAGCGGGTCATAATTTATGGAAGACATAAAGTGATATGATGAATTTGACATGTGTTCTTAAAGGATTTACAAACATGAAATATACATGTATATCCTTCATGGTTTTATGTTATTTTCACATTCTTTCAACAGGAAACTGATAAAAATCAAGTAGCCATGCAAATGTGTGAATTCCTTCTTTTTTTTTCAATTTTAACTGACAGTAAGACAGAACAGCCTCTTCAAAAAAGAGCAACAACACACACACACATGTGCACACACACTTGGGAGTAATGGAGTTGTTGTGAATTAAAAACTCAGCAGCCTGTAGTGGGTCACTGGGGCATGGCTGAGCTCAGCTCGCTGTGGGAGTCCAAACTTTGTCTCAGCGGAGAACAGGATCCCGCTGCGACCGTCCAGTGATTTTCCTCTGCGTAAGCGCTGATTGGCTTCACCCCGTCAGGGCCGATGGATGCTGGTCAGTGGAATGTGAATCCCCAGCCGCCTCTGGAGTTCTCTGGACTGGAATTAGTGCCAAGTCACAACTCTTTTATCTCTCCCTGTCCACCTCTGTATCTTCACCTCTTTTTTTCCCCCTTCTTTCATCCACTTCTCTGAAAATATCACAAAGCTAAACAGAGAGAGAGGGAAAACAACTAATTTCTTCAGCTTGGCTTGGCTTGGCTCCACATTTCCACTGCACTGCACTCGTCGTGTTTCTTGAGTCCAATCCATCATGTGTCCTGAGACCTCCATTTAGCGTGTTCACTCAATGTTTGTGTATATGTGTGAAAAACTAAAAAAAAACAAAAAACAGGTCAAATCCTCAATGTGCCATCAACTCATAATCGAATTGATCACACAGAAGCAAAATGACAACATATTCAGCAACCAACTCAAGGATGCTTCTCATCTGCCTTTGAACAAAATATATTATCTCTCCTCATTTTGCACTCATGGTAATGGGCACAGGCCGGGATGATGCAATGCCAAATGAAGCTGATAGTAATTTAGGACATACTGTGATGAATAGTTGAGTGATTAAACGGCATTAGGGGCATTAAAGTCAAGTGAAAGTGCAGGGCTTTTATAGCTGGTGCTGGGAGAGGCAGATAACAGCGCCAGTAAATTAACTGACAAAGATGGACACACTCTGACATCTACACGATGTTGTCGATGTCTATGCTTGAGCCAGTGAGTGGGTAGCATTTTGAATTTGCTCCTCTGCATTTGCACAACACCAGTATGTATCAGTTTGCAGTCGAATTTATTAGGACTATCTGTTCTGTCATTGAAACACACTAAAACCAAGTGTAAGCTAGTACCATACTGATAGCAGGCATCAAAATGTTATGGTCCTGGGTGTTACCCAGTGTTTAAGTTTTACTTCTTGATTATTGGTTATTCATGGTTTTGTTCTCTTGGTGTTATTTGTTGTTCTGGCTTCTAGTTCAAGTCACTGTCTTCCTTGTGTTCCTTGTGTCATATTCTTTCAGTCTGTCTCTCAGTGTCAAGTCTGCGACTTTTTGTATTGTACCTCCTCATGTGTTTTAAGTCTCCCCATGTTTCTGGTTTTGGTGTTAATTCTAGCTCCACGTTTGGAGTGTTCTTTTCTTAGTTCTTCTCAAGGTTTTTGGCTTGTTTATTTCATGTGAGTTTACGTTTATGGAGAAGTTTCCCCAGCAATAAAGCTGGAACAAAATGCAGGACCCTGTTTGAGTCCTGCATTTTGGGTTCAATCCTGCCTGCAACATAGCTTCACATCACACAAAAGATGGGCACACTGCGGTCATAAAGGGCTGGACAAGAGACAATACTCAAGAAAGAAACTGAGAAACTTAAATGATGCTCAGTTGGTGCAAAGGAGCCCAACATGTGCCAGAAAAATTTCTCCTAAACCATTACACCACCATCATCAGCCGAACCATTGATGTGAGGCAGGAATGGATCCATAACTTCCGACCATCCAAATGTCACAGCAGAAATCGAATCAGGGCAGGCAATGCTTTGTTATGTCACCTGGCGTGGTCTTCTGCTGCTGTTGTCCATCTGCTTCAAGGTTCAGAGATGCTCTTCTGCCTACTTTGGTTGTAACATTTTGGGTTTTAGGGGGGTGGTTGAGTTGAGTTTGAGTTGCTGTTGCTTTCCTATCAGCTCAAAGCAATCTGGTCATTCTCCTCTGACCTCTAGCATCAACAAGGCACTTTTGACCAGAGGACTCGCTGGATATTTTCTGTTTTTCAGACCCTAGGATTCAAAGTCCCATTCAAAGTCACCTAAATCAACTCTCTTCCCCATTCTGATGCTCAGTTTGAATTTCAACATGTGTGCATGCCTAAATGCACTGATTTGCTGCCTTGTGATTTGCTGATTAGATAATATCATTTTAAAAAACAGATGAAAAAAAAAATTACAGCCACAAACATGAATCAACTTTGTTGGAATTCCACGTGAGAAGTGGAACAAAGATCATACGATTCCAAACATTTTTTACAAATAAACAACTGCAAGGTGGGGTGTGCGTAATTATTCAGCCCCCTTTGGTCTGAGTGCAGTCAGTTGCCCATAGTCATTGCCTGATGAGTGCTTATGACTAAATAGAGTGCACCTGTGTGTAAGCTAATGTCAGTACAAATACAGCTGCCCTGTGACGGCCTCAGAGGTTGTCTAAGAGAATGTTGGGAGCAACAACACCATGAAGTCCAAAGAACACACCAGACAGGTGAGGGATAAAGTTATTGAGAAATTTAAAGCAGGCTTAGGCTACAAAAAGATTTCCCAAGCCTTGAACATCCCACGGAGCACTGTTCAAGCCATCATTCAGAAATGGAAGGAATATGGCACAACTGTAAACCTACCGAGACAAGGCCGTCCACCTAAACTCACAGGCCGAACAAGGAGAGCGCTGATCAGAAATGCAGCCAAGAGGCCCATGGTGACTCCGGACGAGCTGCAGAGATCTACAGCTCAGGTGGGGGAATCTGTCCATAGGACAACTATTAGTCGTGCACTGCACAAAGTTGACCTTTATGGAAGAGTGGCAAGAAGAAAGCCATTGTTAACAGAAAACCATAAGAAGTCCCGTTTGCCACAAGCCATGTGGGGGACACAGCAAACATGTGGAAGAAGGTGCTCTGGTCAGATGAGACCAAAATGGAACTTTTTGGCCAAAATGCAAAACGCGGTGGTGGAAAACTAAGACTGCACATCACTCTGAACACAACATCCCCACTGTCAAATATGGTGGTGGCAGCATCATGCTCTGGGGGTGCTTCTCTTCAGCAGGGACAGGGAAGCTGGTCAGAGTTGATGGGAAGATGGATGGAGCCAAATACAGGGCAATCTTGGAAGAAAACCTCTGGGAGTCTGCAAAAGACTTGAGACTGGGGCGGAGGTTCACCTTCCAGCAGGACAACGACCCTAAACATAAAGCCAGGGCAACAATGGAATGGTTTAAAACCAAACATATCCATGTGTTAGAATGGCCCAGTCAAAGTCCAGATCTAAATCCAATCAAGAATCTGTGGCAAGATCTGAAAACTGCTGTTCACAAACGCTGTCCATCTAATCTGACTGAGCTGGAGCTGTTTTGCAAAGAAGAATGGGCAAGGATTTCAGTCTCTAGATGTGCAAAGCTGGTAGAGACGTACCCTAAAAGACTGGCAGCTGTAATTGCAGCAAAAGGTGGTTCTACAAAGTATTGACTCAGGGGGCTGAATAATTACGCACACCCCACTTTTCAGTTATTTATTTGTAAAAAATGTTTGGAATCATGTATGATTTTCGTTCCACTTCTCACGTGTACACCACTTTGTATTGGTCTTTCACGTGGAATTCCAATAAAATGATTCATGTTTGTGGCTGTAATGTGACAAAATGTGGGAAAGTTCAAGGGGGCCGAATACTTTTTTAGATGATGACAACCTGCAATGACTACTAATTAACTTTAAAAAGTCTATAATGTTTAAAACATGGTGATATTCATTAGATTAACAAGTTACCTGTAGATACTTAAGCTTCCATCTATATTTGGTGCAATTTTATAACCAGGTTTTTCCGAACAGTTCTCTAGGCATCAAATTAAAAGCAAAAAACCCCTAAAAAATAGATTCTGTGTTCAACATAAAAGTTTCCTCTTGACATTATGCATTTTTGCAATTTCACAGTTATTACGAGACAACGTTGTACTGTAACATCTGCAGTTGCCGAATATCAATTGTTGCCTTCATCCAAACACGAATCCTTTAACCACCAGTGAAAGCTCTTCACCACTCAGTGTCAAAGCAGATAATTTTCACCTGTGTGGAAGTGATAGGCTGCTATTTGGGGCCACGCAACGGTTTGTGTCACAGCTCGGCTTTTTAATCACAGTCACTGAAAAAGAAACATACTGTATCTCTATATTGATACTGCAAATTATTCAGTGCTTAATTAGTCATGATCGTACTACGTTACCTATGCCAGTGCCTTATTCAGTGTTTGACTTCAGTAGTGAATGAAAAGGATTAATGACAGAATAATGTGCCCCGATCCTCTTCTTGAAGGTGAAAGGCTCCAGTTGCTGAAGTATAGGAAACGCATTGTTGGAAAATGGCACAAAGACAGCAGACAGATATGTCAAAAAGATCATCAAAATCATTTAACTAAAAAAGCTAATGTTAGTGTTTTCAAAAGATCCTTTGCACATATTTTGTAATATAACTAAATAGAGGAGACCTACAGAGGCATTGTGGGTGGCCCAAGGGGGCCAGAACTGGCCCACTTCAGCAATGGACCCATCCCACTGCCCATGAGAAGTATTTTCATATTTTTGCAGGTTTTAGTTTAATTTAACTCAAGATAAATATATTTAAAAAACAAACAAGAAAGCACATGTGTTTTCCTTTATGAAATTAAAAAAAGGGCAATATTAGTATTAAATTTTGAACAATCGCAACAGGCCATTAATGCTAACCCACTAGTGTCTCACAATAGGACTGCCTCACCCCATTTTTATCACTCTCAGCATCAACCTTGAGGAAAACTAGCTAATGGTAGCTTAAAAATCAAATCCACTAGTCACTGACATCAGCAAATAACCAGCTCCCACTACAACACAGAATCCAACACAAACTCCTCACGAGGACAAAAACAAAATCTGTAGCTACGTATCATTTTTATGACAATGTTAACTGGGTTTCAAGCTATTTGTCTGTGCTAAATAGCTATATTTAAATCAGTTAAAATTAGCAAGTAGAAAGACAGTTTATCCAATGAAGCTTTACTGTTCAGATGGGAACGTGACCATCAGGGAAGAATATGTTCAACATTAGCAAGCACTTCACTAATGGAAGGATATTTTCTTCTTGGTAATCATGTCTCTGTTCCTTCTGGCTATGTTAGTTAATGCTAATATCCTTGCTAACACAGACAAATTATAAATTATCCTACATTAAAAAATATTTGGTCCAGTCAATAAGGTTAGGTATTTCACCCAAAATTCTTGGAATTACCCAATTCTATTGAACTGTGCTGATCATTTTTAATTTAATGTTACAAACAAATTATTGCCAGATTTGTGCCACATAGCTAAGTTACACAACTTAGCTAACCAAATCTAAAGACTTCAAAACCATATGTCAGTAGAACTGCTAGTTGGCTAGTGTACCAAAATGCTCACCAGCTAATGTTACTCATGAACTGTTCGCGAAGCAATAGTGAAACTGTGATGAGTGCAATGCGAACCAGAAGCTTTTACTTCAAAAGTCAACAAGTTTTGAAACAAGGCAGAATGCCTTGAGGCGACTGTTGTTGCGATTTGGTGCTGTATAAATAAAACTCAATTAAATTGAATTGAATTGAAAGTATGTACTCCATTTGGGATTTGCATTGCACTTTTCACTGGTTAGTTAACTTGAGTTTACACAGAAGTCAGCGTTTCTTATAAATGGCGTGGGCGATCCATAGCAATCTGCTCACTCAGCAAATATACATTTTCCCCAAGCAATTGGTCTCAGTCACTCAAACATGAGAGGGGTTGGCACCCCCAAAGTTATATACAGTATCAAATGGCATTGTTTTTAGCTGTTAGTAACTCCTATCAAAACACAAAGCAAAGACGTTTTACATCTGCTGTCTACACTAATAATAAACCAGGGAGTGGCTAGTCAGCTACCTGTGACTTAGCGATGGAACATATATCTTGCATTGGTTGTTCTTTTATGTCCAAGTCAGCTTTATTGTTATCGTAACATACACTGCATACAACATATACAGCTGTTAAAATATCCAACGTGAGCTACAGAATGTGTCATTAATACCAACTGTTAAACACAGCTCCTTTAGCTGATCGCGCATTAAAATCAAACGTCCACTACAAAGACGACAATTAACATTTTCTATTTTGATTCTTAAGTTTTTGTAACTCTTGTCTCTCTTGTCACATGCCATTTCAAACACATCTGTAGTGAGTGGAGAGGGATTGATACTCCCACTACAGACGGCCGTTTATATTAGCGCCAATAAATCTGCTTACATGACTAATCTTTGAAGACATGTCGTTCAGAGCCGAGAAAAAATGTCCCCCGTTTGAAAGATGCCATTTTTCAAAGCTGCTATGTGTATGTGTGTGTACACAGTATCTAAGACAAAGGGGAAGAAGGCAGCGTGTATGCACAGTCTCCCAGACAGTGTGAGTGTGAACATCTTTTCTTTGTGCTTTTTTATTATTTGGACTGATAAACCCACTGAAGAACAAGTTCTGTGTGAGTGAATCCAGACTTTTTCTGCTTCTTTTCCCTTTGCTTTGATCACTTGTGCTTATTGAGTCCTTTCACTTTTTGTTCTTCTTTCATTGGTGGAGGCTTCAGAGCTTATTTTCATTTTTTCGCCTCTTTTCACAAATCCTTTCTCATCCAGGTTTGAGATCAAGGTCGTCCTTTGCAAAGTTGAGCTAAGCAAATTAGCTGATACTTGAATCCCAGACATATCGACAGTGAACACATTTATCATTTCGTAATTTAAAGGGAAAAAAAGAGACAAAGAGAGGGACAGTGATTCAGATGAAGAGGACAGATTATTATTCTCACTGGCACGCTATCAATCTAGCACAGCCCTCAGTCTTCTTGGCACAGAGATGCTGCATCTATTAGTCAGTATGTGCATTTCCAAGATGCTATTACTGACCCAAAACACAAAACAGGTCACGGCAATACAACGCAGCCGTGCTTTTAATTTGTTTTGATTGGGTGCTGTCAATTCATTTGATTTTGTTCACAGTTTTCTGCAAACAGGGAGCCGGCAATCAGCACTGTAATTATTTTGACAGTCTAGTGTGTGCCTGAGTTGGGGATTATAGGAGATAATGGAAACACGATGCTTTTTATTTAGTTTTAAGGTTTTAAATTTTATTTATTTTCCTTAATGTAACGCAGCAATCTTTTTTATTTTTTCCCCCTTGCTCCCAGTAAGTGAAATAAGTACACGGATGGATGAGTGGATGATTCAGCCAAATACATTATGAATTAGAATGAGATTATAAGGATAAAGAAGTGAATATTTTAACTTGAATGGTATTATAAGGTAAGATGAGGTACAGAAATATGTGATTTATCAACACTCATGAAAAGCTCTGATAGAATGAAACCTCAAGTTACTGGCAGTTAGGTGCATATTTAAACCTTTATACTGATTTTTTATTTATCTACCATACACAAATGGAAAAACAAGGACAGTAAGGTCACATTGTAGATAATACATCTTCCATCAAATCAAATATCATTTCATTCATCCTCCAGGAAGTGCCTGCCTACTTTTGCCACATGATCCCACCAGGAGGAACCCAAGGATCCAAGGTTTTTATCCTGATACCTAATAGTGGTCAGGGTGTTGTTGCCTAGCCTGTAGAGGTCTGTGCGTCCCTCCATTAATATGCCTCCCCAGACCAAACTGGTCGTGCTGAACAACATTACAGTCTGTCTGTGAAGGTTCTCAGTCAACTAGGTAATCGTAGTCTAAGTTACTTGAAGATGTTTCACCTCTCATCTGAAAAGCTTCTTCAGTTCTAAGGTCAAATGGTGGAGAGTCCCAGATTTAGGCCCTATGGAGTGACCTTTGTCCTTTAGATGCAGATGGACCACCGAGTCTTGTCCCGTCGAGGTAGCTCTTCTATGTTGTGCCATGCGTTTATGAAGTGGCAAGGTCACTCCTTCGAGGACACCAATGTTCACATTTCGGACAGCGAAGACAGATGGTTTGAAAGAGGAGTGAAAGAAGCAATCTATGTCCACTGTGAACAACCATCTTTGAACAGAGGCAGTGGCTTACAACACCTACTGTCTGCCATCTATAATCCAGTTTTGAGATCCCTTCTCTGACGCCTTAACGCCCACTCACGTCCTGGGCCTTTTGACCTCAGGAAATCACATGATAGGGTTTCCCCTCAGGCTGTGCTTTCATCTGTGAAAAGGGCACCGGTGATGGCCCTGCCAGATCTGGTATTCTATGGCAAATGCAAGTCGGCTTCACTGTGCCGGGGAGTGAGCACAGGGCCCACTACAGGACGTTGGGCTCACAGGCCACCTCATGAAGTCCGTTTCTGATTATTTGGTCAGAGACATTCACAGCAGTGACCTGCTGGAGGTCATTTTGTAGAGTGCTGGCAGTGCTTATACTGCTCCTCCTTGCACAAAGCAGCAGATACCTGTCTTGCTCATGGGCTAGGGATCTTCTATGGCCCTGTCAGATAGACCGTAGGTAGTAGTCTGTTTGTACATAAGGCCATGTTTAACAGGAGCATCCACCATTATAATAGAATATCTTTTACAAATGAGGAAAAGCACAATATGGCCCCTTTAAAGTTCACCTCTTCTTCAAAATAAGACTTTCCTTTTTCTATCTTTTTATATTTTTTAAAATTCCTGACACCTCAATCAGTGGTGATGGGATACTCCGTATCCATAGCAGCTCCACCTATGTGATCAAGGCTGACAAAAACAGGTGTGTTTTTGCATAAAAGCTTTCTTCGTGGAAGTTAACGGTAAATCGTCTGAAAAGCTCAATTTTCCCATTTGAATCATGGCTGTAAATATCAGCAGGGGTTAGGAGTGCACACTGGACTCAGGGATTCTCATGTTTATTCCTATTTTATTCATCCTCCCGTAACTTTGGTTTTCCAACAACCCCGTGCATGCACTTAAACATCGTCAGAATGGAAAGAAAGTGTACACCCTCGGCGCGACTGCAGCCGGGGACGGACTCACTGAATAATTGAGTCCACAGAGATTGAAGGACTTCCTGAAGCCCCACTCCAAACAGACAGAAGCAGCTATTTTTGTGGCAGGGCCACTTACTTACGAGGAACACAAGCACACACAGAGATTCACTAACACGGATGCACACACATACATATCTAGCTATCCATCTGTCTATGATTAATACACACATGCAGGGAAAAAACATCAAAGGCTCCAACCCTCTTCAGAAGAGACTCTTAGACTCAAAAAGGGAACATTGTGTTTCCCTCCCTCTGCTTCTCATTTCATTTCTGTTAAATATCCACTGCTCATTTTTGCTTTATGCACTGTTGAGAATGTTTGTAAATCTGTTACGGGTTACTTGGCAATATCTCCATGTTAAAAAGTTTGATTCTAGAGTGGAGATGCGTTTACAGCTGTAGCAATGTTATTTCACTGGATTTAACCACGATTTAGCTTCTCGGTGAGCTGGCCATGTAAAATAAATATCTAGCTTTCAAAATTGAGTTTACTCTTCTTAATTTAAGTCATTCAAATGCCTCAAAAAAAAAAAAAAAAAAATCACACAAATATTGGAGTGAAAAGCAAAAACAAACTTTGTGATCATATGGTGGTTATCAGTCCCATAGTTAAGAAGTATCTCACTTGATGTCCTGCATATTTATGTGTATTTATTGGGCATATCAAAACTAAGGAACCTTACCAATGCAGTGAGATATATTTGAGTTTGATAGACCAATGGTCTAACTTTGTAAGTCAGACATACTCAAAGGTCTACCACGAGCTTTGAGAAATAAAGCCTAAATGACAAAACAGACACATTGCTGGTACTGGGTGGGATGGCCCAGATTCAGCAAAGTGCTGAAAACCTTCCTTAGAAAGAGCACCTTTGTGGTGGAATTCACTGATGCACAGCCAACAAATCTGCAGCATCTGTGTGGTGTTGTCATGTCAATAAAGACCAAGATTTCTAAGATTGTGATCTAGCGACTGTGGAGGGCATTCGAATACACTTAACTCATTGTCATGTTCAAGAAAAAAGTTTGAGATTGATTTGAGCCATTGTTCAAATTTGGTGAGAATGTGAGAACTGTAACCTCAGTTCGTAGCTGACAGGAGCGCCATTCAGTGCGGTCTTCTGCTGGTGTAGCCCGTCTGCATCAGGTGCAATCAGAGATGCTCTTCTCCATATGTTTACGTTGGTTGTAACAAGTGTTCATTTCAGTTTCTGTTGTCTTCCTACCAGCTCAACACAATCTGCCAAACTGATTTCTGTCATCAACCAGGCATTTTCTGTTCAGGCAACTGCCACTCACTGGAACTCATTTTCAGACCATTCTCTGGTTTTGTGGGAGAATCCCAGTACATCAGCAGCCTGTCTGGCACCAACAACAGTTCAAAGTCACTCAAATCACCTTTGGTTCCCATGCTGATGCTCCGTTTAAACTTCAGCAGGTCTTATTGACTATGTCCACATGACTAAGTCCATTGAGTTGCTGCCATTTGACTGGCTGATTAGACATTTGCACTAGGCAGAAGCTGCAGAGGTGTACCACCTTAAATGATCAGTCAGTGTAGCCAGCAAAAACAGCACACCAAATGGTGAGAAAAAAATACATCAGGGACAAGAACTGTAAGACAGTCTGACAAAAGTTGGTTGGTATTAATTAAATAATTAAAGGATGAGATAAAGGTGAGAAGGAGGAGGAAGAAAGTCCAATGAACCTGACAGGAGCCAGCTGATTAAATGATAAAAATAAAACTGGACTGACACACCGTGACAGTCTTTCAGAGCGCTGAAGGACTGTCACCTTAAAATTTACCGGTGGCAAGCACTGCAACAAGTTGTCAAAAAATACAGTCAGAACAACCTGCTCTGAACTCTCATCAGTGCACCTCAAGATCCCTGGCGCTGCAATCATTTTAACATCACAGAGAGTGTAAATCAATTCTGCACACAATGACGACGAGTTTATAAAAAAATCAGCACAAGGCCTCTGTATTTGTTGATGACACACAACACCAGCAAAAACTAAAATAGGACACACTCGAGGCTCATTTGTGAGATCTTCAATTTTCTTGATTCCAGTGTTTCTGAGGCCGACCCCGCCATTGTTTATGGAGCTAATCTCATTCGCAGGACCTAGACTTTAATTCACAATGTTGGGCAACAAGACATTGCTTTCATTTCCTCCAGACCTCGCAGAAAAGATGCCACTTGCTCCCGTCTTTCTGTATGACTAGATTTCAGAGGGCAGAAGTTGACAACAGTGTGAGCAGTGTTAAGCACTCATGATTTAAAGAAAATAACTGCTCAGGCAGAAAATTCTTTGTTCTCGCGTGTGACAGGGAATCTTTGCTTCTTTTTTTTTTTTTTTCAGATGTCAAATGTTACTTTAAAGAGCCTTTTAATGTAGTTTCTGCGCGTGGGTGCATGAGTGCAATTTTGTGTGTGTCGGTTCGTGCTTTTTTGTAAATGTTCCGCGTTTGACCTTCAATAATGTGACTCATTTTGGGTACCCGGAGAGTGAAGCAAGAAAAAAGTCATAAGAAAAAGGTTATCTGATTGCAGCGCAGAAGGTCGCCGTTCTTCTTCTTTTACGCCAAAACAGCTTCATAAGTTAATTCAGGAAAGTAAATGGCATTCACTGTCCTTAATTGCAGTCTCTCATAGTTGAGAATCGGCCGTTTCCTGGCGACATTAGTAATAAAATCCTTTCTGTCTTACATAACTGTCATTTGTGACCTTTTTAAATGGGTGGCACCTGTTGATTCCAGAGGACACGCAGGGCAAACATTTGGCATTTGCACTCTGGATCCACCTTTCAAGCTTGGAAACTTTTGATTTACAACTCTTTTTTTATCTTGTCATTGCAACAAACATCAAATTTACTTTTATGTGAAGGGAGAACATTAGTTTCACCACTTCTAAAATCAAAATGTTTTGCATTTTCCACAGTTTAAAAAAAAATCCTTATTTGTCTTATACTGCACCTTGGTAGTGGTAGATAACCAGCTGAAGCAAGGTAACTGTCTTCTGATTGGCTGCCCCTCTTAACCGAAAGACTTAAGCAGAAGGTGGGGCTCCTGTGCCTGGATATCACTGACTTTGACATTGATATCCAGGCACAGGATCAGATCATTCAAAATGAACCATGTTAGGATTCCTAAAATTTACATGAAAAATTTCTGTTGGTCCCGCTTTTGCTGCTAAAGTGGCCCTGACCCATGGAAGCATGGACTCCAGTAGAGCCCTGAAGGTGTGCTGTGGTTAGCAATAGCACCTTTAAGTCAGGCGTGTCCAACTCCAGGCTTCAAGGGCCGGTGTCCTGCAGGTTTTAGATGTGTCCTTGATCCAACACAGCTGATTTAAATGGATAAATTACCTCCTCAACATGTCTTGAAGTTCTCCAGAGGCCTGATAATTAACTAATCATTTGATTCAGGTGTGTTGACCCAGGGTGAGATCTAAAACCTGCAGGACACTGGCACTTGGGGCCTGGAGTTCGACACCCCTGCTTTACGTCCTGTAAGCTGTGAGGTGGGGTTCAATAGATCAGATTGTTTGTCCTGCACACCTTTTTCCCATTACTTCGTGGTTCAGCTCACGTGCCCATTGTTGGTGCTTTTGGTGGTGGGCAAGGGTCAGCAGGGCCACCCTGACCGAGCTGCAGCTATCCAGAACCATACGTAACAAACTGTGATGCTCTGTGTATTCTGACACTTTTCTATCAGAACTAGAATGAATTTTTTCAACAATGTGAGCTACAGTAGCTCGTCTGATGGATCTGACCGCATGAGCCAGCCTTCACACCTATCAACACATTAACAAGCCTTGACCCTGCCACTGGTTCACCACTGTTCCTTCCTTGGACCACTTTTAATAGATACCAACCACTGTGGACTGGGAATACCCCACAAGAGCTCCAGGTTATGAGATGCTCTGATCCAGTCATCTAGCTGTCACTGTTGGGCCTTTGTCAAACTCATTTTTCCTGCAGATTTGTCTTTGGTATTAGTGAGCAAGTGAATATTTTGTCCTCAGTGTCATTGGTCATAATCTTATGCCTGATCCGTGTATGTTACAACACAGACAGTAGATACTTGTAAGTCCACACTCCACCCTATTTTACATATAATCTGGGACTTAAAAGCGTAGCATTTTGAGGCACTGCTGAAACAACTACCAGCAGCAATTTTAATGTTCCTAAAAAGGATGAGGTGCAGATGCTTTAAAATGCACATGCAGAGGTAGCTCAACACCTCTCCACCATCTCATGTAAACCTGTTCTCTTAGTGTGGTGAATACAGGTCACTGGAGCTGAAACCTAGCAATGAAATCCTAGAGTGAACACACTCCAGACCGTGATAGACACGCTTAAATTTGCTTTATTTGCAAATATGATGTTTTTAGGCCTTAAACTATTGCTCACAGTCAGAGTTGTGCACAATTGCCCAATAAAGGAGCTCCTATGTGACAGTATAGTGTAGGAATATGTGTACTTTTGAGGATGTATCTAATGGATCCAAACAACGGGGAGCTGTGAAAGCACAAAAAAAAGGGGGTTTAAAGAAGAGATACACAAGATGCAGCAAGCCTCGCCAAGTATGGTAATAATAAGCAGAACAGGAGGAGCTCTGTGTTTGAGGAGGTAGACAGCAGTCATCAGAGCCTGTAGCATGTCATGTACAAGCAGCTGCTGCATTATGCGAGCATGAAAACTAAAGACTTTCTCAGTATCTTGATTAAACAGGACTGCAGGGACTGGTTTGGATATGATTTTTGAGGGTCAGCACATATTGATTAGCTGACATGCTAATAGCTCCAGGACCCCTAAATCATCCTCTGTTCCCCCTTTCTTCTCCAGCATATCTTTCTTTCAACTTAAGACTTTCCATTCACATCATTTCCCCTCATTGCTTCCCTGACCCCTATTAGATTTCATTACCTTCTGCTGTTTCCTCTCTAATTTAATTCCTCTTCTGTTTTCTTCTTTCCCTCTGCTTGTTTTCCCCTCTGAATCATTGTATACAGAAATCTAGCATTTGAAGCAAAACTCTTTAATCAGTATATACATTAATTATGAGCTGTTTGTGTTTGAAGGACTATTCCTAAAGCCGGGTAAAAAAGGACTACCTTCTCAAGCAGACTGTGAAAAGCCTCGAGGTATCAACATAGTTCTAAGTACATGCTGGCAGTTTGAGATAAATAAACAAGAAAATGATCATTTTGCACTTTAAAGCAAAGAACTTGAAATGATCCAGCTGCTGATACTGGATGTTCACGAATTCATTTTGACTTACTTTGAAGAAACATAAGTGTTATGGTGGCAAAGGAATGTATGGTGAGTCATTCTTGTACAGTATATGTTCAGTATGTGGGCTTGAATACCCCTGAAGAGATGAGTTTGGAAGCATTCGCTTTATGCTGGCTGTCTCTTTGTTTTATGCAGATCCTAATGTACAAATGATCTGCTCAAAGTGAAACAATGAGCAATGATCAATAAAACAGCGCTGTGCCACATGCTAGCACTCCCCTTATCCTGAAAAAGTGTTGAATTGTATAGTTGCATCCACAGGGGCGGTGTCAGGGATGTTCTGGTTTTGCAGTAGCAAAGCTTACAGACACTAATGTCTGTTCTGTCACACTGTCCTCTGTTTGTTCTGTTCGCAGTTCGACTGCAGATGTTCCTATTAGATTAGCATAGCTGTGACACCATAGGTGCCATGGGTAACTGCCATAATGACCAACCCATGGTTGGATAGATTGAAGTGTGCAGAGTAATACCCGGCTCATTGTCAAAGGTAAAGCAATTGGACCACTGAACGATTGTATTCAGCTGTCTAAACAATGTGGTTTAATCGGTGTAAGCCATGAATAAAAAAGAACAAGTGGAAATATATCGTAGCAACAATTGTGTGACATAAATATAACCACTTACTCTAGGCAAAAAAAGATGGACTGAGCAATAAAACCTCATCTTATAATAATATGGAGGCAAACTGCCATCTACATACACAGGAACTGACATAAAACAGAAATTCCCATTAGCCACTTACTTTCAGACTTGCGACAGAAACTAGTTGAAAAAATAAATCTGAAATTCTTCGAGAAAGAGTGATGTCGTTGTGTGTCCTGCTTGCTTTTATAAAGGAATATAACCAGAATACAAGCAATTGGCAAGCAGCTGAGTCAAGTCCCCTATTGCAAAGAGGTGTGTCGCAGCCAAGTTATGCTCATCGACACAGAATGACTAAGATTCATTACAACATGTTCATAATAATCTGTCTGTGTTTATAAATTACCCATCCATCCATCCATCCATCCCAGCTGCCATGGAGCGAGAAGGCAGGGTACACCCTGGACAGGCTGTCAGTCTGTGGCAGGGCTAAAACAGAGAGACAGACAATGATTCACACTCACATTCACACATACACCCAATTTACAATCACCAGTTAACCTAACCCCACGAACTGCATGTCTCTGGGCTGTGGGAGGAAGCTGGAGTACCCGGAGAGAACCGATGCAGAGGCAGGGAGACCGCTATATACATGCAAGTCTTCTACAAACTGTCTGAGAGTGATTGCAGTCTGTCCAAATCAGACTGTGATTGTTTAGAGATAGGTTCACTCCCACCTGGTCAAAAGTTTAATCTGTTGGTCACCCATAGATTGAAGGTCATAAACACTCAACCTTGGGGGGACCAGTTGCAATCAGTTGCCAAATACGAGGAACATCAGAACAGTCACATGGCAAACGTGGATTTTTCATAGTCACAATCAGGTTGGGCTGAGCCATTATGCAACCAAAGCCTGAAATATCCGTAAATGAATGAAGTGATGTGCTAATTGCTTTATATGTTGACACAGCTTTAGAGATGGAATGAGGATGTCAGTTATTCAGAAGGGACTCCAAGTAGAGCTACTGCTCCTCCACAACAAAAAGAATGATTTGAGATGGTTTGGGCATTAGGATGCCTCCAGGGTTCCTCCAAGGTGAGGTGTCTTTGTGCATGTCCACTCTGAAAGAGTCTGCAGTGCAGACTATCTCTGTGTCTCTTTGCTTGCTTGGGGACAATGCTAGAAAATGGATTGATGGATGGCAGATCTTCCCATTTATCCCTATTTGTTCCACATTATGCTCCTGGGTATTTATCAATATCTGACTTCACATTCACTGACTCAGCTCTAGCTGAAAAAAGTGATGAGTAAATACATTCCTGAAACATGATGTCTAACATACAGGGTCTGCTGGTGGCGGATAAATGAGCGCTACAGCTGTTTCTGCTGCTGCTGCCATACCTTACTGCTGGTATCAATATTAAACAGGCCAAACAACAAGTACATCATTTATCTTAGACAAAGAATCACAGGTGCTGATTGGACCTTAGGATAGATGTTCAGCGAAGCACAGCCGGCAGTCTGCGTCATTTTTCATTTTTGCCTCCTACACCCTCACAAACTGCGTTCGAGTAAACAGCCAGGTATGCAAATGGCTTTCTTTTGTTTCTTTCAAAAGGTCCTTCTATTTGATTCCTAGGAATGAACAATACAAAAGCATGTTTATGAAATTAGCTCCATGCACACACACACGCACCCATACACAAAAGCAATCTTCAAAATGCCACTCATATCCTCAGGTACAGGACAGTTTTGTTTATTACACGTATGACAGAAGTTCATCATCACCCCAAAGCGGCAGATGAATGATCGTGTTTACCGTTTTTTTCAGCCCGTCACACACACAAGGAGCATCACCGCGAGGGCTGCCGGCAGGATAATGCTACACCATTGCATTCTGGGTCAATGTGTTTCTTTGGGGACAAGGTGGGGTGGGGTGGAGAGCAGTAGTGCAGATGAGGAGAGTAAAAGTAAATAACTAAACATCGTTTGTGGTGATGAAGTAGCATTAGATCCACTCCAGAAGTGGACACATTACTTGGAGATTTAAAAAAAAAAAAATCATTTTTCTTCTTGAAGGATTGAAGATGTAGCCCAGCGACCAATTTCCCAGAGTCTGAGAGATATAAATATTTCACTTATAAATATTTATAACAACTATGCGGCATTGGTTTTGCCTGAGGAAGTACATTAGTCAGTGATATGTGTTTAAGTTTGAGATTTTTTTTTTTTTGGGCAAAGCATTATAATAAAGTGCAAGACAATATTTCAGAGTTCGCAGGATTCTACTTGATCAGCAATGAAGTAGAAGCAGTAATGAAGTAGAGTTCATTATGTGCCAGCTGTAATGGTGGCATATTCACGGAAGCCTGAATTGATTTTCTTTTGTTGACTTGCTCGTAATTAACCCTGATAACACCAACAAACTTACCAAGAACTGCTGCTACTGAGTGAGCGTCCTGCAGACCCCAAGAACAAACTACAGTAAGGAAGACTTTCAAGAACTAAAACCAGGGTTTTAAATTTTCGGTTTAAAAAGTGATGGAGTTCTCCGTCATTTCCTTCTACTTGTATGCTTGTACTAGCGACGGGTTGCCCGGTATTGTCCATACTCGATGCTGGTCCACCTCTGCTTCAGTGATTCAGGCCAGTTATCCTGCATTCTGCACCAGTGCAAACATAATTAGATTGCACATAATATAATTGATTTCAGCAAATCTAGCACTGATAATGGGTTACACATTTATAGCAAACTGATGTTCTGTTAATTAAACATAAATTTCGACCTGAATGGTTATTGCAGCGTTGGAACTGATGTTTATGTAAATGCTAAAAAAACAAAATCATGTAGTGCATTCATCATTATTTGGATGGCTACTATAATATATAATGTATGTGATGCCTCTTATACAGCTCAAAAAATAAATAAATAAAGGAACACTTACCTGCATACTCTCTCCACATGAGAGGATGCATTGTCAAGTACCAGAAGGAACCCAGGATCCACTATACCAGTGGAGTGTCTGACAATGGGTCCAAGATTTTCATCCTTATACCTCATGAAAGTCAGGCTGTCGTAACTTAGCCTGTAGAGTTCTGTGAGTACCTTCATGGATATGCCTCTCCAGCCATCATTGACCCACCACGTTTATGCTGAACGACATTACAGGCAACATAATGTTCTTCACGGCTTCTCCAGACCCTGTCACATCAGTCACATGTGCTGAAGGTGAACCTGCTCTCATCTATGAAAAGCGCAGGGCCAGTGGTGGATCTGGCAGTTCTGATATTCGATGGCCACTGGCAATCGGGCTCCACGGTGCTGAAGAGTGAGCACAGGGTGCACTAGAGGATGTCGGGCCCTAAGTCTCTTTATGATTGTTTAATGAGAGACATTTATACTAGTGGCCTGCTGGAGGACTCTGTGCAAGGAGGAACGGGATGAGCAGTGCCAATGGAGCAGGTATTGTTCCTCCTGATGGGATGAAAAAAAATAGAAAAGACTGAATTTCCTGTTTTTGGAGGGTTTCCTCGTTGTTGCCCCTCTACTGCACCTGTTCCACCTGTGCAAAGCAGCTAAAACTGACTAACATGCCCCTCCCTACCATGCCTTGAATCACAGTACTACATGACACATTCGCTTTGGATCAATTATCACATTGTTGTAGGTATTTAACACTGTTCCAGTCTTTTTCCTCAAAGACATAAAGCTATGATATCACAGTAACATCACTGGTCAGCTGCATTAATAGCCCTGGAGCAACAATTATGATATTGCAGTAACAAGACAAACACAGAGATATCAGACTGTGCTTTCATGCATGCATGAACAAAACATTAATAAACAAAATCACAGTTATTTAGCCATTATTATCCAGTATATTAATCATGCTCATATCATTTATAATCAGGTCACACACTTCATGGGACAGGTTTAAAAACAAAACTGAGTGGAAATGAAAGTTTACTCTGATGATGCCCAGTGAAAGGTCCCTTTTTTTAACAGATAAAAGATTACTGGCATTAATGGAATGGTCAAAGAACATCAAACCAAGACATAAAAATAAAGAGAGATAATATCATCAGCAGAACACAGAATTAGTTTTTTAAATACTGAACAATGATGTTTACACAACCATCATGACCCTTTCCCTGATGGGTGGTATTTAAAGTCAGAACACATGACAAATTTTAACTCAGAGAATTGAGTTCTCAGGGATGGCAAGATGTTTGTAAAAAAATATACTGTTGCTTTTTTTAAGTGCTGTTTTAATAGTGCGAGGTGTTTGAATGAGTCAGGAAAAAAGGATATATGTATCTGTACTTAGGTTTGCAGGGATCCCAGTTTCAGGGATGACTGGTAGGAAAACCAGTATAAGAGAAACAAGCATATAATCATTGCTGTAAGCGCTCAGAGCCTTATTTAAGGAAAATTAGACATACCAAATTGTGAAAATTAATTAGAACAAATGCCAAAAGTAAAAAGGAGTTAGTGTGCATTTTAGTGCTGGGTAATTATTCCCGATGCATTCATTTGTAAGCAGCATTCAACCAGAGTTTGGTTAGCATGCACAAATATTGTGCAAAGTGATAAAATGAAGACAAACTTAACATAATCAGAATTTTGGCAGAATCCAATATCGGTGATTCAATCAGGGACAGAGTTGCCACCAAGCTGCTGGAAGGCTCGTAATATTCTCACCGCTTCTAAGCAGGAAGCGGTGAGTTGCACTGACGTCAGCTTGAAGGTCACACCAGTGAAACAATTACATTTTGCTTTGAAATCAATCTCTTCCAACCGGTTAATAAAATATTGATAGCTTCAGTTATTACTGTGCGCTTACAGCATGTGCCAAGCAGAGATTGCTTGGTGGAATTCTTTTTAAGAGCAGGGCAGTAAGATTTGACTGGAGGTGGCTGGGATCATGTAAAGACTGGAGGGAAATAAGGGTAGTCAGTAGTTTTACTTAGAGTTCATATTCGCTTAAATGGTTAAATAACTACAAAAGGAAAATGATATAGCTTATAACCCTTCTTTGTCACAGCATCCATCTTTCCATTTTCTTCCACTTATTCAATTCAGGGTCATGGGGGGATAGCTGGAGCCCATCACAGCTACCATAGACAAAGATGTGGGGTACACCCTGGATAGGTTACCAGTCTGTTGCAGGGCTAACACAGTAATTTACACCTATGGGCAATTTAGAGTCATCAGTCACCTACCTACCTCCTTAACCTGCATGTCTTTTTGGTGAAGTCACCATGCTGCCTCCACTGCTAACTCCTTCACAAAAAAGGGATCTTCCAGCAAGTCACGAGCAACCTGTTGTTCATACTAGATCATAATTAATGTTTCTCCAGGATCATCAATGCAAATCATCAATCACAATGTTGTGATGATCTAAAACTTTTTCATAAAGCTAACAAGATTGATTTGATTTATATAATGCCAGCAATCATCTCAGGGTGCTTTACATTACCTTGTGTGGAGATTCAGAAATTCTTTTATTGCTGCCATATAACCTGCATTATTATAATTGCATTAATAACATGTTTTACAGCATTATTTGATTAGTAATATTTCTTATAGGGTTCATATTGCATTGAAGATGTTTGTCATCACATTGACCTTTTTTATTTACAGGCTTAGTTATGATTATTTTATACACATTGCATATCTGTGCTGATTTGGAGTTGATGTTTCATCCAAAAGGGTCTTAAGTTTCACTGTAGAACATAGAAGGTTGACTGCATGCATGCTTACAATACACATAAATTTAGTGACAGGTCTGAGCGAAGGCCCAAGTGTCTTCTGCTTCTTTTTGTAACCTGTTGCCCTTTAGTCTACTTGGTGACTGATGACCAGAGTTAGTGACCAGCCTCAGAGACCCTGGGGGCTTGAAGTTTATTGCCTTATTTGGTAGGTGTTATAGAAAAGAGAAGTTATATGTCTGTGTCTAGCCATTAAAAATGTACAAGATATACCATTGTCTGTAAACAATGACTGTACACAATGTATTTTTGACCTGTAATTGACGCCATGGAGGGGCGGATACCCCATTGCTTTAAAAGTGTTCTCCACATGTATTTTTGTCAGAGAAGACTCATGCTGAAATTTCTTGTCCTGTGTTAATAAACTCACCGTTTGATTGCACTTTTCTGGGGCCTCCGTGGTTTGTTTCACTGCTCTACATTGATCGATTTCGCAACACTTGCAATATTATAGACAGAAACCCAACAATTCCCTTTGAGCCAGTAGGTATATATATTTAAAAAAAACTCCCTTTAAATAGAACAAAGCTGAGTTTGCTTCAAAAAAATATATATCTATATCTATCTATCTATCTATCTATCTATAGATAGATAGATAGATAGATAGTATATATATATATATATATATATATATATATATATATATATATATATATATATATATATATATATATATATATATATATATATATATATATATATATATATATATATATATATATATATATATATATATATAGATATATATAGATATATATATATACATATATATATTTGGAGATAAATTATCTGAATTAAATTATCTGAATTTCAGGAGCTGAACCACGCCTCTAAACATGCCCCTTCCGGGTCCTATCTATATATTACCCCCCCAGTTCTACAAGATGTTTGTTCTCTTTTCGTGCCCCACCCTCACTCCCTCCCCTTTTTTCAATTCTTTCACTTCTTCACTTCTCATTAGTTCATAAGGGATCTGCCACCAGTACCCACTGAGGCCTTCCCCAAACCGCAGCTCATTTCTTGATTAAGCCATTCGCCATTATATACTAAAAACGCTAGGAAAACTAAAATGAGGACGCAGGCCCAGCTAGTGAAAAAAAAAATACATATATATATATATATATATATATACACACAATACAACAACATTCATTGCTTCTGAAATGAGATCAAATGTCAGTTTTTCAGTTTTAAAGCCTAATTTGATCTAAGTGAGAATATGAACCACAGTCTCCTGGGTGAAAGGCCCTTGCTTGCCTTATTTGTCCACAGACGTCTCTGAGATGCACTTTGTTCGATTTCTCCAAAATACTGAATGGGCTGAACTTGAAGAACTTCACCTGAATAACCTGAATGAGGAGCATATTTCTGTTAATACTATACCATAGTTGGGGTTTCGGGACCTGGATGGTCTGAATTACTAAAGGGGCAAAAGTCATATTCATTAATGAAATGATTTTTTGTAATGAAACATTTTTTTCTACTTTTTTTTCATTCTCACTGTAAATTGTCATCATGATTGATTGAAGGAACAAGTGTTACAATAGAAAGGCACAATCTACTGAGTTTAAAGGAAGCAATCCAAATCCACACCAAAACTTAGTGGGTTCTTTCTTTGTTCGTCGTTCACCTCTCTATCAAGTTTCATGAAATCTAGCTCGGTAGTTTTTGTGTAATCCCGCTGACAGACACCCCCGGTGAGGCCCTCCACATGGCAGGAAAACAATGGAAAACTCGCTGTAATTACAGGCATGAAAAAACTGTTAATCCTTAGAGCCCTGTCACTGCCAATCTAGACACTTTATTTTTTTTTTAAACATTTCTGGCTCTGGGAGCTCTCAGTGAAGCTTTGACTGAACACACAGCCATAAAGATAGGATATCTGCTCTCTCAGGAAACATGTTTTGGTACCTGAATGTGGAAAATGTGGATGAAAGACATCTGTAAGTGGCGAGGAGCGAGCTGCCTCCATGCAAAAAAGATGAGGCCGGATAAGGAGGAAGCTATTTGTTCTGACGCCACTAAAGTCAGGCTAATTAATTTCAGTCAGACGTGCTTTGCTGTCAACATCCTTTGGCTTTATTAATGGATTTCATATTATCTGATTCTGACTGGTATTTGCATTCTGAAAGAGTGGGGATGTATTTGTTGATTTTTCCTACCATCCTTCATTTGCCAATAATATTGTGTTTGTGTGTGCAAAGTAAATGACATCGTGAGAGCGCGCTTTCATTTTATATGGCAAAATTTAGGTATCACTATACAGGATTTCATAGGCAGATGTTTCTCATGAACAACTGTCATCTCCACCTACACCTTTTGGTTTCATGATTGTGGGTCCAACTCCAACTCACATAAAGAGTAATGCATTTTTAATCGTGTGAGGGTTTCCTAGCACTTCATGTGCCTGCTGTCTGCTGTCTAAAAAACATAGTCGGGGACAGGAGAGAAATAGTGTGTCACATTCTGAATATTTTAAAGGCTAAAATGAAACATTTATGCTCTAAATAATGAACTTACAACCTCTATTCTCTGACTTTACATTAGAGAATATACAAAACAAGACACCTTTGTTCAGCTCGCCTAAGTCTTTGCATCATTCATTTGCTTCTTCACAATGGCTATAAGTAACAGACTCCCTTCACGCCTTTGTTTTCTGACTTTGAAATGGATCCCAGGAGAAATAATGAAAGCCTCCGTTGTTAGTTTCAGTCATATCTCCCCACACTCAGTGTGGCTTCAGTGTTTTGCATAATGTCCATGAATAATGGACCCATCTTGGAGGTACAGTCCCAAATAGAACCTAGTTTTAGCAGAAAATCCCATTTGAGCATCGCTGTGAGTTCACCTGCACCGCGTGGAGCACGTAACACTCGGCGCTTCACTGAATTATTGCGCGCCATAGTCAGTGTGGGCTCTCCCCATCATTATCTTCAAATGATCAACAGTAGGGCAGCAGTAATAGTGGAGATTTTGTAACAGCTGTATTAGGCAGGTCAAGTCCGGCTTGTCTGTTTTAGTAAAAGGTAAAAAACATTTAGAACAAGTCATATGCCTGTGAAATTGTGTTCTTGTGTACAGTACTGTGCCCTAAAAACAGCCTTTGTGAGGGTATTTGTTGAGTCACCATTTGGGTAAAGACAAAACTGTCCAGTGTGGAAGATTTCTCATTTCTTTACCCACTAAAACCCATGACTGAGAGACATTCTCCCATAATAGACTGCACTTTATCTTTATATCAGCAAAAGATTGAGGCTCTCCCTCCCATTCCATTTAAAAGTAGAATGGGAGGGAGAGCCTTCAATTTTCAGGCTCCTCTTCTGCAGAACCAGATTCCAGTTTGGATTCGGGAGACAGACACTATCTCTACTTTTAAGATAACGCTTAAAACTGTCCTTTTTGCTAAAGCATATAGATAGTGCACTCACTATGTGTTAACAGACCTCTCTGCACTGAATCATACTTGTTATTAATCTCTGGCTCTCTTCCACAGCATATCTTTCATCCTGTCTCCCCCCCCTCACCCCAACCGGTCGCAGCAGATGGCCACGCCCCTCCCTGAGCCTGGTTCTGCCGGAGGTTTCTTCCTGTTAAAAGGGAGTTTTTCCTTCCCACTGTCACCAAAATGTTTGTTGGGTTTTTCTCTATATTGCAAGGTAGACCGTACAATAATACATACAAAGCGCCTTGAGGTGACTGTTGTTGTGATTTGGCGCTGTATAAATAAAATTGAATCTCTGCAGTACTGGCATTGTTTACGTCCTATAGAGGCCTTCCAGCTGCTGTACTGACCTTCAGCTAGCCAAATTGGAGGTCCTCATCTCCTGCCCAGTGGTATCAGTTGTATTTCTCAACCATCTGACTTAATAATACAAAGATGCACTTGAACTCTGGCTTTTTCTGCTTAATTCAAAAAGATTTCGCATTGTTAAAAAAAAAAAAAAAAAAAATATATATATATATATATATATATATATATCAATAATATATATCTGACATTGTAGTTTACAGTCGCCAGTCGATCGTGTAGTTTAACATGATCATTTCCTGTGCTTACTTCCTTTTGGGACCTGAGTAAAACATTAAGGAGCAAATCTTAAGCAATCGTGACTTCCTGATTTCACTTTCAAGTGGGGAGTAAAAGATTAAGAAACGAAGTCTAAGTTCTGATGTCAGAGTACGCCATCATAATGTCTCTATGGGGAGTGAAAGAGTGAGGCATGAATTTAGGCTCTGACATTGGAGTTTTACCACCATCCTTGCCCACACACTGTTGTTACTTCCATGTACGAATGACAGTGCCTGGCCCACACTTATTCTCCCAGTCTGCCATCCTCAAAATGTACATGAAGACAGTGAGTGGGGAGTGACAATAACAACTCTTCCTTGAAGAGGAATGTATACTCAGAGGCTATACTCAGATGTGGGGGTGGAGGTGGTGCCGAAGAAGTGATGCATGAACAGCAGCAAGCATAGATTTCAGTGTGAAAGCAGGCAAATTTAGAAAATAAGTGAGCAAAGCACTAATGATATAAGTGCAAATGAGTTTCAGTAGCAGGATGCACTATGTGAGAACAGTTGAACTGACTGCCTAAACTATCTTCTAGGGTATCTGTAAATTTGACCACAGCCAAGACTGCAAAAAAAGCAGGAGTTTCACTGTATTAATAAAGCAATAATAGCAGCCATTAAGATGTGTAAACTATGAAGAGTGTGTAGCCAACTGTCTTGTAGAACCCACATGTATCTGCAAGATAAATGCTTTTAATTGCCGCCCGAAGGAGAGTGAAGATCAATGACTGACATTCTTTGTCAGCTCTAATTTGCCTGGTTATATTTAGCCGTTATTTTGATGCAAGTTCTCAGGAGGAATCTACAGGCTTCAATCGAAGTTTCATGTGTGTGCCAAACTCTCTGAGAGCTAATTTTGCTGTTTTACAAATTCCAAATACTTGAAGTATGTTATGAGTCGAGGTTGGTGGATTATAAACATACCTGTGGGAAAATAGCAGCAAAGAAAAGGTGGATTCAAATCCACTCTTCTAAGACAGAGATAATATTAACATTCCCAAAAACACAACATTGGATTCAGTATTTTTTTAAAAACCTCACAATTAGACGCAGGTTCTGCTGAGGTGAAGGAAATGTGCTGAAGCAAACAGTTTGTGAGATGGTGGAATTTAATTTCCATATCAAAAGCATAATATGTATTGAATGTTTGCAGCGAGGGCTGCAGTGCTTTTGTATTTTTCTTTGATGTGGACACATTTGTGTTCAGACAAACACATTCTTGGCTCTTCTCGAAGGATTCGACGGGCTGCTTAGCACACAGACTTCAGGCTGCACGTCTCTTTCTGCCTTTATTCTTCTCTAACACGGGTTGTCAGATCTGTATATTGACTCTACTGTTCTCTTCCCAGGAGTACCAGATCGATATTATCTTCGCCCAGACCTGGGTGGACACTCGTCTGCGGTATAACAGCAGCAGCATGCGGATTCTAACCCTCAACAGGTATATTAGATTTAGTAAAGACATACTATAAAGTTTAGTAAAGACATACTACAGGAACCTTTATTAAAAAACTTCTAAACATATCAGCTTTGTGGGTGAATCAATACCAATCTAGTGATAATTATACTAGATCTCTTTTTTAAAATGAACTACTGCTGTGGCAATTTCACCACTTTAGCATCTACTATTTGAACATTTTCATATGATAAAAACAATATTCTTCTCTCCCTCTGTCTCTCTCTCTTTTGAAGAGGCCTGTAATTAATGGAACAAATTGATTGATGTGCTTTGTTTTCCCCTAGTTGCCCGAGTATTTTATTATGCTCTTATTGGGAATGAGTGCAGCCTCATGCATTTCAGAGAAATCTGAGGGAATCAGTCTTACCTCCTTTCCTCTCTCTCTCTGTATCAATTTCCCTCTTTTTCAACCAGCAATATGGTCGGTCTGATCTGGCTGCCCGACACCATCTTTAGAAATTCCAAGAATGCCGATTCTCACTGGATAACGACGCCCAATCAGCTGCTCCGGATCTGGAACAATGGGAAAATACTTTACACTCTGAGGTAAAACCCTTCAAAACACATGGAAACACACAGAACAGGAAGATAAAAGAACAAAAATCGAGAGCAGACACATCATAGCCAATGACTGCTGGTAAAAAAATCTTTTTATGAGAAATACTCCCTCTATTCTGATTCTTAATGCCAACTGTATATTGTGGCTAAACAAAATTCTGCCATCAGTGTTGACATAGACAGACAATAAAAGACATTTAGACTTTAGTCTGTCTAAAGAGCCAGATGGATGAACCTATCTGTATGGGACCATAGCAATCCAGATTTGTGGATGCAAAAAAGACAAAAGAAGAAAGAAGTCAATGAGGAAAGACTTCTGTTGGCTTTACTGGCAGATTCACTGTTTTTTCATACATTTTAAATTAAGTCGTTAGCCAATGAGGCTGCAATCTCACAGTCACATGTGCACCTCGTTATCATATTTGATTTCGAAAGACCAAGATGACGACAATGAAAACATTTGAAGCAATGGGTGATGTAATTTAGTGTTAGAACTCTTTAAATGTTTCTTGTTGCCCCCTGGTGGGATGTGAAGGTATTGCAAGTGGGTCATTTAGAATAGAATAGAATAGAATAGAATAGAATAGAATGCCTTTATTGTCACTATACAGTTGTACAATGAGATACAGAGCATCTCCTACTCAGTGCAAATATGCTGGGGGGGGTAGAGTTCTGCAGCGCTATATACATATGGACAGTATTAACAGAGGGAAAAAGATATAAAATAGTGTTGTGTATATACAGTTGGGTTATTGCACATAGAATTGGTATTGCACAGTGGTGGTCCATAGAGGAAGTGGGAAGAAAAAAAATTGGGGGGGGGCTGTGTTATCGGTGCATGTGTGAGTTCAGGGTGGTTATGGCTTTGGGGAAGAAACTGTTTTTGAGTCTGTGGGTTTTTGTGTTGATGCACCTGTAGCGCTTCCCTGAGGGAAGCAGGCTGAACATGTTGAAACCAGGGTGGGAGCTGTCCTTGATGATGTTTGCTGCTCTGCTGAGGCAGCAATATCCATCAGGGAGGGGAGAGGGCAGCCGATGATCTTTTGTGATGTCTTGACCACACTCTGAAGCCTCACTCTATCCGCCTTGGTGCAGCTGCCGTACCATACCGTGATGCAGTAGGTTAGCAGGCTCTCAATGGACGAGCGGTAGAAGGTCAGCAGCAGGTTGGAGTTCAGCTTGTACTTCCTGAGGACTCTCAGGAAGTGCAACCGCTGTTGGGCCTTCTTGACGACCGCTGAGATGTTGTCGGTCCAGGAGATGTCAGCAGAGATGAGGACACCAAGGAACCGGAAGGTGTGGACCCTCTCCACACGTTCCCCGTTGGTCTCCTGAAGTCAACAATGAGCTCTTTGGTTTTCTTGTTCAGTGCAGGTTGTTTTCTGAACACCAGGCTGCCAGCTTCAGGACTTCCTCTCTGTACTCTGCTTCGTCTCCCTTTGAGATGAGTCCGACTACCGTGGTGTCATCAGCAAACTTGATGATGAGAGTGTTGTTGTGGGTCGAACGGCAGTCGTGGGTGTAGAGAGAATAGAGGAGGGGGCTCAGCACACAGCCCTGTGGGGAGCCGGTGCTCAGTGTGTGAGTGGAGGAGAGATGAGGGCCGAGTCTTACAGTCTGGGGCCGTAAATTGTAAATTTATTTATTTACAATAAATATATGTTTCTGTTAAAGGAAAAAAAAAAGTTTCATTTTGTAGCTTTGTCTAAAATCAATTGTTTATATTCCCAAAGAAATAAACAAAGAAAGAAGTCATCACATTTAAAAATCCAAACCCTAATTTCGCTAATACTTTGTCCTTAGCAGGAAAGAGCTAAAACTGGAGCATTGGCTGTCAGGTGGCAAAAGTAAATCTTTGAAAGTAGAATCAACCTGAACATGCAGATTGATATCCATTTGATTCTTGTCTTTCTATTAAAGAGATGAGACTTGCCTTTCTTAAAGTGTTCTGTGACTGAAGTCTAATAATTAATACCAATAGAGCGCATTGACAGAACTATGAACAGACAACTGCAAACCCCCAACTGATCACTGTGTAAGGCTACCCCTCCTTCAGGCGGATTCTGACGGAGGTTTCTTCCTGTTAAAATGGAGTTTTTCCTTCCCACTGTCACTAAGTGCTTGCTTATAGGGGCTCATGTGATTTTGGGGGGTTTCTTTGGAATACTTTAGGGTCTTGACCTTGTGAATTAGCGGCTTATAAATTAAACAGTTTAATATAGCTAGAATTGTTTCATGTTTTCAGTCAAAATGAACACAAACTGTTCAAAAGTTGTGGATTTAAAATAGCCTGCAGTTTAAAAAAAAAACAAAAACATATTAGCAGGGCACAGTGTGTAATTAGAAACGGATAAGCATTTACATGATCTGCATCAGTCACGTTTATTGTTTGTGAGATGGCATTATCTTCCTTTCCATTCATGCAGAACGGTCCAGTGTATGCTATGTTTGAGGAGATAACAAAAGGAACAACGGGGCGCCTTCCTTTAGCAAAAGACCAGCCATTATTATAGCTGCCATGTAAAAACACCTTCAGAAGTAAAATTCACTATTTGACTGCAGTTGGTGAGTCACATCGACAAACAGGAAGACACAGACAGAGAAACACAGAAGGCAGATCCAGAACAATAAAGAGTAAAATAAAATCTCAGGAACATTACAGTTGTATAAATCATTTTAGTAACAGTAAATAATATGATATTGGTTGTTGTAGAAAGCAGCACCTCCCACACATACAGAACTCCCCGCAATGCGATTTTGATTTGTCTCTTTTTAAATTCTAACTGCATCTTTCTCACTTTACATGAGTTTCTGTACCACATAGCATTCTTTACCTTTGGTGCAGTAAGATAAAACTCTTGTGTTTCTGTTCGATTTGTTGCTTTCGTTCTGACAGCCTTTCAGTGGCTGAGTAATGACACACAGGTGAAGGTGATGGCCTTATGACCACCCCCCGACTGTGTGTCTGCACCTACAGCAGAAAACACTCAGGATTCGAGTGGACGGGTTCCTTTTAAAGTGGAGTGGCATCTGGGTTTATGAGTCCTCAAGCTCTGACATGAGCTTTTTTTTCTGTCTTGAAGATCAAATTTCACCTGTGCATCTAGTATTTCGAGCTAGAGCTGGCCTAATGGCAAGGAACCGCCTTGAGTGTTTGTTTTCAGACATTTTGTGGTGCAGATGCACAGCTGCCGCTATTTCAGGACAGTTCAGGTCCTGTCATGGAGGCAAATAAATTCAATAAACAGCATTTCCCAAAATGACTAGGGTGTGAGACTCTGGCATTTCATTCCTTTGTCTTGACTGGCAAATTTCAGTTAGTTCCCTGGGTATGCTGTGATGCCTGCTTGTGCAAATACTCAGAAGGGAGCCACTTTTCAGACAGCCCGCTTCCATTTTTAAATTATGGGAGGAATAATTGTAGCAGGATGATTTTGGATGTTGTAGAGGTTAATAACAGTGTGATCATGAACTTCTAAATTGAGCCATAAATATGCCTGTTATCAACAGGGGTTCAGTGGTTCAAGATTAAAATGCACTGCTGTGAAACACCAAGTTTATAGCTGCACTAATCAATATTTTAATATCAACAAAAGACTTAATGATTATCTCTAATGTGAAAGGGGTCACTTGTGGTGACACACCCACAGGAATTAGCAGCTGATGTGGCTGTTCCCATCAGCTCTACAAAGTATTTCAGTAGCAGTTAAAGGGGAGTTCAAAAAAAATCATTTTGTAATCTGATACTAGATCTTAAAACAGAAAATTTTAGTTCAGTTCCCTCTTCCACTGAAGACAGGTTTCTTCTGATTGGCTGCATCTCCAAAACAGGTTTGAAAAGCAGGTGGGTGGGGCTTATGGTAAATTGGACGGTTTTAATGTAGGGCTTTTCTATTTTTCTTGAGCACTCGTAGCGCTTTATACAACATGCCTCATTCATACAAGCACTGTCCACCTTAAGTGAGGTCTGCAGTACTAAAGGTGTTGTTCTGGGTTCTTTTTTACCCAGATCATATCAGCACTCCTGGAGTTAGTTTGGTAGTCCAGCCACTGCTGGGAAGGTTCACCACTGTTCCAAGTTTGTTTTGTTTTTTTCCATTTGTGGACAATGGCTCTCACAGCGGTTCAATATAGGCCCTGGTTACAAATGGATTTATAACCCATTCCACGCTGACAGATGCCAATGACTTTAGTTCTCAGCAGTTTCTTTAGATCTTTTAGCCTATTTCACTTTGTCAGACAGGTTTTGTCGAAGTTACCTCTTGATTAAACAAGTCTAGCAGTTATCAGGCCTGGGTGTGGTAGTGATATTGAACTCGTATAGCTGTCCCTTTTTAAGCTGTTTTTTTATTTTCTCTTTTGCTAAACCAGACAGTTTATAGGCAAGTGAAAAAAGTTTGTGACTACAGATTAGCACCAAACAAGCTAAAGAAATAGCAGGAAATTAGATATTTATGTCTGGGGTTATGCTAAGTTCACCTTACAGTTTTAAATCTGAGTATTGTTACAGTAACCTCTCGATGTTCAAGTTACTCACAAGACAGCTAGCAGCTACGTGGTGTAAGCAGTCATTTAGCTACACAAGATAATGTTGTTCAGTGTGCTAAAGAAAAAAAATGAGAGCAGCAGCTTTAATAATCATTTAGTTTCTCCGAACGGCAAGTAGGATATTTCTAAATCAAAAAGGCAGCAAACAAAATGTGCTTGTTTTGCTCATATCTAAAAAGCTAACTTACCCACAGCTGTGTATTAATGCTAGCAAGCGAGGAAATTTCAAACGACTGCTGCATGTTGGCACCTAGAAAGACTGATTCTTCTCACAAATAAGGAAAAGTAATCCTCTTAACAAAGTCTTCTTCAAAAAAAAACACACTTGGCCTAAAAGTTTTTGCTTTTAAGAGCTCATTTTATTTTTTCTAGCATTTCTTTCTGTGATGAATTTGAAAAGTCTTGCTTCGTTAGCAGGCTATTAGGTGTCAAAGAGACGTATATTTAGGCCATATTCACCTTGACTGACACATCTCTCTCATCTCCGCCGGATTCGTTGCTGCTTGTTCTTTTTCACCTCAGCTCCACTCTCACAATTTGGCTTTTCTGACTCCCGACAAGGATGGAAGCAAAAATGCAAATTGGAACTGTACATCATCTGCACTTTGTTCACCTCGGAACAAGACGAGCGAGGCAGCCCCCTTCTTGCTTTGACAAAGGCTCCTCTTTTGTGCTCCAAGTCAGGCGTTTAATGAGGAATTGTAGCAGCGACAAAGACACAACAACACAAGTCAAAGAAAAAGCCCATTTTCATGACGGTGTCATTTCTACAGCCCTTATCGTATCCAGTGCAAATTATTTTTAGGATGATTTATTAAAGTGACACGTAGAGCATATAACTTGAATTGGATTTAAGTTTTTACCTTACTTGTATGATGAATCCCATGTGTCTTTTTAATCACTGCTGCTTTTCCTTAAGAGCGGGTGTAGTGACTTGTCCAACTCCTGTTTTTAGAAGCTGACATGCCTTGAGGTCCTGACATGACTGAAAAACCAGAACTGATACTGATGTTGAAACATTTGTGCCATTTTCAGGGATTTTACACATCAACCAAGCAACCAATTGTGAACCTGTAGAATCTGGGTGGAAGCCAGTGCTCTTATACTGTAGTGCATAATGTGATATAAGCAGTGATGAATCCAGTGCACTCAGACCATGTGCTTCATGGGCCGAGTTTACTGCCTTGAATATCTTTGTCTAAGTGCTTCTGTCCCTCTGCACTTGTCTTACTCTTCAGGATGACCATCAACGCAGAGTGCCAGCTGCAGCTCCATAATTTCCCAATGGATGAACACTCCTGTCCTCTCATCTTCTCTAGCTGTGAGTATTGGGATTAGCATGCACACAGACACGGAAAACACACATAAATATGCAGATACTCGTGCCTATACACCTCTAAGGCAAGACTTTTAAAGGAGGTGGGAAATGTCCTGGAGAAAAAATGGAAACCAAATAGAAAGTAAATTAAAGGCTAAGAGAAAAAGTGCTATCAGTCAATCAAACTTTATTTGTATAGCATCTTTGGTGTAGGCTAGAGCAGTTCAAAGTGCCTTACAGATGACTGAAAGTATGAAAACAGTAAAGAAACATATTAAGGATTTATGTAGGTATTAAAATCACTGGAGCACTTGAGCATCATTCAGTGATGAGTGTCAGGGCTGGGTCTTTTTTTCCCTTCCCAAACTATGAATTTGAGTTCATATAACCAATTAATTTTTTGGTAATCCCACACACACAATAACTAAGAAGTGAAAAAAGAGAAAGCAGCTTTTTGGATATTACAATTTGCATATTAATCATCAAGGAACTGACCTAACACCCCATTGTTCATTCAGTGGTGCTAGTTTCAGTCATTGTGCAGATGTACTGTTTATAAGGTTGAGGAAACCTGTAGTTAGCTGAGACCAAAGAAGTCTCTTGGATGAGTGAAACGTTTGTCCCACTGAAAACGTTAAGTCCAGATGAAAAAAATAAACTTTTTGGGAGAAAGCAACTACTTTCAGCTAACCCCTTATTCATGAGTGTCACCGCATATGGCTTCTTTACATTATTCAATCCAGAATCTAATTTAAAATCATTACCCTCACATACAAGGTCTTAAGTAACGAGGCCCCACTTTATCATAAAGAGGTTTCCTTATGTTACAAAGGAGTTTTTCCTTCCCACTGTTGCTAAGTGTTTGCTCATAAGGCAGGAGTCTCCAACTCCAGGCCTCAAGGGCTGGTGACCTGCAAGTTTTCGATATCACCCTTGGTCAACACACCTGAATCAAATGATTAGTTCATCACCAGGCCTCTGGAGAACTTCAAGGCATGTTGAGGAGGTCATTTAACCATTTAAATCAGCTGCGTTGGATCAAGGACACATCTAAAACCTGCAGGACACCGGCCCTTGAGGCCTGGAGTTGGACACCCCTCTCATAAGGGATTGTTGGAGTTTTTTCTGTATTATTGTAGCGCCTTTACCCTGCAATATAAAGGGCCTTGAGGCGACTCTATAAATAAAACTGAATTGATTCACAGTGGGTAGTTCCATGTGTTTGATTTGGCAGATCCCCTTACACAACCCTAAAGGGATTTGTCTCTTTCCGGGATCAAACCAGGGATTTTTTTCTTGTTAGGTGAATGTGTAAACCACCACACTATGAAACCACGTACAACATGGTTTGAATGTGCAAAAAGTTTCCAAAGTGAAATCATGCTGAAACTCACCTGAGTTACTGAAGTCCAGGAGTTTTAAAATACATAAATGGATTTAGAAGTCCTACATCCACACTTAAGCAAGTTACTTCAGCAAATGGATGGGTACACCTAAAGTGTCTTTCTACTCAATTTTGAGCACTCAAAAAGCTCAAAGAGCGTCTCATTCACCCAGTCACACACATGCAGTGCTTTTATCTAAGCACTTTTATATCTAACTTTCACACTCCAATGTAATCCGATGTATCGGCAATTCAGTTTTAAGTATCTTGTCCAAGGATACTTTCACACAAGGACAAGAAGCACTGGGGGTCACTCCACCAACCTTCCAACTGGTAGATGGCCTGCACTACCACCTGAGCCACAGCCGCCCCCATCAAACAAAAGGTGTCAGGTTGTTAGACTAAATCTTATCTGGAATCAAGTAACCAAAAGAACAGCAGAGTAGATCATGAGTGTCTGTATGTTGATTCAACAGGGATAATATTAAATTTAAAAAGTTGACACCTAAGAACTTCATGCATTATTTTTATCTCAACTAGCTTTTTTTCCCTTAATAAATTAAATTGTTATTAAAAAACTGCATTTTGTATTTATTCTCCCCCAGTGTGTGAATGTGAGTGAATGTGAGAGTGAATGAATAGCAGAATTGTAAAGCGCTTTGAGGGTCTTGAAAAGCGCTATATAAATGCAATCCATTATTATTATTATTGTTATTATCTCCACCATAAATTAATGCAGGAAAAGTACAAAGTGGATGATAGAATGTAAAATGTTAAAGTCCTGACCCTCAAAATGTCCTTGTGTCTAAACTCAACCAAGTAGTTTTAAAGAACTAAGCTTAAGCAGCAAGTGAAAGTAGAAGAAAAATGAGAAAATTCTTAGAAAGTGTCAAATTGTTAAAAAGTGACAAAATACAGTGGTGTCCACAAGATGCAAAGAGGATATCCTGCCTGGGAAACTGTTATCTCTCAGTAGTTGATATTACTGCATCTGGTGTGTCAGAGCGACGTTGCCAAAGAACACCTTGTGTGTAATGTGGAGACAAAAGACGCATCTGGCAAAAACCCCAGCATTTTATTACCCATCATGATGAGAACTTGTTGGCCAGCCAGCTCAAATCTTGATGTGGTCCAGTATTTGAAAGTGAGCTGCTGGCACAAACACCATGGAGCTTTCACCGTCTCTGAAATGTGGCTCATAAAAAGTGGTGCCGTGAGCTCGGATTAAAACCACATTAAAGTCACTTCAGACTGATGCAGCTGAATGAGGTTGTTGGTCACTAAAAGCATAACCCCATACTGCCCAGGTTTGGTGTCATTACTGTTCCCCATGTCCTCCAATCACACGACATTGACTCAACACAGTCTGCCTTACACTTGAGAGGTGGTGTGGAAGGCAACAGGAGCAGGTGATTATTTCCCAGAAAGAAAAAAAGGGTGTCCCAGTTTTACAGGGAGTCACCAATCAGGGGGAATAGGAAGGTACACATATAGAGAGAAATATTTAATAAGCCACATGATAAATAACACATTGCTGCCAATGGAACACAGTGTTAAATGGGTATTTACTACATAGTAAAGGGGCTATTCTGCTCCTTTCCAGCAGCACGTTAATTATTAGCTCAAAATGATCCACATTTATCTTATAATGAGCCTTGGTGAGCCATTCATTTCATCCTCCCATCTGAAACCTGTTGTTTATGTCAGTTCCTCTTTCTTTTAAGCCATCATTCTTCTGATTGGCTGCTTCTCCCAAGCAGAATACATGATATTGCCAAATGTTTTTGCTTGTCTGCCTTGACACGGATATGAACTTAATTGACATCCCACTTTTAATCCATAGGGTTGAATATGATGTCGACCCACCCTTTGCAGCTATAACAGCTTCAACTCTTCTGGGAAGGGTTTCCACAAGGTTTAGGAGTGTGTGCATAATCATTTTTTAACATTCTTCCAGACACTGATGTTGGATGAGAAGCCCTGGCTCACAGTCTCCACCTTAATTCTTCCCAAAGCTGTTTTGTCAGGTTGAGCTGCATGGCTGTCAAGTTTTCAGCTGCTCCGCCATGGAAACAAAGGGAAGTTCTCTACGAGCTGTTCTTGAGCTAGTGAAGGCCACATGAAGTTTGGAGGTCTGTACCCACTGACTCTGCAGAAAGTTGGTGACCTCTGGGCACTATGTGGCCCAGCATCTCCTGACCCCACTCTGTGATTTTACGTGGCCTACCACTCTGTGTCTCAGTTGCTTCCACATTGTTAGAATACAAATAACAGTTGTTTACTGAATATTTAGTAGCAAGGAAATTACAATACTGGATTTGTTGGATAAATGGCATCCTATCACAGTACCACGCTGGAAAACACTGAGTGCCTGAGAGTGACTCATTCTTTAACAGATGTTTGTAGAAGTAGTTTGCATGCCTAGGTGCTTTATTTTATACCCCTGTGCAAGTGACTGGAACACCTGAGTTCACTGATTTGGACAATGAGTGAATACTTTTTACAGTGTAGCGGATGTTTTCATGAGATGATCATATTAGGGATATCGGTTTTCAGTGGTATCATATAAGGGAAAGAAATGTCTGAAATGGATTATTGAGCTCAGGCTTGTACAAATCATATGCTCAAGGTTGCTTTTCAGGGTTTCAAAGCATTTTACAATGTCATGAAAAACATTATCATTGTTGGCAGCTTTGGCCACAGGGCACTGGACCTGCTGTACGCCATTTAAAATCTGGAAAAATACAGCTGACCATCAGGAACCAGAAAAAAGAAAAGAAAATGTGATAGTAGTATCCAGTGGTCCACAGTTGTGACATGTAAAACCAATTTTTATTTGTGTTTCTCTCACAATACCCCTCACAGACAAAAGCACCTCATGTCCCCACCACCCTGCCCACCCGCCAGGCTGAAAAGCACTAAACACCTGAAAATGCAAATGCAAGGGAGGGGGTGCAGATTTTCTGGCACAATATCTCCATGCAGTCCCTTAGTAAACAAGGACAAACCCAGTTTTATTGTTTAGTGGCTGAAAAAGGGGAGCTGCTAATCCTCAGCAAATATCCTCTGTTTTAATTCAGTGGTGTGTTTGCAGTGAAGCTGCTCTGCTGCTCGAGTTAGAGTCTTCCAGGGTTGCATTATTTAATTATATAATGAAAAAAAAGTATTTTTTTAATTATATAAAATTTGAACCATGTTTAAAATCCCAGAATATTACCACAAGCTATATGCATATATATATAACGTACCAGTTAGTAATTGGATGAAATGGCTGGAATGATGATGGTGTAGCAGTATAAGTACAGCTGTTGACTTTAGTGGATCAATGGGGCAGTGAAACACAGCTCCTGGACTAGGCAGTACAAAATCAAAAACTACACTTTGGAAGCAGTCGAGATGTGCAGGAGACCTTGAAGTGGATATTGACCAGAGCTCTACGTATTCCATATGGACAAAGTTATTGGCCCATTACAAAGTGGAAGCATTGTATTACTGCAAAGCAAACCGCAAAGACGCAGCCATGAAAGTAACGTAAAAGTTGCCAACACTCTGCTGACTCAGTAACTGCAGAGTTCCAAACCTCCTGTGGCATTAACATCAGCTCAAAAACGTCATAGTTATGTAATTTTCTGGCACAATATCTCTATGCAGTCCATGCAGGTGTTTGTTATTTTGTTTTAATCAGTACAGTACATCCCACATATCCCAAGACATAGAAATGGTAAAATGAATCGCAAAAGTCATTATATTGGAAGGAAACCTTTGAAATAAGATTTAGAATTAATTAGTTAAAAATACTGTTTTTTCTTTCCAATCATTTTTTTTTATCACAATCGAGCGAAGGAACACTTTTTCCAGAATGTTTGACTGTTCCTTTACATAGTCAGAAACTCCCCAAATATCATAAAAGAAAATCAAGTCAATAAAAGCAATGCAAGAAGCTTTTTTGCTGCCATGAAATTAGTCTCCCCTGCATCTCATTACCAAGCCCATCACCTAAAAGATAAAAATCACATTCGATTATGTTTGACAGGTCATTCTGTTGGCCCAGAAATCTTTCTCTGATTTATTTTACATAATAATCATTACCCAGTGCAGCTACAGATGGCAGTATTTGTCAGCGCCCATTATTAAACCTCCACCCAGCATTGAGTTCAGATAATCCAACGGCCATTTTCAAACATATATAGAATTTGTTCACTGTGTGATGAGTCAGTACTGCAGTTACTGAAAGAGCTATTGACCGTAAATTGGCTTCCATTATTTCTCTTCTCTTAGTGAAAGGTTTTGCAGTAAATAAACCTTTTTTCCATGGTCCATGTGGTTGGACATTTATCCTCCATCAAAGAGAAAATTAATGACATCTGTCAGCAACATCAGGCAAACCCATCTGAGTTGAATTTCAGGAAATTTGGTGAACAGGTAAACCTCGACTAAAGGAAGAACTTGATTGACGACTTTCTTAAAAACTGCAAAACAGGACATTTTCCATTGCTGCTACAGGCAGAAAATTGCACCAAGGCTAAGCAGCTAGTACCTTCAATGGCACTGATTTAAAGCCTTTAAATTCATTCAATTTAGTTTTGTTTACACTACCAGTCAAAAGTTTGGCCACGCTTTCTCATGTATTTGGTTATCTTTATTTTCACGACTATTTACATTGTAGATTCTCACTGAACTCATCAAAACTATGATGACACATATGGAACTATGTAGTACATAAAAAAACGTGAAATAACTCAAAATATGTTTTATGTTTTAGATTCTTCAAAATAGCCGCCCTTTGCTTTGATTACTGCTTTGCACTCTTGGCATTCTCTGGATGAGCTTCTTGAGGTCGTCACCTGAAGTGGTTTTCCAACAGTCTTGAAGGAGTTCCCAGAGATGCGGAGAACTTGTTGGCCCTTTTGCCTTCACTCTGTGGTCCATCTCATCCCAAACCATCTTTATTAGGTTTAGGTCAGGTGACTGTGGAGGCCAGGCCACAAGGGTCACCCAAACAAATGAAACATTGGCTTAAAGGGAGGGGGAATAGAATAGTGTAAGATGAAGGTTATTTTGAACTATGAATCTAATATAAATCTCCAGTTAATTTCTTACAGTCTATCTGTGACTCACATCTAGAATAAAAATATGTGGCTGGGAATTAGCACGATAGGTTCCCTTTATGGAGCGATAGAAACTACATTTGTATCTGTCATAGAATGGATTTAAAGAAATTCTTATTTTATATTTATTTATTTATTTATTTGAATGTCCCTTATTCTGGAGACAGCATCCATCTCTGCACGTGTGTCTTTGATAACCTGTTTATCCATTTCGAGGCTCCAAAAAAGCCAATTTCCATCAGTCTTAACGGTGCAGTACAACTGAGCAGCAAGTGTTTCTCTCAGGTCGTCTTCTTCTGTTACGCATAGACGAGTTGCCAGCCTATAAGTGGCATATTCCACGGCAGATGGTCCACGATATGAAGCGCTGCTGTAGGGGAGCAGGAGGATAGACAGAGAGAGAGAGAGGGCCAGAGCCAGTCATTGCACACTAGAATGACATCTGAAAATGAAGCCACAATTGTCCCTCACTTTTCACCTCTGTCCAATCACGTGCAGCCTTCTAGTGTGCAGTAACATCCACCTACATCTCTGTGTTACCACTCAAGGCACGCAGCAGCTGATGTGTCATAATACTGTCAAAGTCTAATGTTCAAGGCTTTTAAAATGTTCTCTCTTCATCATGAAGCAAATTAGAAACCTCCCCATTACGGCTGCAATCAGTTTCATATATTGAGATGGAACATAATATTCTTGATGGATGCGTTCATGGCCTCACTAATTTCTCTTATTAATTCAGAGTATTTTTCGATAGCAGCTGTATTCCTGACAGGCATTATGCAAGCAATCCGACACCTTGAAAACATGTTTTGAATTAGTGGCTTCACCTTGTTTCAAAGATGCTTTTAAGCTGCTCTATCTTTCTTTGTTAGTCTAGTCTCTTTATGATAGTGATTTCTGTTAAATGGCGATCTCAGTATAAAAGGTAGCAAACGATAAAACTAACAAGCCATCATTACAGGCACTTTGCACTCATGCAGCTCTCCACATCAGAGCTGTGCTTCAGTCACTTTCTTTAAAAATACCTAGTGTGGTGCAACATATGAAGGATATTTACATTTCAAAAGCATGCATCATTAAATATGAGAAATGGAATATTTGTCACAAGATGCTGCTAGGTTTAAGTAACCTTACAAAGTCTGCACTGTAAATTAAAACAAGACCTCCTGTGAGAGGCCACATAGAGCAGTGCTTCAGTCTAAATGGTAATGCATTCTTATTGCTGTGTTATCGCTGTAACATTTGACAATCAGCACTTCAAAGAAATGATGGGGATTTAATTAGTTTGCAGGCATTTGTCATGAACCGATGTATGGCACAACTTTAATATAATTAAGAGGCCAGTCACTGAACTTACTACCATTCATTGCCATTGCCATTGACCCCCAACCGGTTGCGGCAGAGCCTGGTTCTGCCTGAGAGGTTCCTTCCTGTTAAAAGGGAGTTTTTCCTTCCCACTGTCACCAAGTACTTGCTCAGGGGTCATTGTTGGTTTTTCTCTCCATTATCGTGGGGTCTTTACCTTACAGTAATAAGAACATTGAGATGATTGTTATTGTGAATTGAGGAGAACATGACTGTCTGTAATAAGCTGTATGAAATCCAGTATTTTTGAAGGCATTTTGTTCAAAAACACAAATGTCAGTTGCATAGTGGAAGAGAAAAAAAAGTAAAGCTTCAAATCATTTTGATTCTGTGGACAATGATTGCATGCCTCACTTCTAAGAGAACCCTTTGATTCCATAAAATGTTGAACTTGCATTGGCATGGCAGAAGAGTTGTGAATTTCTCTTGGCTCGAGTATTTCATCCACTAATTGTTCAGATATTTTGGTAAAAGCCAAAAAGTGTCAAAAATCTGCCAGTGGTGTTACATATAAAGACAAGAAACTTTTCAAATTCAGAAGCATTTATCCTCTGGGTTCCAGTTTTTTTTTTTAGATATTTCAGTCCTGACAAGGGGTGTAGACCTCCACTGACCAACAAACTGATATTGCCATCCTTAAAGCTGTGCTGCTAGTGTGTAACAATCAAGAAACATCAGTGTATCTCAGTGCTGTTGAAACAGGCTAGTCATGCATTAAAAGATGCAATCAGCAGTCCTCACTCCATCATGTTCAAACAAAGAAAGCACAAGACTTCCATCATGGCTGCCACAGGGGTTTTTACAATACTTGAAACCCCCTCAAAGGTTCATGTTCAGTCGTGGCCGAGCATTCATGTCGCTCTGGTTTTGTGTTCTTGTTTTCATTTTGAAAAGCTCATCTAAAATGTCAAATCTTTGGGTGTCACTGTGAAGAACAAGGGACGCAATCCAGTGCTTAGAGTTTAAGCATATTCCCAAAGCAGCTGACGCTGGAAATGAACCTCTACTGACCTTCTGTACAATGTGCTTGCAGGCTCTGTCTTTTCTTTTCTGTCACTTTTTTAGTCAGCTAATCGTTACTAAGCACAGTAAACTCTTACTTTTGGACAGAATGTCCTTTCTTCTTAAAATCTCTGAGTCTATTTATATGTATATATGTGTATACGTGATTTGAACTTCTTAATCCTTTAAGTGGTTGTGGTTCAGGACCACGGGCTTGTTGAAAAAGAGGAATGATGTCTTCTATTAGCTTGCATTATATAAAAAAGCTAAAAGAAATCAAATTTAATTAAGTGGCTTTGTTTAGAGGGATGTGGCAGAAGAAGGCCTCTCTTGTCTTCTTTGTTTGGAGAGTTGGAAGAGAGAATATTAGAACCAAGGCCACAGACAGCTGTAATTTATAAGATTGTGAAAGAACATGTGGCTTCAGGGGGCTTTTAAAAGCATGAAGGCTCTTGTAGCTATGGAGATACACTGGCAACACAATGGTAATACTGTCTGCAGAAAAGATAACTGTATAAACATACCAAGAGAAATATGATGGCAATAATATTTGCCAACTACATCCCTCTTGCATCATGGTGATTGCTCCTCTTGGTTGTAGATGGCTATCCTCTAAATCAGACCATTTACATAATTAGTCTGGTTGCCAGTACAGGGCACGACAAGCCTTGCCACTTGCTCATTACTGCTGTCACTCATTTTTGTATGTAAAACTGGTTCAACTTGTCAATTGAGCTCAGCTTTTTTTCTTTTACTTACAAGGAGACACCAGTGTTGTTGATGTATTAGCTTTCAAGAAAATTCCCAATGTGCTTGCTAGTGGTTGTGTCTAATGTCTACCCCCGAGCAATGCCCTGCCTGTGAAACTGTGCCATTTTGAGGTTGAACATCTCCAGAATTAGTACAGAACATAGTTGCTCCAGCTTTAAAGCCTTTTGAGCAGGCCATTCTCCTTGTAAGCACTCCATGGAAAAATCACTTTTACATGTCACTGAAGTGGAACAATGGGCGTGTAACAGAAGTATATATGGGAAATACATATCTGACAACACACTACATTAAAAGAAAAATCCATTTTTATTAAGAAAAAGTCAGCCACTTCTATTATCTTTTTCTTTAAAAGTAGGTTAGAGGCTCTCTTTTTACCATTACCTTTTAACATGTACCAGGTCCCCAGTGGCCTGTCTAGAGTTTTGATAGAGAATAATAGTCAGTCAAAATCCAGTAAGATGTGTGGGTACATAAAGAATGGTGTCTGGGTCTGGATCCAGACTGCTGGCCACCTATTGGTGAGGACATAGAACAGAATTTAAAATGGTCTCTAACAAAATAATGCCACACTTCTTAATTATTTTAAGCAACTCACAATATGAAAACTTTTTCCTTGGACAAGGTGTTTCCTCAGATTATAAAATGTATTGACTTGGACAGTTTGCATTTTGGAAAGAAAACCTGCAAAGAACACTATCTGAGAGGCAGACTCACTTTAGCATTCTCTTGAACGACTGGTGTCCCCACGAACACAAAACCTCCACATCAGCGCTGGTATAAGCAGTAGAATTTAAACAGGAAATAAAAAACCTTCTTTTTAAAGTTTTCTTCATAAAGTCACATCTTTTGTCTCAATAGCATCAACAGTTTGAAAAAAATAATAATAACCAAACTCTGAACCTCTAAACCTCTGAGCGACTGTATGGATGTATCATTGAAATTATTGTAGAAACGCAGTCATACTGCCAACGTCACGATAGGTGCGCGAACAGCCGTAACTAAACAAAAGCCGCAACAGTTGTAAGTTTCCTAATTTAACCTAATTTTCTTTTCTTGTAACATAACAGCACTGCTCTTTAGGCAACAGCAGCTTAACCCAAATGTGCTCCAATACCAAAGTTTGGCAGCAACTTATTTAATTTGAATTAATTTCTCGGTATTATAATAACAATGAACAACAATTTGTTTGGTACACTAAAAAATACAGAGTTTGTGACTCAAAGCATGTGCTAACCTCATCATCTGCTAGGTTGCCTGTGACCCATCTAGAGTTAGGCTTGGGCTAGGTTCATTTCTACCCGTAATATGTAATTTTTACCTATTTGGTATTCCCAAATGACCATCCTATAATGAGACTCAACTTTAAGAGGTTAAGATGAACACTACAGTAAATAATGCAATGAGTATTTGTTCACCATGGTTGTACATAATAGATTTCAAGGAAACGAGTAGTTCAGTTGGTCTGCAGTCCAGCAAAAACTTGCTGTATATAACATATATAATTCAGGCATACAATAAAAACTGCATTGTTGCAACAATCCTTTCTGTATTCTTTATTTAAACTTTTATTTCTACCTTTCTCTCCCTTTCATATTCTTTCATTTACACCAAATTCTCCTTGTGGTTTCCAGACGGCTACCCACGAGATGAGATTGTGTACAAATGGAAGCGAAACTCAGTGGAGACATCTGATCAGAAATACTGGAGGCTTTACCAGTTTGACTTCATGGGGCTCAGAAACACTACGGATGTCCTCACGACTACGGCTGGTAAGTAAAGTGCTGAGAAAAGTTCAAGGAAAGGTTGAGAACTCTTCACTTCAGTGAGAGAGAACGTGCTGAACTATAGCGTTTCATACATTTTTGACAAATAATGGTAAGAAACTAAAGGAAATAGGCAATAGTGGAGGTCACAGGGCAACTGGAGTTGGCAGGGGTTCACAGTCAAGCTGAAGAACTGTTCAGCCTCTCGTGCTGCTTCACTACCTTGGCGCCTCAAGCTTCGCACACGTTAAGATTAGCACCGTGCCCATAAATGTAATCATATAACTACAAGCTCAAAGCTCATAAGTATTCCCCTCGGGTGTAAGGGCAAATAGGTTTTTCCACTGACATTAATCACCAAGATTAAACATTAAAAAGGAAGTTTAATTATTCACTTCTTTCCTTCTCCCTTCCCATGCTGTTAGACCTTGTATACTTTGACAATTTAATGTAAGTTTAGGAAGGAGAAAAGTACTGTTGCCTCAACAGGTTCCTATAATTACATACACCTCTGGGAAGGCGTAGACGAGCTCTTAATGTATATTCATTCTTCCACATGACCCTTGGAGATAAAAACTGATTCTGATGGCTTAAAAATGAGGCATAATGACCGAGGTATCTATCTCGAAGAACACTTCACACCAATTGTTAACCCCTTTTAACCTTGTTTATGAGTTCCATGTTCCCCATGGTTTCAGCCATGCGCTCTTTTGTGTTCGGAGAGACGAGCTCAGATCTGCATAATGTGACCTGATTCAGCTTTCTAAGAGCTGAACCTTCATTCATTAATATTCGAGGAAGTAGAGTATGATTAGGAGAGCGATAACAGGGAGTGGCATCAAATTATGGTGGTAATTAGTTGTACTGCTTCATTTTTGTTTTACAAAATGTAGAAGTGTTGTTGTGTTTTTGTAGTCATTTTCTTTCCAGTGCTTAAATACAGCGTATAAACTGTATAAAAAGTAAGGAAGTGTATTTTTGGTCGGTTATTTCTTTGTTGGAACAATGCTTCTTGGCAATAAATCTTATATAGTTTGATAAGCATATTTATTTCTCATTAAATGGTGCCACATTTGTAAGCAAAATACAATGCAGAGTTGAGTATGTGGGTTGTGGCCTTGAAAAACCAACCAAATCGTCTCTGTCAGTGCCAAACAGCTTATTGTGCTACTGATTCTTGTTTTGAACTTCAGGTGCTGACAATGAGATGCCCGCAATCAGGTGTGTACCTACAATTAGCGGCATCTGTGAGCATGGACCTTGCTATAGTGTTCAATTGGTGTCTGCTCTAAACATACTACCGTTGACTGATTTGGATAGTTTGAATTGTTTCTTCAGACTTTAATCATCCAATCCAGTAAATCACACCAAACAGCAGTCAATGCCAGAATAAACTGTTTGGCATTGGCAGAGAAAATTTCAAGGGTTTAATGTTGCACCACTTAAGGGGAAATAAACAAGCTTTCCAACAGCATAAGATTTATTACCAAGAAGCATTGTTACAACAAAGAAATATTCGACCTAACAGAAATTCCTTTATTGTTTGTTCTAGTTTAGTTTATTTGTTTCTGATCTGTTTTTATGCTTTTTAGTTGTGAGGGCTGATGTACAGTTAAAAAAAATGAAATTTTGCTATATTATGTTCTGAAAGTGCAACCAAAGCTTTGCCTCGGAAAAGAACAAAGGTGAGAGTTCATCAAGTACAATGATATTTAAAAAAAATAAATGAAGCCAACTGGGAAGCTGATTTCATAATCAAGTCAGTCCCCAAAGACTTTTAAATATAGAGGCCCAACTTTTGACTTCTATGTATAGTTTCCCCCTTTATAACATCTGTATGGTAGTTAATTTTCTTTTAGGTCATTTTTGCTTTGACTGCTCTGATATAGGTTATTATAGCTTCAGGGTCTGTTAGATCCGTCACTAACTGGAGTAATTAAACATAACCTCAGTAATTTCCAGCCATGCAAGAAGTTTGTGATTCAGTTTTGGTTTGTGAATTCCTAGTGGGGTTTTTTTTTTCAGATTGTTACTTATCAGTAATTAGTAGATATGTGTGTCTGTGCATTGTACCCATACAATTTGTGGATGTTTACACCTTTTGGAAAAGACTTGCTATTGTGACCTTTTCTACACTACTGCTCCATTGGCATACACGGATGGGATACATGCTTTAACAAACCTGGTTCCAAAACAGTTGGCATGTTGCTGCCATCAAATTTAAAATGAGCTAATTTTTTTTTCTTAAAATGATAGTTCAAACAGTTAAATAATTATTTTTTCTTTATATAGCACCAAATCATAACAACAGTCAGCTCTATTAATACAATGAAAACCCCAGCAATCAAACGACCTCCTGTGAGAAAGCACTCTACAACTGTGGGGAGGAAATACTCCCTTTTAACAAGAAGAAATCTGAACCAGGCTTGGGGAGGGGACAACCACACTCCTGCACAAAAGACTAATAATGACTAATGATTAAATATAAAGTGGCGCAAAGAAACACAAACATCATGGAAAACCTCACCAGCAGCCTAGGCCTGCTGCAGCATAACTAAGGGAGGATTCGGGGTCACCTGGTCCAACCTTAACTATAAACTTTATCAAAAAGTTTTAAACCTAATCTTAAAAGCAGAGTGGGTGTCTGCCCCTGAGTATTTTTTAATTGAGACTGATTACATGTTTGTCAGACCTTGACAAACTTTTTTTTTTTACCATACTGGCCAAAACTCAAAGTATTAATTTACCTAGTTCAACACTTTCTTTGTTGAACGATATCACCCACTGGGAATACTGATGAAACCCCCTGTTTATATAGAAGAAAAAAAATATCGTTTCATCTTTGCGTTTCTGATCACAATACAAAATAAAAAATCAAAGTGACTGATGAACACTCTCATTCCAACAGTGATGGCCTTATAAATTATACGTTTTCCTGGACTCCTGCTGTATCGTCAAAACACATCCAAGCTAATTTTCTGCTGAGCTGCTCAAAAGCAATGGCAAACCTACACATCTACCTCATGCTGTTCAAGAAAATTAGCCATTTTCTCATTTATTACCTCGTTTCTTTTTCCTGTTTCACTTTGCTGGAGCGCTGTCTCCACACACATGATGATTAGATCCCCAGCTAAAAATACCTATCATTAATTTACATCATGACAAACCTCGAAAGTGCTGCATTTCGCTTCTTCTTACCCTTGTTTCCCTCTCCCTCTGTCTCCTTCTTTGTGCTTTACCCTTCATCCCTCATAAACACATGGGTATGGGGCTGTTTTAATGAGGACGGAGTGAACAGATCCCTGGCCACAGCGCCACTGGGGACACCCCGCTGCAAATCCACCATTGTTATCAATTCAGCAGTGTCCTCTTCAAAAGGCCCCGATGTGGAATCCCAAACACTTCAGCTTTTTATTTAACCATCCCATTTCAAATTCTCCAAAAGCGTTTATGATGCCCTTTTGTGCAGAAAAATTTCAAAGATCTTTTTACAAAGACTTCTTCTTCTGTGGAGAGAAAGGTGGAAATCCCAAGCCCTCACTCCCCTCCTCACGATTCGCATTTTCCATATGATGTTCCTTCTCATAGTCATTCAGTATTGGCCATTAACCCAGACATGACCACTACCAGCAGGCAAACAGACATTACAAAATTTAATTGTGCGGTCTCTGATCCTTTCCCTTCCCTTGAACAGTGATTGCCCACTCGTAGCTTAACAATCATAGCTATGCACAGCAGATGAGTCGATTTAGTTGAAGCAGAAGCAGTGACGTTTATTAAAGCAATAACACAAGAGCAAAACTGTAACAAATGGATTAAAGCTTAACACTTCAATTTAAGGTGCTGTTGTTAACAGGTTTATATTAGTCTGTGGGCTTACAGGTTATGCTGAAAATAGTATTTTCATGACTGACACATTCACTTTTTAGGATTTTTCTACTGTGTGAAAGCTGGACCTGGATCGTATCAACTTAACAGCTCTGCTCCGCTCGTAAGTGGATTTGGGAAGGTTTACACTCTACCAAACGCAGCCTAGGAAGCTTTTCTCCAAGCACATCAATCTGCTGTGTTACATTTTCTATTATCTTTATAGTTACTTAGTACCTCTACAAACCTATGATGTCCACCTTTTATGTGCGGTCTATAGTTTTGATAAGATAACCTTTATTAGTCCCACTTGTGGGAAATTTGTTGTAAAAAAATTGCTAAAACTTTAGTTACAAAAAATTACGAGAAAATAAAGAGGAGATAAGAAAGAAGCTCAGAATGAGCGGAGCTGCTGTAACAGGCTGCCACACACAGGGGGCGCCGGAACATTTGACTTATCTTTTAGATTTATCTTTTGCAGGTTTCTTGAGCTAAATAAAGCCTTTTTAAAATAATGTTTAGAGCTAACGTTAGCTCACTTAGTTTGATAGCTAAAGTTACTAATATCTGTGAATAAAAATGATGGTTTCTACCATTAAAACCCATGTGGTTTCATTTTAGCTCTTCTTCTAAATCAGACAATCAGACAATTTACTGCACACATGTTAAAATTAAAAATTATAGTTCAGTCTTGGAACTTTTCAGAGAACATTTTCAATATCGTTATGCAGCCTGAGGATCAGAGAGCCTATAGGTCAGGATAAACCTGGCTAGGGAAACCTTCAGTTCACTCATTAAGACCTGCTCAAGGTCCCTTAATCCCCCCCAAAACAATACTGCTGAGAGGTCAGAGAAGCTTATTTCTGGGTTTGAGTGAGTTAGTGATTTAGCTATGGACTTATCTCCAGGCAGTTAAAAACCAGACCAGGCCACTCATCACTAGCCAAGCGATGCTACTGACTAACCAAAACCATACAAATCACTTGGCTCTTCAAATAAATAGAGTTGGTCTCTCATTTACCATCACTGGCACATCACTGGTGTTGACATATATGCAGGCATCTCCAAAAGTCCGTCCTCCGTCCTCCTGCAGGATAGCCAACAAATTAGAACATTTAGAGGTGTTTTCTTTACAAAATAAATAAATTACATCAGCAGAATCTCATCGCAACAATTAGTTTGTTACCAATCCTTAGGCAGTGGTTCAGCTATCGAAAAATAACTTAAAGCATCCCAAATGTTGCTTAAACTAGCATTTTACATTGCAAACACCAGAAAATAGTTCATTGTGAACAAGTGGATAGCCCAATGAGTAGTTTCAAAGCAGCCCTTCAATAAATTATTAATAGTTTTTGCACTGTGATGGCATAGTTTACTCAAATTATATTTACAAAAGTGTAGAAAACTTTTAAAACTTAGGACAGGAAGACTCTGATACATGTTGAAAGCAGGCGCAAGCTGACTTGTGCTGAGCTCATTAATTAAACAGCTTTCCCATGAATTTTCCTTGCAGCTTCCCAAACGGAAAGTAGTATGGCATGCAGAGTCTGTAGACAACTGTAGGACAGCCCACTCAGGCTAATAATTATTCTGCAGAAGAGTATAAACAGAGGGGTTAATACCGTCGAAGCAAAATGTAAACACAGGGGTTGCTTGTTACGATACACATTTAGAGCCCAAAAGTCACCACGCTGCACCTGGTGGCCGTCCATCTGGGAAGGTACAACGCTCCAGCCTCCACATATTCTTCATATTATAGTATGCATTAATATTACATAAGGTAGATGGCATTATGGTCCTACGTTTGCAACAATAACTTGTGGAGTGCAAATACGGAGAACAATTCAAGCTACAATAAACTGTTTTATTTACTCCTGTTGTTCCACTTCTAATAGGCCTTTAATCTGCTTTAGTAGTACAACATATACTGCATCCCAGACATAAATGGGAACATTAAGTATAATGAAACAGTTTTATAAGGTAAAATGGAAGAAAAACCCAGTAGTTTTATGTTGGACTGACTGTGCTGTGATTAAGATTGTCGCTGCAGAGAAAATGAATCAGACTCCCTTTATTACACGATCTGATTGCAAGAATCCCTTTTTAATATGGCATTTTTATATTGACAGCCAGCGGGGCTTGGCAGAATCCAAAAACAGAGGTACAAGGAGTTATACTCATAAAAAACTAATTAGATACACTGCACATTTTGTCTCTATTATCCCAACTCTTGTCAATGTGAGCCTGAACAACTATCTGATGAGTTTCACTAAACTGCAAAAAGAAAAAAAAAATCTATAAATTGTGGTACAATTTCAGAATAATGTTCCTTAACATTAAATTATAAAGACCATGAATATTGCATCATCTATAAAACATAATATCATGAAAAGAATCTGGGATTGTGGAGAAATCTCTGTATGCAAGGGAAAAGGCCAAATGTCTTTTTTTTAAATTTTTTATCTGGACTAAAGAAGAGAAAACCATCCAGCTTGTCACCACCATCTCTGATTGTGGCAATGATCGAAATGTATTAGTGCTTATGGAATTGGCAGTTTGCACAACTGGAAAAGTGACATCAAGAGTCTGGGGGATGAACAGGCCTGCCTGTAGTCCAGAACATCTGGTGCAATACAACAAAGAAGACCCGGGACTGTTGAGAGTCCTGTATCAGACAAAAATGGGACAACATTCCTCTCCCAAAAGTCCAAAAGTCTGCTCTAACCTTCAACGTGTAACTCAAACTGCATTATCTATATTTATTGCTTCTGCAGTCTGCACCCATACAACCTCTTAGCTTTTTAGTTTTTTATTTGTTTTAAATGATTACAGTGGGGCATTCTTATCACAGCTATCAGGATTTATAGCTAATACCTAACAAAAAAATATCCTTGATTAGCCTCACTAATGAACCTTTACACTAGATTAAGCTTAATTTTTACAATGTTTCAGAACTGATTAACTGGCTTTCTACACTTTACAATCATGTTAAATGTTAAATGTAACATATCAGTGATCTGGATCACGAATGATCCATGCAGTCACAAAGTAAGCAGTAGTTGGCAGTTTTAATTAATAACTAGTTCTGACTGGAGAGGTCAATTAAAGATGGAAAGAAAGCAAACCTCTTTTAAAATCTCACTGAGATCTGAACAACTTTAATAACGTCTGGACTTCTTTGAGTTGCTTGAAGACGTTTCACCTCTCATCCGAGAAGCTTCTTCAGTTCTAAGGTCAAATGGCCGAGAGTCCCAGATTTAAACCCAGTGGGAGTATCCCCCCAAGGAGGGACAAAGGACCCCCTGGTGATCCTCTAATCACATGCGCCAAGGTGTGAAAGCGGGTGTGGGACCTAATCAGCCAGGGTTTCGGGTGAGCTCATTGTGAAACCTGGCCCCACCCTATCATGTGATTTCCTGAGGTCAGATGGCCCAGGATGTGAGTGGGCGTTAAGGCGTCTGGGGAGGGAACTCAAAAAGAGTTTTGTTTTGTTTTTGTTGAGACAGTTGTAGTCATCTAGTGGTCATAAAAAAAAAGACATGTTTAAGGAAAATGTGTCTGTCTTTTAGACTGTCTGTCTGTCTTGTTTTTATCCTATTAGACATTCATGTTAATTGGAGTTTGAAATGTTCGGGTGACTCCTCCTGGAAGTCATTTCACTGGTTATTTCGAAGTTCCTGACTAAAGGAATAGGCAGTGAGCCTATTTAGTGTCACTTATGTGACCACAGGGACTTAAAAACAGCATGTATAACAATAATAAAGAATTAAGTGATTTTACTCTAAAATACAGTTTCATTTGCACCTCAATCCACAGCTACTACAAAGTATAACACTTATTTTTGCTAGAATCCGGATGATGAATCAAGCCCGTGGCTAGAGGTATCAGTCAGTCTACTCCTCAAAATCACACACTGCTCGGCACAACCACCACACATAACTATACTAGAGATGGACCGATCCGATATTACGTATCGGTATCAGTCCGATACTGACGTAAATTACTGGATCGGATATCGGCGAGAAATAAAAAATGTAATCCGATCCATTAAATATCAAAAAAGCACCTCACAAAACTTGCGACACGGCGTAACTCGGCTCATAACCGTAGCATGTCGGAGCAGTGTGCATCACGTGATAGAGCGGCTGTGTGTATTTGTAGCCTCACTACCAAACCAGCATTTCATCTCCGAGGAAGTTATCCCAGAGAGAAGTAAAGCAAGTGTGTAAGTTCATCTCTGAATGTTTGTAAAGCGTTCCCACGTTAAGCTTAACAACCGATATATGGAGCGACTGCCTCTCTCTCTCTCTCTCTCTCTCTCTCCTGCCGCTACTTCAATCGTGAAACTGCTTAATGATCAGCTGATCGGCTTTTCTGTCGCGAGTCCGTCTCTCTTCTTTGTTTTTGGCCCACTTTGCACCAGAAAGAGGAACCCAGCGGCGGAACAACAGCAGCACGTTTAAACTTGATAAGCTGTTGTTAGAATGTATTTAATATTACTTTCTACACCAGGATCCTTTTCTACGTAGCTGACCGCTGGTAACTGTGCAGGGGCGGATCTAGCAAAGTTTAGCCAGGGGGGCCGATAGGGCATGAACAGGGAAAAGGTGGGCACAAAGACATACTTTTCTTTCTTATTCTCATTTAAAATGTCTAGCTTTTAATAAATAATTATCTGAATCTTACACCCAAAGTTTTAATCTGATGTAAAATGTACAGAAGTCCATTACTGAATATAGTAACTGTTAAGTCTAATATACCCTAGTAAGCTATAGTACTTTTCCTTTGGGAAGGTACCATCTGTGAATTCTGCAATTCTGTTGAAGAAAGATGTTGAATCTATTTAATTATTCTTGAAAAATAATTTATTTCTGTGCATTTTTTTTTTCACCCTGCATCAAATTAAAGTTGATTACGTCGATTAAGCATCATGAGGTGGGGGGTGGGGGGTGGTTCCCTATTTGTTTTTGCTGGGAGTTTGCAACCTTATTAGTTAGGTTGCTTAATATTTCTGCTAAGTACTCTTTAAAATACCAGAATAGGGAGGATGGAGCAGGTTTAAGTTTATTAGATTGATCAGTGTTGCTGAACTATTAAATATTTTGGGCGCAGTGTATTTTTTACATACAGGTATAACAGAATAGCTTTAGTGTTGTTGTTTATTTAAACTTGAGTATGAACTTATACAAAATGCAGCAAGATATTAAAAAACAGTTTTATTGATTAAAAAACACACTATATCGGATTCATATCGGTATCGGCAGATATCCAAATTTATGATATCGGTATCGGTATCGGACATAAAAAAAGTGGTATCGTGCCATCTCTAAACTATACACATGCATACAGGTTACTTTTGATGAGTAAAGCAGGGGATGATATTTTAAAGTCTTTCAGCACGTTGGTAAAATGATTAATTTGAGGAAATATGTCACACGTGTGTGTACAGAGCACTGAACAAATGATGGAAAGATTCTGGATGAGTGCTGTCACCTCTTCCGCTGCTGTATAAGCACTTCATGTCCAGCGTCATCCACAGTGTGTGCTGCCACCAGCTTGTATTAATAACTTGCCAACAGAAGTGTTTGATCCAGTCAAGTGACGATCAGTACCGCCCGCCTAAAAAGGGAGCGTTCTTGCCCTTTCTGGTAATTTTCACATTGATTTTCTAAGTGCAAGTTTGCAGAAAAACGGCTTACTTGGCAGCTGAGTGGTCACATAGATGTCATTACTCTTTGACAATGACAATGGTTGAGCAGAAACTGGTGTAGGAGTAGTTATCTATTTTAACAATGAGGCTGAGTATGTGCTGGATACCTTTCCTTCTGCTTCCCCAAGAGAGCCTTTTCTGACTCCTTTGTTGCGCCATGATTTTTTCCTTAACAAAGTTGACAAGTTTTATATAAAACTTCCTTTAGTCTTTAAAAAGACAAATTGGACCAGATTGAAACATGCCGCTGTGCCTCTTGCTGCAATCTTCCTGGATGTCTTCACCTCTCTGCACTCTTTTCTAAGTGCAGCTATACTAGTATAGTTATCTATTAACTACTAGCTGACAATGACAAGTAGGGAAAGTTTTTTTTTTTTTTTTTTTTTTTTTTTTTTTACAACCGGTGCTTTAGGAAAAGTAGCAATAAAATACTACAAAAACACTTCATTACAAACAAAATGATTTGCATTATTTACTAATTCTCTATAAAGAATCAAAAATAAAACTATTTATTCTATTTAATTGGTCATTTTAAATATGTTTTATTTTGTTTATTCTACAGTAGTTCATAATATTCTTTAAAATCATAGTTTTGAGCTTTTAGTCAGCTCAGAAACACGGGCCTATTTTTAGTTTAAAAATGATTTACAATATACTTTCTAAAATATTAAATAATCACACCTGAATTAACTACCAATCTACCTAAAAAGTAATGAAAAGGTATATTAGCAAAACACCTTGTTAAACTTTATATGTTTGGTCAACCAAGATATTTCTCAGATATGCCAATGCTAGTGTCGCTACTTGCCGGTTTTATTAAACTGTAAGTTGTATGAGTTACCGGCTCAGTCCTCAGTGCTTTCATTACTAAAGTGTTAAACGAGTTATTAAAAGTTTTGTCTTTCACAAATGCTGTTCGGGGTGATTAGCGAGATAAAACTCATCTGCGCAGATGATAAATGAGAGTTCTTGTTTACGTGCTAATGCTAGCTAGGTTTCCCGCCAAGCGCAAATGGTAACTGATCTCCAGGCACTGAAAGCAAACAACAACAACAACAACAACAAACTTTATTTATATAGCACATTTAAAAACCAGTGGTGTTCCAAAGTGCTTAACATTCAAAGGGTGAGATGAAATAACAGGGAGAATGAGGACTATGGTAAGGTACCAAAACGAGCTGGCAGGTTGAATGGCATTAAAACACACAAGGCAAAAGAAATGCATATAAAAGCATAAAAGAAAGCAAAACAAAATGTGAAGGATAAAACAGTCAAAATTAAAAATGAATTTAAAATAATTAAGAATAAGCCGAAGATAAGAAAAGCGTTAGGCTGACTATCAAGCAAGGACTAACTGGTAGAAAAGGCGAGGCTAAATAGGTGGGTTTTTAACCGCGATTTAAAGGAATGGATGGAATCAGACTCGCGTATAGCGATGGGGAGGTTATTCCATAAAACGGCTGCAGCCAAGGCAAACGCGCGGTCACCTCTAGTCTTCAACCGGGATCTCGGGAGTACCAAGAGTGACTGGGAAGACGATCTTAACGCTCTAGTAGGGGTGTATGATCTACGTAGCTCGGTAAGGTAGCTTGGTGCTATATTGTTGGCGATTCGGTAAGTAAGCAGCAAGATTTTGAATTGAATGCGGTACTTAACGGGAAGCCAATGCAGATCAGCAAGGACAGGGGTAATAGAGACACGCCGCCCACTACTAGTAAGGAGACGAGCAGCTGCGTTCTGAACAATTTGAAGTCTATGGAGGAGAGTAGAGTTAAGACCGAAGTAAAGTGAATTGCAATAATCCAACCTAGATGTCACAAAGGCATGGATAAGCTTTCCAAGGTCACTATGTGGAATATAATGTCTGGCCTTGCTAATAAGACGCAATTGATGGAAACAAGATTTAACAACAGAAGACACTTGTTTATTGAACTTAAACGAGCTATTCAAAAATACACCCAGGTCACTAACAGTGTCTGTGAGGAAACTGTTAAAGGAACCGAGGGCGTCACAAAGTTGGCCACGGGGGACTCTACTGTCAAACACAATAATTTCCGTTTTCCTGTCGTTTAGAATAAGAGAGTTACCTGCGAGCCAATTTTTGACCTCACGCATGCACTCGAAGAAGCCATGGAGAGACATAGAGGGATCATCAGTTAGCTCGAAATATATCTGTATATCGTCGGCATAACAGTGATGTGCGATGTTATACTTCTCAAAGATTGTGCCTAAGGGCAGCATATACAATGAGAAGAGCAGGGGGCCAAGGACAGATCCTTGAGGCACGCCACAGGAGACAGGTGCAGCAGAGGAGAAATAAGGGCCAAAATTAATCGAGAAGGACCTATTAGAGAGGTATGACTTAAACCAATCTAAGGCGGCACCTCCAATGCCAACTGTGTGCTCAAGCCTCGCTAATAGGATGTTATGATCTACCAGCAAAGCAAAGCAAAGCCAGCAGTGACGTTCCTCAGGTGCTTGTGTCCCATCAATCTCTCATCAAAGACCAGAGGTTTATTCACAATGTGTAAAAAGACCTACATGTAGAGTGGTGAATTATTCTGTTCTTTAATGTCAGTCAGGGGCACTTTAGATGGGAAGGCATGTTTCACTTGAAATAAGTGAAACATATCCAAGGCTGCCAATGGGCAGGACAACTGCTATCTACTTCAGCTATATATATAAAAATTCAATACATTTTTTTATAGTGCCAAATCACAACAGAAGTCACTTGAAAGTGCGTTATATTGTAAGGTAAAGGCCCTGCAATAATACAGAAAAACCCCCACCAATCGGACAATCCCCTATGAGCAAGCACTTGGCAACAATGGAAAGGAGAAACTTCAGCTTAACAGGAAGAAACCCCCTGCAGAAGCGGGCTCAGGGAGGGGCTGCCATCTGTTGTGACACTGTGGAAGAGAGCCAGATTAATAATAACTAAAGATTAAATGCAGAGTGGTGCATCAACACATAGAGAGTGAAAAGAGGGGAATGAAGAAGAAACACTCAGAGCATCATGGGAAGCCCCCAGCAGCCTAGGCCTGTTGCAACACAACTAAGAAAGGGTTCAGGTACTCTTGATCCAGCACTAACTATAAGGTTTATCAAAAGGGAAAGTTTTAAGCCTAATCTTATAGGAGAGTGTCTGTTTTCTGAATCCAAACTGGGAGCTGGTTCAACAGAACACCAGAGCTGAACGCTTTGCCTCCCATTTTACTTTGGAAAACTCTAGTAACCACTAGCACTGTAAGTCTGCAGTCTAACGTAAAGAGCTCTGTTAGGATAACAAGGAACAATGAAGTCTTTAAGATAACGTGGGCCTGATCAGACAAGAACTTGTATGAGAGGTGAAAGATTTTAAATTTGACTCTGGATTTTCCTTTCTCTTTTTAGTCCCCATCAGAACTCTTGCTGCAGCATATTCAATCAACTGAAGGCCTTCCAGGGAATTTTTAGGTCAACTAGATCACTCTGACATGGGGTGTTTCTAAAGAACATCATTGGGATGTGTCTGAATTTGTGAATATCAGACTTATAGGATACAGTGGGAAATAAAATTCCATAGGGTGTCTCAGCATATCAGAGCAGTGTGTCTGACTGAAAACTGAAAAATCTCTTATTGACATTCTGATGTCACTGTCATGTAATAAGACCTGAGATAAAGGTTGTATGGATGTCTGTGTTATCTTGAATATAAGATGAACTGCAAGAGGCAACAGTATCTACATCAGACAGTGCGATGTAATTTTTAAGGTCATGACTTATGAAAACACACATTGCCGTTGAGTTTGGGATTTTTTATTTTTCAAGCTCTGGAGTTTCCACTCGTAAATTTCTGACCCCAGAAAATGAATGCAGCATAAGTAATGTGGTGCCAGTTCTGAACCCTTTTCAAGGGCATTTTAGATTTCACTTGGACAGAAAATGGTGTATTCCAATCTCTGAGGGGTCCTCGGGGTCATATCTAGTATGCCTTAAAAAATCACAAAATGCAAAACCTTGCCATGACTGTGCCGATCTCTCTGCTCCTGAGCACATTCGTAATCACGTACGCGATCCACCCCTACTCAGTACCACCAGCATCACCGCACTCCTACTTCACTAAACACCCAGTAAAAGTGATCATTTCAGTTGAATCTAAAGCATGAATTCAGCTGTTAGACGACAAAAGGTTGCCTTATTCAGAGGTTTTATTCAAAATGACATCATCTGAATAGCTCCAGATTATCAAAAGGCAGTCTTCAGAAATATTCAAAATAATACTCGGGTGATATGTAGACCTCTGTCAAAGTCTCCGAACAATGGCTTTTGTTCACCAAGAGTTGTAGCTCAATATCTCCCCACTCCTGTCAATTATCAGCTGCTAAACAAGCATCCTACAGTACTGGGACCATTAGAGAGGTAGCGGAGTAAATTGTGCCACTCTTCTCATTTATCTTCTTTTCACAATGACAGTGCCATTATACACTTGTTCGTGAGGGAGAAGTTTTTCCTACTATTTTCTGGGCTCCATTAAGCTTCTCTATTCTCCTCTCTTCGAGTCCTTTGCTCTCCGCAAATTAATTCAGCACCTTTTTCCAGCTTTCTTCTGTCCTTGTCTTTTTTTTCCCCACCCCGCTCTGTCTGTCCTTCATATTTAATCCAGCAATTTTATAACCAATTAAAAAGGAGGTTTTTTTATGTCCTAAACGATGTCTTCAAAAATACCAATTTTGATGAATTTCAGTGAAGTTTTACTTCACTTTGATGCACAAAAATGGTCTTAATTAAACATACTGAAGATATTTCCAGCGAGCAAAAAACTTGTTAACTCTTTACCCTCCTGCAGGTAACCTTCGTTTCTCTTTTCTGAACTGAGCAGTGTCTAACATATTTTGGCCTGCTTCCAGAACAAAATGACAAAACAAAATAGATGTGCATTAGAGGTCTATGAGGGCGATCCCTGCCTGTACCCTTGGAAAAACCATTAGAACCATGGAAAAACATGTTGTAATGGTCATCCAACTACATCTTTATTGATTTATACTCAGGTGTCAAAACTGGTGTATCTGCATCATCATCATAATGCTGGTCCAGGATCAACATTGCAACCGACCAATCATCGAATGTCATAGCTTTGCAATGTGGCAGGAAAAATTTAATATGCCCTTTTTATATGTAAAACTCTCTACTGGATCAAACTGTGAGCATTTCAAGTGTCTTCTTTATTAATTTATAGCATATAATAAATGCATTGTCAAGTTAGCTTTGCTGTTAGTCAAACATAGGTTACTCATATTGGTCTTCTAGCAATAGTTTTTAGTAGCATTAACTAACTTCATGGTCAATGATAACTGAATCCTCAAACAACATCATTTGTTAGTTGCCATGCTGATCCTCGACCAACATGATTTTGACAACGTAGGAACAACACCAACATGGAGATATTAGATTGTGTGTCATAACTCCTCATTAAGGGTATAGGGTTTTAGGCTAAAAAGGGTACGACTGACCAACCAGATTTAGCCCAGAAACAATGATAAGTGGAGCGGTACCTATATAGGACTTTCACTACAAGTCTCATTTGCCCAGTCAGACACATTATTCTGTGCCAAAGTGCTTTACCTAATATTCACAAATTCCTATTTCAATGAATAGATTAAGGACAACTTGGGGTTCAGTATGTTGTCCAAGGACACTTCAACATACAGGCTGGCCATATCTGCATCCTGAGCCCCAATGTCTATGTCTGTAGATATGTGGTAGGTCTTTACAGCTTTAGATGCTTTAGATCTCTGAAGAAAACTGTGCTGACATGAGTCACTCACTAAAATGTCTTTATATAAACGCCAATATTCAAAAACAGTCCTCTTTTTTGGGAGGGTGGTTTCATTCACTGGCCCCTAGCTGTTTTTGTTAGTGCTTCACCTACATTCTGTCACATCATGCACAATTCTGCTTTTGTTTAATATCTAGTGAGTGTCATTGCTGCTCTGATGAAGTTCAGAAAAAAGTATACCGTCTAATGTTCAGATTCTTTTTCCATCCTTTGTTTTGATGGCAGAGATGAAGTTAAGAGCTCAGCATGATGTAGCCTCCAGCTAGACATCAGACTTTTTTAATTACACATGAGCCAGTGTGCTGCTCGGGATCCTCAGGGATGAAGATCGGTGGTTTGTGAGTGGATATAAGTGTAACTAAAATAATAGCAGGGTCACCTTACAGTATTATAAAACTTGAAGAGGATTTTAGAACTGCAAAAATGAGCAAAGGTTTCTTTCTTTTGAGAGCAATGAAAATACTCTACAGCAATCATGCCACACAGTGCAGGCTGGCATCCAAAGCTTCCCTTTTATTAATTTTGCAATAGTTTCCTCAAGTACTTACATTGTGTGTCAGTTTCTATTGTCTGGTATTATCAATTTAACCACAATTTCCACAATGTAGTTCATTCAACAATAAGTTAAAGCCCCAAAAGAATGCCATGGACTTAGTTATTGTGCTGCTTGTTTTGTCTTTTTTGCACTTCTACACTTTGGGAAGCAGAAAAAAGCAGAAAGAGCAAGCTTTTACAAGTTTCCAGTTATAATATTAATTTTCTTTGATATCACAGTAACGTTTAAAATGCAGAAGTTTTCAGCCACATTCTGAAGTTGTAGAAGGATCTTTATTATGTGGTTTCCAAGAGAATTTGTTGATATTTTCTCACAATATACATCATATTCTGCATAAGTATTGACACGCAAAGTCTAAATTTATTGTGTGTTATTTGATTTGACAACATTATTACTTCACGATAGTATCTTTTCTGACTTTCTTATGTTATTTGTACTTTTTTGCCAGTTGTTTCCACACTCCATTTTCCCTTCCTCAACAGGTGACTACGTGTTAATGACCGTTTACTTCGACCTCAGCAGGAGGATGGGCTACTTCACCATCCAGACCTACATCCCCTGCATCCTGACTGTGGTTCTCTCCTGGGTCTCCTTCTGGATCAAGAGTGATGCCACTCCTGCAAGGACGGCTTTAGGTAAGCTACACAATTTCTCTGCAATCTGAGTTAGATAGCAAAACCAAGGATCTATTTTTGAATGAAATGCCAACTCCATTGCCACTTCATCTTTGTCACTGCAGTTGTTAAAATCTTTCAAATTACTGGAATATATTCACCTAGCATTGGTTTGGAGTCAAAACTGTTGAGTACGTGTGCATGGGTATAATATATTAGTCATTTGCAAATGAATATGTACGTGACAGTGGGACTTTAGAGGTGCATTAAACCATCATGAAAATTCATGTCCCATCAGCTTGCTTGTTTCCGTTTTATACTTTGTTGTAGTCTTATTCTTTCTCCTTGCATGACTTGACAACTGTTTTGAATTATTTTCCTCTCTGCTGCATGCCTATCATTAGTTCATTTGCTTTCCTGTGGATGATGATGTTGTGCAAGGTGCTGCTGGTTTAAGATGGAACTCGAGGTAAGTGTTTGATGAGTTCATGACCACCCCATCCATTCATAGCTTCATAATTTTATTTAGTTAGGACTTCTATTTCCCCCCTGTGGGTGACTCATTACAAGCTCATGCTGCGCGGACAAACAATGTTCATACTCACCAAGCTTTCATTTAAATATTATTTCAGGTCCTGACTTTTTAAAGAGATAGCAAACGCTGAATTTTGGGGACATATAAATGTATGTAAACTGTCCAAGACATCTCGTACTGGCTTAAACTTGATGAGTGTGGCGTCTGAAAGCTGATCACAGTATAAACACCTAAAATTTCACTGTAAAGTGTGGAGGAATTTGATATTAGGTGCATACTAGATAACATACGGACACACAGATAAGCATTCAGAGATAATCAGATTTTTAGTGAGAAAATCTAATACATGTAATGTATTTGTTTGTTGCTGGTGTCTGCTTTCACCAGTTAAGCACCAGTACCAGTGCCCCCGGTACCAACTTAACTGGTTAACACTTTGAAGTCTAACTCATCTTTGCGGTTGACCCCCTAACCCTAAATCTAACCCTAAGTAAAAATATGTCATTTAAAAAAATGTTATTAACTCGTTTCGTGGCATTGGTCTTGGCATGGAACATAGTAAATAATTATTCCACTAACACACATCAAACACTTTGCCTTAATATAGGGTCAGGGTTAGGAGTTACCATCTATGATGATTTAGCCCTCGGGGGCTTAGGATTAGGGGTTGAGGAGCTAGGGTCACATCTATCCTGTTGTATAGAATTTTTACCTATGACCTTAAAGGAAATCTTATAACAGAAATCCAAATGCATAAGCAACGCATAAGCGGTATTATGAAAGTAACATCTTCTAGTTTCTGCTACTGTATTTGTTTAGCACATAGCTTCAGTGCAACGTGTCTTTAGCACTTTCCTCATTAGCCCTTAAATCTTGATGCCACTGGTAGTATAGTCTTTTAAAAAAGGGATGGGAATGTCATGAGATTCAATTTTATTTAAAAAAGAAAAAAAAAAAAACGTCATTATTATAAGGTTACATGAAAGTCATCCTGGCATTCATGGGGAACAAAAATGTCTAGAGGCAATTCACTTCCAATCTAGTTGACATCTGTTGAAAATGAAGTCTTTTGTTATGTGATTTACTTTTTGGTTGGTCACTCAAATTATCCCAAATTTCCCCAGGTAAGACCCCCAAAAATCCAAATCATACTCTTATCTCCATTGCAGCAGCTGGCTTCAAGTGCCTTGCTTTATGGCACTTTGGTGACACTTGATGGTAGCTAGACTCTAATTAACCTCTTTCACACAAATGTTCTCGCTTGACCCAAGAACTAAACCCAAGATTATTTCTCCAACCTCTAGCCACCTTCACCCCAGCTGTCACTTGGGTCGAGACAACCCACGACACTCTGAAGTTCTTTAATTCCTCTCAGTCCCTCCTGCCCTTCATGAGCCTGCCAATATCACAGAAGGTCATCTGGATGATCTCTGCGTTAATATCTAAGTTTTATTGGAGTTCTGTCCAGCCCTGTTGGTTATCAAGCCCAAAGAAAACACTTCTCTGAACAATGTTGCCGCCACCAATAATATAATATCATAGCTTTGGCTTTACTGGACCAAATGAAAGCTCTTTTCTTGTGCTGTTAATGAAAGCGGATGATGACAAGAGTATGTGTTCGGCCCAGCTTGCTTCTTGCTCGTAGGCTGATGCAAGTTGACACGATGACAGTTTAACATCAAAACAGTGTGACGAGATCAAGAGAGACACAACAACTCGAAGGTTTATTTTGAGTTTGTTTATAGGAGCAGTAAAGGAGTTTCTCCTTCCAAAACCAATTTCTCTTATCTTCCATAAGCCTCAGATCTATTAAACTGAGATATATTGGACAGGTTTTATTTTATACCAATTCCTCCCCCTTTTTTTAACCAGCATATAAAGACTAAAGCTACTATGGTTTTTCTACTTTGCAATGACAGCTGCTTTGTAATGTGAATCACACACCTCACACTGTATGTGTGCCAGTCTGGCTCTCCACTCCTGTGTCAGCCTGCCTGTTTAGCCTGCATAGGACATAACCAAGTCACTTAATGCTTACAGTATGTGGGTGGTGGTGTATTACATGACCAAAGGCAGTGACAGACTTGTGATCTCCCTCTCACAACAGGTAGTGCAAAAAAGCAGGCACCCCCAGTCCTGATAAACATCCACTTTCAGGTCAACGACAGAAAGTCATTTAGCCTTCCTCCTCTAGTACAACGCCCCCGTTTTAGAGTCAGCCTGAGACCTGATCCCAAAGCGGAAAGGGGAGAGGAGAGATAAGCGCAGGAAAAGCTGGACACAAGGGAGGGACAGAAAAAGAGTGTAAAGCAAAGTGATGGCCTTTGGTACTTAAAGGCAGGGAGAAATGTCAGATGGACGGAGTGGGATCAAGTCGGATTGAAGAGAAACTCGAGTCCAAGAAAAATACAGAGGATGCCACTGCCCCTGCTGACCCTCCACCCAACCGCTAAAGGGAAAGTGCCTCGACAAACCGTTAACATGTGCCAGGTAGCATTTCCAAAGAGCTTTCAGTCATACATTACTGCTTCAGCAGGATATGTGGACACCAGCGGGCTAAAAGTAAGAGAGCCGAGCTCAGGTTGATTCCCATTAGACCTCAATCTTTGTAGCGCAAATGGATCTTGACATAGATACAGGGGGTTGGTGATGGGAAATAAAACCACCCCAAGGCAGAAGCTGAGACGGTAGAGCTTGAGGGTGTGAAGAAGAACCATGGTGCTAGAATTAATTGAATCTACTGGTAACATCCATCATCATGCTTCATAGCATTATCCAGAGAAATACAGAGTATCACTTAGTGTCACAAGTTTACTTCAAGGAGATCCACAGAGAACAGAGTCTTCCCCAAACTCCATTTTTCCATTTTTGCTTTTAATTGTATATGTTTTAAGATTTCTGCCATTAACCCATCCTATAGGGGGCAGCTCAGTGAAAAGAAGTATTTAAAAGCAAAAGAAATAATAGCCTGAATAGTAAGGTACTTTTGAAGAGACCCTTCACCACCAAGTCTCAGAAAGGATTTGCAACATTTTTGTAGAACACACAAGACCCGTGTCTCCAGAGGAAACTGTGCAAAACCTAATAAATTGCCTTAAGCATCAGTTGTGACTGGAGACAACAAAACTGAGAATGAAAACAGTCTGGAGGGAATAAGAAAGAAGTGAGCTACCAGCCCTCCTGTAGCCTTCTCATCTCTGCTCGAGGCTATATTAGCTACTACAAGCATAACAGAGCTGAATCTCTGACCTGTTAGCAAGAACACTTTAACTTGGTGAAGAAATTATGTTTCTTTGTTTCTCCTGAATGCATTTTACTCATTTTTTAAGCTAACAGTATGATGGTTTTGGATGAATGACATGCTATAAATTGCTTTACTGCTTTTTAAATAAAGTCATATCCATGTCACCCAGACCAGACATGAAGCCTCACATTACTTGCAAGGGTTTTTCGACCATTTTGCAATCCCCACATATTCATGCCTAAACGCCAATGAGAGACTTTGTATTGAATTGTTCAAGTGTGGTCTGAATAACACTCTTTAAATGGAAGAAAAACTTGATGGTGCTGGGAAATTGATGAAGAAGCAACCACTAGCTGGAAGTACAGTGGCATTTATTCATTGATTCAAGACTTTCGTAGCTTGTTAATGAGAAAGAAAAGCAATATTGGGATTGCTTCCCTTTTGTCAGAGGGGGTTAGACTCTCTAGGAATTCAACTGTGGCTTTTATAAAGGCTGTTGTGACCATTATCCCAATAAGTCTGAATTTAAAGCTAGAACATGTCATTTGTAACTCCCCTAGATCCTAATCAGTCCATTAAGGTCCATTCTGGTAACAGAAGTTCAGTACTGATCCCTTTAAGGCACAAACCACAAGGGTACAGCTAAGTACTCCCTGTCGAGGGTATAATAGAGGCTCGTCACTCAGTAACAAGATTAATAGTCTTAAAGATACAAAAAAAAGCATTTTTCGGAAAGTGAAGACTGAAGTAAATCTGTGTTCTGATCTGATGATCAGTGACTATGGTAGGGCCCATTTAAACACAAAAATTACCTAATTTTTCAAGTGCTGTCTGTGAATCGAAAACTGGAATTGCACATTTCTTGTGTTGCCAATGTTTTGTTGGACCATCCATCCACCTCAATCTCCTCCATCTGAGGACTGTCACTTCTCCTTTGCTTCCAACAGAAAAGAGTTTTAATTTACAACGCCACTAGAGAACTTATCACTTGAAGAGGAGCATTTGTCATTTGGGGGCATTTGCTAAACCAGCTGATACTGATTGTTTTTCTCAGTTTGACAGTCTCTAGCACCCACAGCTCCACTCTGGACACTTGTCATTTTCTTCCCAAGAAATGCTCTTCAAACCCAAACAACAAAGTGTTTGGTTAGTACTTGTTCATCAAAGATGAGGTCCAGACTAGCAGCAAGCACTGGCAAAAGAGAAGCAAAAAGGAAAAAATAGAAAAGCAGCATTTAAAACCCCAGCATTTCTCTGTGAGACCTGTCTTTTACACAAATGCTTGTCAGCGGTGATATGTCAGCTTGGGTGTAAGGGCTGACAATGTTCCTCATGGGAACTTCACAAAGCAGGCAGTGAGTTAAAGATAGGTGATTGTACAAAGATACAAGTCCCTCAGTCTGTGCGGTAGAGAGATGAGGCAATATGCTAGTGCACAACTCAGAACATGTGAACAGTAGAAAAAACTTCATTTTTTGTCATTTAACTTTAATAAACTTTTGAATATTCTCTTTTCATTACACAAAGTGAAATATTACATGGCTTTTTTGATGATTACGGCTTGTAACTTAATTTTTAAAAAATCAAATTTTTTTTATACAATTAATCATTTTGTTGATTGTATAAAGAAAACGGGCATGTGATTGGCTTGTGGTACTGCTGAGGTGTTGCTATAGCTCAGGGTTCTTTGACAGTGTCCTTCAGTTCTCTGCATTTTGGATTAGGTGTCTCTTATCTTCATCTATGGGGTTCAAGGTCAGGTGAGTTTGCTGGACAATCAAGCACAGTAAATAATGTCATCAGCAAACCTTTTGGTAGTAGTTTTGGCACTGTGATTATCTCTTTCAGCTGTGGTTTCTGCCAGCCCAGTGTCTTTGTAAAACTTGTCAGGAGATGGAAGCAAGAAATGCTCTAAAAGACAGCTTCATTGACTTTGGACTTGATAAAACAGCTGCTGCAGCAGGTCGTTGGTCATGACCAACCACAACTAACACCAGCAGATGATGTGACAAATGAACTCATCACCCACTGCAGAAACTTCAATCAATCAATCAATCAATCAATCAATCTTTATTTATAAAGCACTTTTCATACAAAAAAAACTGTAGCACAAAGTGCTTTACATGGTTAAAAGCAGCCCACCCACCCCACCCCCCCCCCCCCCACTCATTCCCCACACTCTCATTAACAGAAAGGTCATGGATACACACATTCTCCCCCCACACACACACACACACACAAAAAGAGTAAAATTGGGCTGGGTACGCATTAGCCAAGTGAGGAAACACTATCACAGGGAGCTGTCTGCCCGGGAGCCGGTCACAGACCGCAGCCTCCAGGCTGGGCACGCAGCAGGAGGGAGGCAAAGAAGCCCCCAGCCAGGCTGAGAGGATCCACAGAGCCCTAGCAGCCACGGTCGATCACAGCCCCGTGCAGAGAGCCCCTCCGAGGAAACACTGGAGATATGACCTAATAAGAATATAAACAGGATAAAAAGATAAAATAAATAAGAGTGGGATACAATATAAATATAAGTATAAACAGAGTAAGAAGATAAAAAATGAATAAGAATACAATCAATAAATATTAGATAAAACTAAATTAATATAAATAGAATAACAGGATAGAATAAATAAGCATAAAATAAATAAACGTTAGGTGAAAGCTAAATTAAAAAGGTGGGTCTTGAGCCTGTTCTTAAAAACATGAACGTTCTCTGCGGCCCTGAGCTCCTCCGGCAGGCTGTTCCACAGTCGAGGACCGAACCACTGAAAAGCTGCCTCTCCGTGAGTATGTGTCCTGACTTTAGGGACATTCAAAAGGCCAGTACCAGAGGACCTCAGGGTCCGCGAGGGTTCATATGGTAAAAGCAGATCTGAAAGATAAGAAGGCCCAAGACCATTAAGACATTTAAAACCAATAAAGAACTTTAAAATCGATCCTGAAACACACGGGGAGCCAATGCAGCGATTGTAAAACCGGTGTAATGTGGGCCCGCCCTCTGGTCTTCGTCAGCACACGAGCTGCAGAGTTTTGCAAAAGTTGCAAAGGTGAAATATTCTTTTTGGGGAGACCAGAGAGCAGGGCATTACAGTAATCAATGCGACTGGTAATAAAAGCATGCATCAGCATCTCCGTGTTGGCCCGAGAGAGAATAGGGCGGACTCTGGCTATATTTTTTAGATGATAAAATCCAATTTTGGTTACGTGTTTAGTATGTGGGATAAAACCAAGCTCAGAGTCAAGAATAACACCCAGGTTTTTCACTTGTAGTGAAGGGCATAGTGAAAATGCCTGTAATTGCATTTCACATTAGACTGCAAAAAACTTGCCCTTTTTGACATCACTTCTGATTCAGGGGTTGTAGCCCCTTTCCTGAAGATGTCTTTGAATGGTAGAGCTTGGTGTGTTGACAAAAGTCTCAGTCCAGTCCTCGTGAAGCTCTATTGAATCAATTTTTTCTTGACAAGTCACTTAATGGTGTAATCATGCCTGTTACTTGTGCACCATTTCCTACCACACTTTTCCATTCCAGTGAACTTTTTATTTAAGTACTTTGATAAAGCACTCTGGCCTTTTCAGCAATGACTTTATGTGGCTTGGCCTCCTTGTGGCAAGGGTCATTTGGACAAAACCAGTCTAAACTAAACTAGACCAAGAGATACACATGATTTATAATGTTCAAATAGTAATTTACTCAAATCCAAATGGAAATATTCTAAAAATTTGAGTTACTTTATCTCCAATATTCAATTTTGAAAAGCACTGTTAAACGCTACCTTTTCAACAGACCAAAAATGTTAGCCATAAGATAACTGTTGTGTTAATTCTTATATTGTAATTGAAACACAAATTTAAAGAAGGTCTTTGTGTCCAAAGTTGCTTAAATTTCATCTGACCATCAGAAGATACGCAACTGAGTAAATATATTGTAGAGAGTAGACTCCCATTAGGCTATTTAGTCCCAAGTGTCTCCTTGGTCAGAGGGCATGTAGGGCCATTTGACTGATTACACGTCTGGGTCGGGGCTTTAAGTCAGGCCCCTTCAGTTTGCGGGAAACACCTTTAATCACATTAGATTGAAGTTGCCGCGTGTAGCATTTTAACCTCAATCACCAGCACATTAATTTGAACACATCAGCATAATTACCATAAACAAACAAGGCTCTCACCGAGCAGACTGTCAGCTCTTATATATACTGTATTGTACTTTGTGTTGATGCGGTGGAAAGCCTGCCAGAGTGCTGCATAGCTCAAATCATGAACACCCTGATTTTTGTAAACAATACCAACTTTTAATCCGTTTCAACTGTTTCAACTGCATAATTTCAATTTCACTTGTCAGAACACATATATGTTTTTTGGGGGGTGGCTTTGATCTCTAATCTTTTTGTAACATTTCTGGCTATTCAAAAGAAAATATACCAATAGAATACAAACAGCCTTTTTTATGATGGGATGCAAATCTGGTTTTGAGGCAAAAATGTCAGAAAGAGTTATCATTTGTTTCACAAATTTCATTATCAGTTGAAGAGCAACAAGATGGCAATCGCGAAAAAGCCAAGTTCAAGACTTCAGTATCAACAGCACCATCATGGCATCATCCCGGAAAACAAAACTGCCTGTTATACAAGCTACAGCCTCAAGGGCTGAAAGACTGAGCCAAGTTAGAACTGTCGAACTCTGCAGTCGCCCTGATAGACAATTGAGGCTGGCTCCAAAAGTGATTCGATCAATAAATTCACAAGCTTAGGCCTCAGTCACAGAGGCATAGAGGCTGATCAGAGGGCCTTAAGTGCTTCAGTCAGGTAAATATCAAGCTTGCAGCCTCAGCATATATACATTTTTGCAACTCATCCATTTGGATTTTGTTTAGCCTTCAGATTAGGTGTGATAAGACAGGCAGCTGTAGCCCATAGCTGGCTGCTAGCCATCACGTTGGTTAATTTGAGTCTTAGAACTGGACCTGTATGCATAGGTTCAGTTTGGTCAGTGCAAGTCATTTATTTAACACTAGCACACTGCAAAAACTCAAAATCTTGTACCAGTCTTTTAATCTTGAAGCTACAAAATTTTCACTTGTTCTGTTGGCAGATTTTTTTCACTTAATACAAGATATTTTTGCTTGGAATAAGTGAAAAAAAAATCTGCCAATGGAACAAGTGAAAATTTTCTAGTTTCAAGATTCACTGTCTTAAAACAAGTTCATATATCTTAATGGAATGTTACTCTTTAGCTGTTTGTGTCTTATTTTAAGTGTAATGAGATATTTCTGACTAGAAATAAGACAAATATACTTGGTAAGATTCTGAGTTTTTGCAGTGCATTACACACTATATGAATTCAGCTCACTAACCAACCTAGCATTACCTGATAAATTTGCACTACATTCTATCATGCAATAGCACTAAATGTAAGCAAACAAACAAGAACCAATAACAACAAAAACCACATGGCTGCAATCATAACGCTGACAAAGTGTGTATTCCAGTAGGAGAGGCTACATCCATCTTTTATTTACAGCTTTTGATCAAGAAAGATTCATAAATACAATGCTGAGGTTTATTTCCAGAAAACAAATAAAATTCAGTATCTTTTAGTTTTTCAGTTTAAAGAGAGAAAGCTCTATAGTCTCAGTCACAGTGAAAACCCATGCAGTCCTGTGACCCGGCCACTGATACTCCACTGGTACTTCTCCGTACTATTTATAGACACGCCAAGCTGTGGTCTGTTCCACCTGGCTTACCCCTGGACACAAAACAAAGGTCAGTGTCTGGTATTTGTTAACATATTGTGGCAACAGCCAGTACCAACCAGACATGTATGACACAGTTTTATACCAGCTGTCATGTGTTTGAAACCTCATGAACAAAACCAGAAAATCTGTTCTTTCTTGCTGCTGTGATCACACCGCTGAGATTATTCTGCACTCGCGTTGATGTGTCGGTGGCATATTTGCTTTCTACAGGCATATGCACTGGAGCTTTCTCACTTCTTTGCGGCGGCACTTTGTTTTCCGTTTGTAGATGCGAGACACCGTGTGGTTCAGGAATCACCCGGTTGCTATGGCATCATGTAGCGCCAATTTCCCCAGAATGAATTAATCTATGCAAAGACAACCCGCGACCTTGATTTGAAATAGCAGCCAAATAAAAAAGAAAGGGAGGAAAGGCACTGTCAGAGCGCGTGCCGTTTTATTGAGATCATACTGTTTTCAGCGTCTGATCAGATAGCGGGATCTAAGGTATGAGAAGAAGAGTTTTTCATTTACCTAGTTGAGCACTTAAATCTAATGAGCAGCGAAGAAGAGAAAGTCTAGACGAGCACTAGACCAGAGGAGGTAGCTGGAAATAGATGGGAGCAACTCGTCTCTATGGAAACCACAGGCAAAAACAGTGGCACTCACACACACACACACACACACACACACACACACACACACACACACACACACACACACACACACCACCACCACAAAAGACATGTAGGAGAGAAGAGGATGAAAGAGACCGAGAAGAGAGAGGGGAGAGGAAGGGTGAGGTGCGGCGTGGAAAGAAAAGAGGGCAGGGAGAGGGAAAGATGGCGAGCCCATGACAATGATGTGTATGTGTCACAGCAGTCGATATCGATGCCCCCGGTGGGCATTACTGTCACTGGGCTCATCTCTCTTAAAAAGAATTGATTTCATGTCACCAAGCGAACACAGCGGTCTCCCTTAAGACACCATGGGGAGTAATTACTCCACGGTGCCACTAATGACACAATAACACACAGTTAAAAGTTACCTCCAGACAGACCCACACAAACAGCTCTGAAATTCTGATAGGATGCCCTTTGTCATCATTATTTCCAGAATCTTCTTGTGTCCTGCTCATCAGCATTCACAACAAGAATGAAGATCTGGAAATCTCAGCAGAGAACTGGAAACACTGTAACTGATCGATGCAAACATAACTCCTGCAAAGTTAAATTGTTATAATAACAATACACTCAGAGCTACTTTGTTATTAGGTACACCTTGCTAGAACCCTTTTTGCCATCATAAATGCCTTAAGTCTTCATGGCATAGATTTACAAAGCAGATTTATACCCATATGACATGAAAGAGTTTGTCAGATCGGACACAAATCTTTGGTTCCGCCACATCTCAAAGCGGCTCCTTTGGATAATGACCTGTTAACTGTGGTGGTAATTTGAGTATGCTGAACTCATTGTCATGTTCAAGAAGCCAATCTGAGATAAAATTCTTTTTAGTGAGGTTGCAAGCAGCCAATAGAGAATGCACACATGAGAAGGAATGGACGCGATTGGCAACAACACTCCATTTGAAACCATGCTTCATGTTAGGACCCTACTTTAAAATGTCACAACAGAAATAAAGAATCATCAGACCAGTAAGTGTTTTTCCCCCCAGTCTTTTAATGTGGAGTTTTGATGAGTTACTCGCATGAACATGATTGGGTGAATAAGGCTTGTAGTTAAAATCGCTCTGACAGCTCAGAGTAGAAAAGAGCTATAAAAGCACTAGTCCATTTACCATTTTAGTTACTGCTGCTTTTTAAGCAGCTCAAAGCTGTTTGAACAACAAACATGCTGATGCCAGAGAATGAATAAGCCTGCAGCTCATTGGATATTTTCTGCAAAACTCTAAAGATGGTTGTATGGGAAGATCCCAATAGACTGTTGGTTGGAGACTTGACTGAGTATTTCAGTCACTGCCAAAGTCACAACAATCACAGCATTTCACTGTGTTTGGCAGAAACACTAGACCTACTTTGTAGACAGAAGAACTCAAATGTAATAGAAATGAAAAGACGTTATTATTACGTTGGCCTCGTAGTCTTTTAAATAGCAAATAGCTAACAGGACTGAAAGACAAATAAAGGGTGTTAGGAAGGTTTTTGGAATTCCATGGTGGATGTTAATCTGTTGGAAGGTCAGATAGAATAGGCTTTTTGTTTTGCTGTAGTGTTTTTTAATGATTGCTGTAATTGCCCATTTTTTCAATTGGATGGACTTTTTGACATTTTTACTGTGAGGAATATTGTTACGTAAAATAAATCAACACAGTTAGTTAAATACAGCCGTTATACTGAACATGGCTGTTACTATTTTTTAAGAGCTTGGTTACCTCCCAAAGTAACGTGCTCTCCAGTTACGGTGATTATGCACAAGCTTTTAGCAGGTGATTGGCAGTTATTGCCCGACGTGGCTATTACACATCTTCAATTCAGTGTGAGTTTTTTTGCTGCAGAGGTCAAGCTAATGCAAGCGTTCCAGCCTCATTTCCATCACTCATCACTGTCATTAAAAGAAAAGTGGACTGATGAGAGCTCTGCCTCTCCAGAGGCCGACTAATGACCACATTCTGTACATCAGTCAGGATGTTAACTGTCAGCATGACGCGGCCTCTCACTATAGCAGTCAGGAATAAATCTCAGTGGAGAATGCCGTGTTAACATTTCACTATTACATAATCACAGAGTCAAATTTCTTCTAAAGAAAAAAAAAGGATTAATTGTTAGACACAGTTAACTAGACATGTGAAAGAAGGCTAAAGTAGTAGATGGTATGTTAAAATTTAAAGAGGAAATCTGTATCTCCTAATTGAATTTTAAAGTAGCATGTTACTAACTATTGTCTGTTTTAATTTGGTTAAAAAAAAGGAGGTCATAGTTTTTCTATTACTACATTTGATTAAATCCAGAAACCAGAGTCTAAAATGTCCCCAATCTAAAGACTGAGGTTTTTTCACTACTTTGTTTTTTCCAAATTAACTTTTTATTTAACCATACAGACTTCCTGTTTAAATTTTGACTTCTTCATAATCATTTTAACTCACAGGTCTTATGTCCTTAGACACTGACTGATGTCAGCATTCCTATGATATGGGTTTCCACCACAGCATTAAATCCATCAGTAATATTGATTGAGATTAATGCCATCACATTTTGCTACTACTTAACTATTAACACATAAGTATCTTGTGAATAGTCATTATTTTTGTTCAGTAACCTATTTATTTATTTATCTGACAGATACTGTGGCTGTTGAGTAATATCCCAGTTGGAACCATGTTTTTATATAATATAGAAGAGAGCCTAATTATTTATGTCCATTTATGATTCATTATCCATGTTGCTGTTTATCTGCGCAGGTGTGTCTTTGATGTCTTTACATAACAGAGTGTCTGTCAGTTCTCTGATCTCTGGTAATCTGATCTCAGGCATTATTAATGTGTTATGGCTGTAGTGACCACACAACAGTATATTATTTCTAGAATTTGTAGAATTACAGTTTACACTTCAGACCTGTGGTGTCACTGTGGAGCAGTGCTAGCAAAGATTAGCAAGCTCTGGTCAGGCTACACAAAGACAGTCACTCATTAAGCTCAGCATTGCACAACTATGCCGATGTTTTCACTCAACAGCAGCATTATGTTCTCTGCCACTGCTGCTGTTATATAACTGAAAGTGGCTATTTTTATGTTTTTTGTGGTTCAGTGGGTCAGTTGCTCAAAAACTAATTTGAATTTAAGGGGAAAAACAGTATAACAGACTGTTGACAATAATGCCTGCTTTTGACAGGTTTTTAAAAAAAAATTTACCACTCAATAGTTAACACTTTATAGAATCCCCAAGGTTGTATGGCCTAAAACCTATCGTATATTTATCACAACAAAATCAAAGAAAGCTTTTTAAAAATCTTATTCCATATTTCCAAAACTTCTCTTTGTGAATGTTCAGGTCAGAACATTAACCACAGGGGACAGATTTTTCTATTTTAACTGCATTAACAAATTGGCCAAAAATAAATAAATAAATAAATACATAAATTTCCAGAAGAAGGTTGTTATTGTTTTAATAAACTGTAAATTTTGACTATTTAATGAGCTGCTTTTATATAGTGTTTACTGCTGTTATTTGACAGAGTTGGCCCTCATATTGCTAATTTAGCATATACTTCAAAATAAAAGACTTTATTTTTGGTCTTTTATTTTAAAAGAAAAATGGAATTCTTTCAAAAAACATAAATGCGTCATATACGGAGATGCTACAATGGCCGAAGTGCAAACGCATATGGAGGAAAAAGCAGGTGTCATAAGAGGTAACCCTGTGCTTAATGCGGGGACTTGGTATCACCAGGCCAATCCCACTTTCAGACCCAAGGAGGACAGAGTCCCATATGATACAAGAGAGATCAGTGCTCTCAGATACCTACTGCAGGACATCCTGAACAGGCAGCACTTGTGTTATACCAGACTGGTATCTGCAAACAGCAGGACTTCAGACTCTAAGACTCAGCTGGATTGGCTTTACATGCAGTCAGGAGCAGCTGGAAGAGGTTTTCAGTCATAAGTCCAAGTCTAAAACAGTGGAGAACCTCAAATGTGGGTACTGAAGAGAACAACACAGCTAACACAGATAATAATCATACAACAGCTAAACCGGACAAGAGCATCCAAGACCTGCAGGAAGAAAGAAGTCACCCTGCTGCAGAGCTGTGTGTGCAGTCTTCAACCTAAACCACTGAGGCTTCACACACAGACAGGCTGATCTGCTCATCCAGGGAAGGAGCAGCGACACCTGGAAGAGCAGCAGAGGTTCAGCTGTGAACTTACTGAGCTTAAAAGTTAAGCTCTGCACCAATGAGACCCTTCTTTGAAAAAAAAATAAAAGCCACTGAATTTGGACCAAGAACTGCATAAAACCAAAGCCTCATACTTCAAAGTATGAGGCTTTGGTTTACATAAAGTCACGGAGGAGCAAAAACAGGAAAACAGCAACATCGCAAATGAGCTTTCAAAAGAAGAGGCAAAGAAGACTTTGTATCTGCAGGAGACCCTGCAATGAAAGCAAGAGAAGAAAACCATTATCACCATCATCACTGACCGAACTCGAGGCCCGAACTAAGATCATGTCAGAGAAAAAGGTCAAAAAAGGAAGTACAAACCATGGCTAATTAAATCATTCACTTCACTGACCTCAACACAATCATCAAAATGATGATTATATACAACTACAAAGCTTTTTAGACTTGGGTTTACGCTCTGGATTAAGTTCAGATGCAACTTTTGGTTTAGGTTTAGGTAGAAGAAGCTGTTTTTTTTCCTGACCTGAAGTAAAGTGTTTCCAGTGTCTGAACACAACTGTGAAAAGTGCAGAGTTTTTGATGGGAAAACATTGTAGTGAACACATCACTGATATAATCAATGATAATGTATTTGAGAATGTATTTACTGTTTGCCCTTGAGCTGTTTCTTCAACAGCAAACAGCAAAAACTGATATTTGGTTGTTGATAAAGAGACTGGACTACATCAGAAGAGTTCAGCTTTGACTGAATGAGTGAATTATTGGATATGACCAATAAAAAAGCATAAAAACAAAATATCAGAATAGTGATGAGTCATTTTAGTACAAAAGGTAAACAGGATAGAAAGAAATGTTTTAAAAAGAACAATGCAGAATTTAAATAAACTGTACTTTTTGCTTTTTTTTTTTTTTTTTTTTTTACTAAAAAAACAGGGTTTTTTAAATTTTTCGTAGTTGTTTTCTTAAATATACTGTATTCCCCATGCAAACAAGGTATTTGCAAGGAATCTCCATGTGTGTCACTCTTCTTTGGCCATCTTAACAACTATTTATCCGATTGGTTCCGAATCGCATTCCTTTGCAGATATACAGGAATAACAAACACAGGAATGTGCTAGCTGAGTTATGGCTGCACTACTTGCACCACTCCAGAGGCAACTCGGGATCCGCCTCATAAGCCTCTGTGTAATAGAAGTGCTTAACCCGCAGATCTCTTTTTGAAACATCATTTTGATCATAAGTGGAAGGAGAGAGAATAAAAAGAAAAATTTCATTGAATCATTTGATAATTACGACCGCTCTGCTGCACCACCCTCAAAACGTATCCCGCTGTGGGTGTTTAATAGAAAGGATTGATGCAAGACTGGGGACATCTACCCAGAATACCCCATATGCATTATTAATAGCGATTAATAAAGTGCTGCTCACATGTTATGTAATCACTGACATCCACATGGGTCATCCTACTGCTGACCAGCAATTCATCGTGCATGCTTTGTGAAGTGACTCTCCTTCCTATCCTCACGCTTCTGTTACTTTTGCAGGAATCACCACAGTGCTGACCATGACCACGCTGAGCACAGTGGCCAGAAACTCTATTCCTAGAGTATCCTACGTAACCGCCATGGACCTGTTTGTCACCGTCTGCTTCATGTTTGTCTTCGCTGCCATGATTGAGTACGCCATGCTCAACTACTACTCCTACAGTATACGCAGACCTCCCCCAAAGAAGAGAATGGTAAGCCTGTGGTGAGTGTATGAGTAATGAGTAGCAAAAAGGAGGACCACGTGCATCAAACTTGCATTCTTTCTAACAACCACCAGGGGGCGACTTATTGTTTGCAAAAAGGAGTGTGATTATATAGAAGGCTATGAGAAAACAGGCCTATGTTTCACTTGATTTAGGAGCTCTGTAAGCACTTTTTCAGTAGGTTTATGGTCTCAATCACTCGCTTGAAGTCTTATTCAGTCCAACCCGAGGGTTCATTTTGTAAATTATGGTCCCATTTAGAGTGAAACAGACAATAAACCAAATTTTCTCAGGAGGTACTTATTCAGCAATGGGGTCTCAAAAATTCTTTCTACAGCTGCATTATGTGAAAGATGAAAAAAATAACAAAACAGATTTCTTAGCCATTTGTACTTTTGTAAATCAGCTTGTTTGGTTTACAATATGATTGAACACTGTAATTAACTTCAACATCCCAGAAATCCTTGTGTCCTGCAACTAGCTTATTAGGCTAATGATAATAACATACGTCAGTATCAGCATCGTTTTACTATAGTTGATGACCTACAAAGAAGTAGCCCCATTTAGAGTGAAACAGACAATAAACCAGGGTATGTTAGGGGACAGCTATATTGTGATGGACTTGTCACTAGGATTAGGATTCAACTTTATTGTCATTGCACGTGTATAAATACAGGGTAACGAAATATATACTACTGTATGAGAATGCAGTGCTCTTTGTGTGGTAGCAGCCAAAATCCCAAACTTAAGACCACTGTTTCCCAACCACTGTATGTGCCGCAAGAAATGATCAGGTGTGCCATGGAAGATTATCTGGTTCCACCTGATTAGTATTCTAAACCAGCGATCCCCAACCCCGGGCCACGGGCCAGTACCGGTCCGTGAGTCGTTTGGTACCAGGCCATGAGAGTTGAGGTGGGTGTGAAATTTATGGTTTTCAGGGTTTTTATCATTTTTTATTGTGATTTTTTTAATCGTATTTATTGTTAACTTGGTTTCCCTGGGTCTTTTCCTGTGTCATGAATAAAGCTTCTTTTTTTTGGTACCAGCACTGGTTTTATTTTGTTGTATTTATCCGCGACACCTTAAAGGCCGGTCCATGAAATTTATTTTCGGACAGAAACCGGTCGGTGGTGCAAAAAAAGGTTGGGGAGCGCTGGTCTAAGCAACCAGCAGAACAATTACATTCTCTTCCACTAAAGGGCAGTACAACTACACTTCCTACAAGAACTGGGTAGCCAACTGCCATTAAAACAGAAGAAGATGAAGAAGAAATGAAATAATAGTCATGCTGTGAGACGACACAGTGCATAATAGCAATAACTAAATATTTGAAAAGAAAAAGTGGTCTATCTGACCTGGGTCCTGGAGAAAACTCCGACCCAGATGAAGGCCCTAGCATGAGTAGTGGTCAGAAGAAAGCAAAAAGGTATACTGCGAACAAACCGAGCCAATTTCGCCATTTTTTCTAATGTGAATTATGTGCCGTGGTTCCACAGGGTTGGGAAACACTGCTTAAGACTATAAAATGGTACCTGAGGCCAAAGAGGCTAGGTCCAGCCTTCATATGAACAAGAGCAAGAGAAGAAGGGATTCCAAGAAGAACAAAAACCCACAAACAAATAAAGACAGACTACAGACCAGAGCTGGACTGCGATAATAAAATCAGCCCTGGCAGTTTAAGTCCAGACAGCCCACCATGATCACTCTTACATACACATTATGTATATATTTCATTTTGTTTGATTATTGGTATTAGAACAGATTTTATTCAGGTTGGTACAGTTGTTGTTGGGTTAGGATAGTTGGTTTGCACTACAGCATGTGACAATTAAAAGCTGAAGTTTAACTATTGCAGTGGCTCAATGTCAAAGTAGCTATTTACTTTACCTGAATCCTTGAATCTCTCCCTTCCTAATTATGTCCCTCCATATATTTTCTTACAACCTTCTTCTGTTCTTCTATTTGCCACCTTTCTCCACCTCTTCCTCACTCAGTTGTTAGGACTCCTACTCCTGCACATCTCCACAGTTTCTGTCTTGTCATAAGTAGAAAAAAGGTGACCAGACTATATTTTTATCCCTTTGTTTCCCTTTTAGATCTTTGTTTTCATTGTAACCACATTTCCAGTTACCTGTTTAGGAATTATAGTTTAAGGTCTAGCCCTTTTACAAAGTTGTTGCCTATTTGGAACACCCAAATGGAAAAGCTTTGAAAAACAAAACTGTAATGTCAAATTTATGCATGAAACTTGAAACCCTTGAAACACGAAACCCTAGCAGGTTGCTGACGACCTGGTGGGTGTAAAGTGCTTAAGATGTCTGAAGAGGAAAGAAAGTGACTGAATACTTTCTTTCAGTGTCTTCGCTGTAATCACACCAACCTTCAGAAACTGATATTGATTCGATCCATAGGGTGCACACACATATATATATATGGGAAATACACAATATCTACCCAGGAGTTTGACATGTCCGTATTAGCACATGTGTGCAGCTGAATGCATTTCTTTTCTACCCGCCACTCCTGTATGAGAGCCTACCACTCTGTGTGGGCGTTCTCAAGGCTGCACCTGCCGCGAATGCTTTAATGGCGTCGGCGCACATCTACTAAGACTGAGTCAGCCACTGTTGCTGTCATTTCCCTCTCTCCAGATCCCCTCCCTATTCATTATTTTCTCCCAGTGTAGAGGAGTTCTGCTGAATGTGTCTCAGGGCTAAAACAGACTGCCAGCTCAGGCTGAATAATTAAGTTGTGTTACATACAGTCCCCTCCTCTGCATCTCTGACTCTTCACTGTATTCTGGCCCGCTCTGTCTGTGGGGAAGCCCCCCCCCTCCCAAATCACCACCATTCGTGTTGTTCCCTTGTACTGCCCACTCCGTCAAATCTCTTACTCCACACGACATATCTAACGGTTCCTCTCTCTCGCCTACCACCCTTCCTTTAACAGGGTAGTGGAGGACGGGAAACCTTTTTAAAAAGATTTTAACCCAATTAGTTGGTCTCGCATGATTTCATAAACATCAGGGAGAGAGTCATGTAACAAATTTTCTCAGGAGGTACTTATTCAGCAATGGGGTCTCAAAAATTCTTTCTACAGCTGCATTATGTGAAAGATGAAAAAATAACAAAACAGATTTCTTAGCCATTTGTACTTTTGTAAATCAGCTTGTTTGGTTTACAATATGATTGAACACAGTAATTAAATTCAACATCCCAGAAATCCTTGTGCGGTTAGAAAACTACATTGATTCACAAAATGTTATTGTTGGTACTGGTTTATTTTTTTGGTATAACTAATAACAGCAGAAATATGAGAATGGCACATCGCTCAAAAATCTATTCAGCTTATCAATAGTGTGCTGAAAGTTTGAGTTTTTAAGCACTCAAACACATCAATAAATATATGCCATCGCTTTGTGTCTTTGTATGATTTCTCATTTTTCCAAAATAGAAAGATTATACAGTGTGATCATTTACTGAAGGCACAATTTCTCCTTTAAGACTTTAATGAAATATAGTGCAATACAACAAAAAGGTCACTGCTTGAAAATCTTAGCCACCATCTGAAAAATGGAGCTGTTCATGGAGTGGTAGTGCTCAAGTCTTCTTGTTATGTCCTGCAACTAGCTTATTATATGTCAGTATCAGCATCGTTTTACTATAGTTGATGACCTACAAAGAAGTAGCCCAGGCTCGTGGCAAAATGTGAAATAGTTTTGAACCTAAAGTATTTAAGTGGAAAGAAGAATGTATCTTGTTACGACTCCTCAAAGAGGACACATCATGCTGGCAACCATCACATCACATCAATTAGTATGTGTTTGGGCTTTCTTGTTTTCACAGAAATAACTGCACTACATCCTTTGCAAAGATTTAGTCTAGAAGCCTGATAGTAATTTTATGTTTTTATGCTAAAAATTAAGCTAACATCCACTAACTACCTAAAAAGAAAAAGAAAGACTTGCAACATAGCCAGGATATGTGTAATGCTACAGTTACAGGTGGTTGGAGCCCACAACCCAACCAAAATTATTGTAACTGTATGCAATGAACTTATAATCTTGGGTGACAAGGTTTGCAAATAGTTGCAGTTAGCTGTTGTCTTCTGAGTATCTTTGGTGCCTCAAGACAATGATAAAAAGGCTGGTGTCCCTGCAGGTTTTAGATGTGTCCTCGAACCAACACAGCTGATTTAAATGGCTAAATTAGCTCCTCAACATGTCCTGAAGTTCTCCAGAGGCCTGGTAACGAACTAATCATGTGATTCAGGTGTGTTGACCCAAGGTGAGATCTAAAACCTGCAGGGACACCGGCCCTCGTGGACTGAGATTGCCCCCGGTCTATTGTCTATGTCAAATGGACAATAGACTTAATGCACTTAACATTCATCAGCATAGACTGACCAACTGATTGCAACATGTTGACAATCTGTATATGTTTATACATTAGTAGGCAATTATATGCAAACCTTTGCCATTCTGAGAGAAATTTCAGTCAGTCTTAGTCTGACTGTGATTGTGTGGAGACAGGTTGTCTCCCACCAGGCAACCTGTGCAATTGCATTTCGATTAAAATATGGCTGCCGCAACTACTTGCAGTTGGTCACTGAATGTGAAAAAGTTCATTGCAATCACTAGGTAACCATCGGTTTTGCTTATTGGAAAGACACTGCCATCCTACTTTTATATTAGTGTCAAAAAATGTCTTCAGCCGAACATCAGGTACACTTGTTGACTAACTAAAGCCTCCAAATGTAAAATTGCTAAGTTAGCTGCGCCGCATTGACGAGATCTGGACTTTCTATGCCTAGCTATGGCTTGTAATTTTGATGTGACAGTCATTGCTCTGGGAATAGATTATGTAAAGTTTTAATTAATTCACCTATTCTCTCTCTCCATTTTTATCTCAGGCCTACTCATCTTTCAACATGGGTCCCACCCCTCGACCTATGATGCCCATGGGCAACTCCTTGTTCTGGCATGACTATGATGACAGTTGTCTGCATGAGTGCCTGGATGGAAAGGACTGCAAGAGCTTCTTCTGCTGCTACGAGGAATGTAAAGAAGGCGGCTGGAGGAAAGGACGGATCCACGTCAACATCCGCGAGCTGGATGCCTACTCCCGCGTTTTCTTCCCCACTTCGTTCTTGCTCTTTAACATTGTGTACTGGGTCAGCTACCTCTACCTCTAGTCTGTCTCAAGCCGTGATGTGTGGGCACTGCTGAAACAGCCCGCGGCACTTTGCACCACGGCTTGTAATTTGAGGTCAGTGCTAAACGTAGGGGAAGAAATGAGGTGGATCTGCTGTGTAGGACTTGTGAGGCTGCTGCCTCTGGAGTGATATGACGTATTCAAAAATACATGTGTGCTGGCGTGCACAATGTAAAGGCCATGATACTTTGAGCAGTGCCACTCCACCGTGAATAAATCGCTTAGCAGTAGAATAACAAGCCGCCAGCATTAACTTGAATGGATGGGTCCCACTTATGACTCTCTCAGAAACCAAACAACAGACAGCTGTGACTTCAGAGACATTTGGGAACAGGGGTTGCAGAGCTGACTCTTGGTCGCGGAGATGGCGAAGCACCCATAGTGCCTTCTTTAGAAAGGGTGCGGCACCGAGAGAAGCAGCTTCAGAGTTCCCTTCATTATCTTTATTACCTCATCCATCACACCGCCGCATGCTGAGCTGTTTAGTCTTTGATGAAACAAACCCAGAACACAGTTCTCACCACTGGAGATGTTTAAAAACCAACGCTCACCATTCATTTCGTAGCACATTAGTTTTAGTTGTACCCTAGAATTAGTTCCCTTTTTGAGAATAGTTGTTTTCTTGTTCTTCTTCTTATTGGAACTAGTTGTTCTTTCACAGCAGGTCACATCAGCTGTTACTTGTTAAATATGGGTTCAAGTCAGGGGCAGTGGTTGTATGGTAAAATCTTATTTATTGAGTCAGTGACTTTTTTGTTGAACATGACTATTTTGTTTGAACATGCCATTTACAGTATATGCCAAGAAGATTTGGGAGTTTTTAATGAATGCTGGGCTATATTCGCACACAACAACTATATAAAGACTGCATAATGTCTGCAGACTGATCTAAAGCTACCTGGGCATATTTTGTATGTTGCAGTAAACAGATTGGGGTTGGAGTACTGCTGCTTTTTTCCAAGAACACATCAGTTTAAAACAAAAGGGGTTTTTTTCTTACTTAAACAGACTTTGAGTTTTTAATATAATTTATGCCTTACTTAGGCTTAAAGGAAAAATTGGATATTTCCGAAATTGTACTTTATATTCTCAAATAATGGTCTTTATTTAGCTCTTTATTTAGTTTACTGGTAGAAGACTTCATTTGGGGCTTGTAGGTTTATTTAAGAGAGAGGTTTTAATTCCAAATGTATCGTCTTTCCAGTAAAAGCAAAATGAACCCTTTTTACTGCATTTAACGTTTTTCTATATAGGGTCTATGTATACAATTTATAGCTGAAATACAGCGACAAAATATTAACTGGCCTTTTTCCCTGAATGACATTATCCCTCCTTAATTTTTTTATGATCCAACAATTTACTTGTGCTTCCTTCAGGCACACTTACCTTAGAGAATAAAGCCCATGGCTTTCTTTGCCAAGAGTTCATTGAGGAGACTGATTAATGTCTGAATATGAAAGTAGCAGCCAGTAGCTAGCAAGCCTGATACAAACACTGAAACTTGGGAGAAGCATCCAGATCTGCCTAAAGGGATATCTGCCAGGACCTGTAAAACTTACAGTTTTTGGACTTGTAAATTCTTTGGCAACTAAAGACATAAGTTAGCACTTTTACTCTTTAGGTTAAACAGTAACTAGTTAGCGAGCTTTACGTAGAGCTATTAAACAAACTTTAGTCTTTTTGTTTTTTTCTGATTTGACAGTTGTTAAATACAGTTTACATTTGGCATACCGAAATGAGAATATACACTGTATATAAAAGCTAGCCAACGGCCATTATGATTGGTTCAAGTTCAATGTTGAAGCCTTTAGCTACTTTGAAACCAGGTGTGATGAGCAACTGGATGGTTCAAGTAAGACATCAAGGAACGCTGCACTCTCAAAAGGTAGCAACTTGTCTGTTACAGTGTAGCCCCGCTCTAAAGCATACCCTAAATAATAAAGTGTTTGCTGAAGTCATAGATAAGCTGAGCCAAAAAATTTTCAGTGCAGTCACCCGCCTTGCTGGCCACTGGTTTATGGGATGTCCACACTGGCTTCACTATTCAGATCTATCTTTCATTCTTTTATATACAGTACATACATATTGAATAACATTTTCTCATTCAACTTCAGGCAAACATATTTTAACCCCCCCCCCCGGAAAAAAAAATTATAAGCTACAAATGATATAGCTCTGAGTAAAGACAAATTATTGTGCCAGCATGAAAATAGTTAAACAGGTAAAATTCTGGCCACAAGCCACTTAAACCCTGAAGAAATGCATATATGCTGCACCTGGCCCGTTCAGTTTCAGAATTATAGCTTGAGTGTATTAAATTGAAGCCCTGATGAAAGCTTCAGTTTTGCTTACTTTTTATTTTCAGTCGAAAAATGAAAGGAATCTCTGATGTCCTGCCAGGCCCTTAAGGCACATCGTCCTGTGCCCAGGTGGAAATGATCCCAGGTACTGTAAAATAGGTTCTACATATTGTGATATCACATACACAAATGCACACACACAAAAACACACACAGATGCTACATTGGACAGTGTTGAAAAATGGATGATACAAGATTCTTCTTGATGACTCTAAATGGAGTCCCACATCCCCTCCTCAAACATGTAAAATTGATGCCATATGTGGAGGCGTGCAGACACACGTTGGACTGGGCCAGTGGCATTTCAGACATGCTTTTGTTTACTGTAAGGTGTTTTTTGCAGTTGTTTGGCTTTGTAGAACAATCAGCCCTTTTCCTCTCTCTTTCCCAACACACACACTTTTTCCCTGGTATTTGTATGTTCAGAGAAAAGCTTTTATGTAAGTTGTATCTAATTAATGTTTCTATTTTCATACAGGTATATATGGAATGTATGTTAGGCCAGTAGCAAGGCCACAGTCAATCTGGTTTCAGTTCAGTCAGTTCGAGCAGCTTAGATGAGTTTATATTTAAGGATCCCACATATTTTATTTATGTGGCCTCCAAGAGCCATTTGTGTCCTGTCCAGAGGTTTTTAAGTAAAAATCAAATAGCCTCAAGGGACGCTGGACAAAACAACAGAACAACCAATTAATTATGGGCCACATCTTATTCTGCTTATTTAACTTCTTCTTTTTGATTTTACCCCATGAAAAAAATGTATGGACATCTTCAAAAACTAGGAGATGTTATATTTCAAATGACGTCTCATATATTGAGGCATTACACTTTTCCTGATAAAATATTTATCATTTGGATTTTCAAACAGTTCAACTTTCTACAAAAAGGAACTGTAACCCTAACCCTAAAAAGGAACGCCAATAACCTTGTGATAGTTAAACTCTTAACTTCTACAAGGTTACGACCAACCAGCCTAGGGTTAGAGCAGGGGTGCCCAATCCTAGTCCTCGAGAGCTACTGTCCTGCAGCTTTTAGATGCATCCCTACTCCAACACAGCTGAATCAAATGGTTTGATGACCTCTTCAGCATGTCATCAAGTTTGGCAAAGGCCTGATAACAAGACATTCATTTGATTCAGGTGTGTTGGAACAAGGATGAATCTAAAAGCTGCAGGAAAGTAGCTCTCGAGGACTAGGATTGGGCACCCCTGGGTAAGAGTATAGAAGGGTGGGGCTGGGTTATGTTCAACCAACTAAATTGTCAAATCTAGAAGATGCCATCTTTCAAATTAAATCTCATGGGAGTCCCATATTTAAGCCAGTGGGAGTGTCCCCCCAAGAAGGACATGGACTTTCATAGAGGATCATTAGGGGATCCATGTCCCTGTTGGGGGGGACACTCCCACTGGGCTTAAATCTGGGACTTTCCACCATTTAACCTTAGAAGCTCCTTAGACTACGATGACCTTGCATGACCGAGAACCTTCACAGACATCAATCTATGTAACTAACTGTGTAAGAACTGACTGAATTAACCAGAGCTTGGGCAACACCGCAGTAAACTCTCCTCACCTCTGATATTTCTACTACACTTTATAAGTGTCTTAGTCCATGTAGATACTTCAATAAAATCAAATATCACTATTTTCTACGTCTTAACAAAAACCACCTGTGTGTTTCAATTGACTGGGACCTGTGTTTATAAAGCCTCTTTGCAATCAGAGTACTAACCCAGGATCAGCACTGGCAAGCATAATGAAGTCGCTCATGAGCCTCTCCCAGAGACCTCATCACCCCCATTAAAATTTCCCAGCTCGTGTGAAAAGTGGAGAGTCATTGGCACAGAAAAGGTGTCAAAAAAATCACTTCCCCTTTTTGCCCTGCTCACCAAGTTTGTTGTGATTGTCAGTGAGATCTCTGAGGAGTTGGGCAGGGCTGTAGGATTTTTTTTAAAAGCCACTCTGCTCTTGGATCAGCACTCCAAGGGGAAATATTTTATGAAAACTGACTCTGGAGTGAAATAGATATCTTTTTTCTAGTGCGTGGTACATTGCTTATATTAATAAATAACGTTTTGGTCAAGTGCTACTGTGATGTCTTTTTGTGTGAAAGTCTTTAAGATTGTTGCTTAATGCTTAGTCAAGAAAAAAAGTTGAGTGTTACAGTGAGCCTCTGGTAAAGTGCTTCAATTGCTTTGCTGGACGTTGTCAAGCAAAACAGCTGAGAGGGTTTGGAACTGTAAAAAGACAACAACTACAATTTTTCCTAGGTGAATTTCCGTCACTGGGGGTTTACTTTTTACGCAAAGGCGGATCTAGTCTATATGCTTCCTACTATCCTTTCACTGGACTTCAATGCCATGTCACTTTGGATTTTTACTCCCAGTTTCCAAAGGTTTGAAGAAGATGGATTATTGATATCATTACCAAAAGTTTGACCATGTGTCAAAGCCAATTCAGAGACTGTAGATGACCATAATGCTACAATACACTAAGGTTGAGGTCATAAAAGCTACAGATGCATAACTCTTTTGACCCGAATTTGCCAAAAAATGTCAGTTCAAATTTGCTTTATTTGTAGAGCTCCAAATAAGCCTCACCCCGCGATCACAACCTCGGTGACTTTGACCGAGGCATGACTGTTTGTGTCATGCCTGTTGGTGTCTGAGTGATTTCAACACTCCTGACCTTCCTAAAGTGTCATATACAACCTCTAGAGTTTATGCAGGAAGGTGCAAAAAATCTGCTGGTGATAACAATTTGCAAATGGAAACAACTTGTCATTGAAAAAGGTTAGGAGGAGAATGTGCAGCCGCTTCAAGCTAACTGTAAAGTTACTGTAAAATTGTGTTATAATAGCAATAGTATTTTAATAACAATATTGAAAGAAAGTACTTTAAGGACAATGGTTCATATGTGAGGCTTGCAAAGTTGGCACTGGAGGAAGAAGTTTGTCAACCAGAAGATATGACTGTGTCTCACTCAACACCTTGTTTTAACTCTTTAATTGGTGTCACCAGCACTGGCTCTTTACTTTCCGTTTCAATCACTGGCTGAGTTTAGGCTCCAAAAACACTTTGGTTTAGGAAAAGATTGTGTTCTGGGTTAAAATGCACCCATTCACAACACTAACCTTCAACATGTAACATGACACTCACTCAGAGCATTTCAAGTGGTCCTTTAAAAGCTCTCATATTGAGGCTCAGATCATACTGTTGTCATGACCTGGCACATCATGCCACCCACACCAGAAGAAACCCCTGTGGGATGCCAGCGGTTTTGACAAAAAGGATAAATCATTTGCCCTGCGGACTGACAAGTCTTTATGGCTCTTCCAACCCTAAGGGGGAAAGACCATGTTAGGTTCCAGTCCTGTCAGTCTAGAACATCAAGGTTGAGGCTGCAGTGGACACAAGTCTACCAAAACTGTTGAAGACAGAAAACAGCGAGTCTAATGATTTGCTGCTGAGGCTGCAGTCTGTCGGCTCAATCAAGACAAAGGACCTGATTTAATTACATGTTGTGCCTGCACACAGTGACAAGTAAGAGCTGAGAACTCAGAGAGTTTTGCGACTGATCCTGTTGCATATGTATTTCTAGGAGTTCCTTTCTAAAGGGGTAAAATATAGCAATCAGGCTTAACATTATGACCACTAACAGTGACAATGAATACAACTGATTATCTCTTCACCATCACACCTGTTATTGGGTGGGATAGGGAGCAAGTGAACATTTTGTCCTCAGAGTTGATGTGTTAAAAGCAGGAAACAGGGGAAAGCGTGAAGATTTAAGTAAGTCTGACAAGGGATACTTAAATTGAGGGTTAGGGTTGTATTTTCTTTTTTCCATTGCCAATTCTATCATGAAAATACACTTTGTCACAACAAAAGTGTCTCAAGCTGGTTTTATTAAAATGAGTTTAGTAGACTTTACTGAAATCCTCGGAGTCTCTAAATGTGAAACACCTTTGGTTTTCAGGATTGCTTATATGTCCAGTATGCACTCAGTATTCACTGATTAAAGAATAACCTAATACGAAGAACTCTTAATAACAAATTCTTTGAGTCCTCTGATGAAGAAATTTCTTATCCACAAATATGGTTAAAGAGAAAATTCAACTAAGTGACCCAAGAAGGTTTCATTTGATGAAGCTCTTGGTGATATTATCTGTAACCTTGAAATGACTACTAAGTGCCAAATTTACAGAAAATGTATTTGGCTAGTGCACACTTATTGGTTTTATAGACTTTTAATTCAATGTTCTGATTGGTAAGTTCACAAATTAGGACATCTCCATACAAAGAATGATTTACAACTGTCCTGAGGCAGTCTGCCTGCCTAATAACAATGATACCACTAATATCCAGTGACAGATGCATGAGCATGTCACTGCTTTACCCCGAGTTTGGTGACCTAGTTTGAAGCAAGCGGCATGAACAGAGTACAAGCGAGAGACAGACAAATAAGTGGAGTCAAAGGGTGGCTGTTCCAGCATAGCTCCACCACCGCAAAAACTGGAAGAAGCTCCTGCCACCTACGCGGTGCAAAAAGCAGGATGGCATGCTTGCGCTGCAGTGAATGCGGAGAAAGAAAACCCCAGCACAGTGTAAAACTGAGCTGTCAGAGTACGTGTGTGTGAATTTAACTCATGGATTTGTTCATGCCTGTGAAATGACAGCTTTGCTTGAAAGAGGAGCTGACACGCCTTGTGAGAAAACCTACTGTAGGGAATATGTGCATGTTCACATACTGTACTTTCATAAGGTAAAATGTTCATGCGTGACCACATGGCTGCCTAAGTGAGGAGGGAGTCCTTTTAGTAGTTTAGTGTGTGTGCATTAATGTTACTACTGTGTTTGTGTATCTGTGTGTGTGTGTGTGTGTGTGTGTGTGTGTGTGTGTGTGTCTGTGATATGATATGAGAGTGTGTTTGTCACAGGAAAATAAAACAGCATTTGTGGTGTGCAGATGTAGGATTCAATGAACAGATACATCAGGTTTATATAGGACAATATACATTTCAGTCATTTACATGTAGTTAGATGGCTCCTATCTTATATCCCTGTGTTGGTGTTTTTCCTAAATCATCATAATTATGTTTGTCCAGGATCAACATTGCATCTGACCAATCACATTGTTGTGATGTTTAGCTTTGGAATGTGTAGAGAAAAAAATGAAATGCTTTTATTTGTATAAAATTCTCTTCTGGAACAAATGGTAAACATTAAAAGCATTTTCTTTATTAGTTTGTATAATATAATAAATATATTATCTAGTTAGATTTCCTACTACACAAATTTAGGTTACTCATGTTGGTTTGCTAATAACACTAGCTAACTCAAATGGCTAATGCTAACTGAATGCTCAGTGTGACTGGTCAGGTTATGCTAAAGGAACAACACCAAAACATGGATAAAAAACTGGTTCTGTCACAGAAACAGAAAGTGCCATGAAGAGGAGGTAGGTAAACTTAACCAAATCTTGAAGATAACCAGAGGAACCTAAAGTAAACCCAATGCAGCACTCGGAAACAGAAGGAACATTTGGCACCGCTAACGCTAGCTAAACACGTTTACCAAAGTTCTGTGTAATTCTTTTAGTATTGTTTAAGAAATGAAATGAAAAGGGTTTAAAAAAATGTTTGATGAATTTGTTTGATTTCACTTTCAATCATGTGTAACAAGTGATGGACACGATCCCAGTGCATCCATCTGATAGCAGTACAAATCACCAAACACGCTGAGTGCAAGTTACCATTTTTGTCACAGAAACGTGACGACATACCGCTACCTCTTAATTAAGAAATCTTTCAGTAGGCACAAGTGTGACTCCACATGGAGTTGTGTGGGAGGGTGTAGCAGCCAGACTGGATGTGGGCCAGAGAGTAAGAGTGAAGACTAAGGAAAGGAGTTGCTCTTTTCTTCTACCACTGTCATGTGGCATTGTGTTTGTAATATATGCACAACTGTTAACATGCTAACAGAAGAAACTAACATGGCAGATATTATAAAGCTCATTAAGTAAGCATTGTTGCTGCTAGCAATGCATTTAGTTATACTAACAGCAAAATTAACCCAGTAGTTGACACATAACTAAAGCTCAAAAACCAGGGAAATGGATAATAAGCCACAGGTGAACTCAATCAAGGTGGGAAAATAAAGGGGGGTCACAACACAGAAATCCACATGAGGAACTAACCTCATGTTACAGGAAGTAATCTGAGGAATAAGGATTGTACAGCAAGTAGGTAAGGACAAAGGAAAGTAACACTATACAAACTATTTGGTTATTAATACAATACTGTTGTGGTGGACCACTAGAGGGCTCCACTCACACCCAGTGTTGAGGCAGTGTGTTCCTCTGTTTTCGTCAGGCATGATGCCCATAGGACTCCGCTGCGTCCCCCATATGACGGGCCATACAGGGTTCTTAAACCAGGCAACAAACATTTCATTTTGGACTTTGGCGGTCGGCAGGAGGTTGTCTCTGTTGACAGACTTAAGCCTGCACATGTTATGCATGAGGATCAGGTGGTCCCGGCCCAGGCCCCTCGCCGCGGCCGCCCACCTGCCACCGGGCTGATGGATTCTGTTTTTTCCCCCAGGAGCGACCCACAATCAACGGAGTCCGAGTCGTCTGCAGCTTTTTCTGACCGCCAGTGCCAGCCTCGCTTCCGGGCTGGGTTGCCCTCTGTCAGTTCCCCACCCCCCCGGTTCAGCCGTTCCGGCCGTTTGCTTAAGCCCCGGGTCCTGGACTAGTTCTGCTGGGTGTTCGGGGGGGGCATGTGTGGTGGACCACTAGAGGGCTCCACTCACACCCAGTGTTGAGGCAGTGTGTTCCTCTGTTTTGTGGCGCGATATGAGCAGTTGATGTGAGAGACGAATAAAGAAGGAGTGAGAACTGAGAGCTCTGTGTCGTTGATGCTTACCTCCACACTGTCAACTTATTGGCTCTTTGTATGTTATTATTAATCAGTTAAGTCACAGAGACAGTGTCAACATGTCTGTGGAGCTAGATTTAAAAAATGAAGTGTTTTAAGTTACAGTTTTTATAGCAAGCTCAATGCCATTTCATCTAAGCACATATGACATCACTCATTACGGTTATTTTTTATGTCCTACATTGGTTTATATTAGCTAACTAGTGAAAGAACTAATAACTCAACAGAAAACAAGGAAACTAAAACATTAAAAAAAAATTTTTCACAAAAATCGAGTCATTTTTCTGTTGGACTGGCTGCTGCGATGGATTTTGTGTTGAAAAAACACCAAGGAAAGCTTGCCCAATTTCACTCCTTCCACTAAGTGGCGGATCATTGTTGGTTGGCTACACTGAACACAGCAGTTAGCCGTAATATTAGGGTTTGTTGAGCATTTTATAAATGAGGACTTTGTGAAGGAGAGGGTGTTCGAAAACAACAAGTTAAAGTATGATGTCGTCCTCCTCTATGTTTGATTTTTTCCCTAGTCTTGTATACAGACCATCCCACCCACCTGCTCATAGTGCTCTGTGAGGAGAGGGCTGAGCACTGCAATCAGCTGGCAGAGCAGATGTCCACAAGGACCAATCAGAACTATTTTATGCTACATTAAAGTGTAATTCAACCCCCAGTCTTTATTTTCCTGAGCACACCCAACCAGTTTGGATGGCAATAGGTTGAATTTGCATCACACCTTTCTTACGATTGCTCAAATGAGAATGCTAATACCCCTCAGCATCTCTGCAGAGGGGAAAACTTGCTACCTTTCTTTTTTTCGTTGTCATTTCTAGCATGAAGAATAATGTGGTGAAGCTAAAACATTTCCAGAATTGGCTAAAAGAATTTCTAAAACATTTTCTTTTATTTCTTGGTTTATCAAACACATTGTAGATATTTAAACCCTAGTGGGGGTTGTCCTTTAAGGGGATATTTGACCCACTACTAATCATGTGCCTCTTCACATGAGCCAACGTTTGAAAATAGGCATGGGCCATTATCTGCAGAGGTTTTGGTTAAAACCATGGTGAGACCTTGCCTCATCCTATCATGTGACCTATTGGGGTCACCCGACACAAGATGTGATAATCCCTGGTAAGGGATCATAGTTGGCTGTCATAAGCCACGCCCTCTGTTCAACAATGGTCGGTCACAGTGGACATAAGCTGTATCCCAATTCCTAGGCCACATCCTAGGCCGCCCACGTAGATTGGAGAAGGCTGGAAGTGTGAGGCTGTGAAATGGGACGGTCTAGCCTTCAGATTTGCATCACCACCTGTCTCAGTGGAGTTTAATAAACTCAGCCGTCTGCTGCTTGCTCACTAAAATATAACAGGACATTGGAGTAAATTCTCGACTATCTCACACTTCTGTTTAATGAGTTTTCTGTTTGACGTTTATTCAGCTGTGTGAAAACTATAACTTTAATCTCAGCCAAACCGATTTACTCAGGAACAAATAAAACACTGTAAAAAGCCAAACAATAACATTTTTAAGTTATCCAAGAGACTTTTATATCACGTTTAACCTGAGTAGTGAAAGACCGCAGGAGGTCGGAAAACGATGTGCTGGGAGTTCGCTGTTCTCGCCAGCTCTAGTGAGCCTCGACCTCCCAGTCAGCAATCGAGCTGGTGGGTAACAGACACTTCACGTCAGACACATCAGCGCACTTTTGCAAATATGTGATAGCTTGATAAATCGAGCAGATATTTGAAGTTTACACAGCTACATTCTAGCCTGAAAATATCTTCAAAGTTTATTTTGTGACACAGAAAGATTAATAAGAGTAATATTAAAACTAAGTAGCTGCCACCATTGCTGGAAAACGGAATTGGCTGGGCCACACCATGAATTCTGGGATATGGTGGGCCACGAAGGATAGACCCGACCCATCCGGGGAAGTGAAGGACGCATTTGTCGGTCACATTTGGAGCAGCCTTCGATTTGGGGCAGCCTTCGTCACCTGGCTATGACGTAATCGGCCTTCAAATGCGGCCTCCGAAGAATGCGGCTTAGGAATTGGGACACAGCTATAGATGGCCTCTTTCACTCCTCTTTTCTTCTGCCTTTTTTCACAGACTACCATAACTAGGATAACGACACAGACACATTTAGCAAATTATTAACAATGAATTTTAATAACTACAATGGACATTTGATATTTTTATGTGCCATAAACTAAGGTTTATGGCACAGATCAAGACAAAATCAGAGAAATCACCTTGCTTTAAGAACTGGGAATATTATTTAACTCTGACTGCTGATAGTGCAATTTCCTACATTCAGTTTCCACAGGCTAACAAGCACTGAGCCGACTGCGTGCTGTCTCATAAAGACAAGCCACACCACACGGCTCCTTAAACCATGACTTGAAAATAAAGAGGAGCTTTTAGTATTATTCAGCTCTGAGCGATGTTTTCAGATCTTTCCCTCAGGCTGTATGAACCACTAACAACATCAACTGTGTGCACAGGGCAGCCCGGATGTTGCCTGAGAGGTAAAGCTCAGGGCAGTGCAGTCTGCAAATAATTTAAACCAATTACACTTTTGATCTCTCCCCATCACACACACATAATCATTGCCTAGGTCCCACTTTTACTACAGTTTTCACATGCCGTGAGGTGGTTCACAGAGGGAGCGATCAACGTTCCTGAGGGTAGTGCGCCAAGTCAAACCTACCCCCTCCCGCTAACCTTCTACAACATCATATTAAACAGATACAGAGCTGGGAAGCATGTTTTTCAGGTATCCCATTATGATGGTACTGGTATGTAGAGTAGATGGCTATAATAACTTGATATCATTGCAATGACTCTATCTTGAGCAGATCTGAGCAGGGCTGACAGGTATATGAATAAATACCCCATACGTGCGTGTGTGTGTGTGTGTGTGTGTGTGTGTGTGTGTGTGTGTGTGTGTGTGTGTGTGTGTAGCCTTCACACATATTGCTCTCATGGTCCATGAAAAGGGAGTATCTGCAAGTGACTTGGCAGCCTGGACTGCCTGGTCAATTTCTACCAATATAACAATGTCATGTTAAATGAAGATTAATCATTTTGTTGCCTGGTGAAAAACATCAGTTGCTGGGAGCACACACTTGTGGGAATTCTTGGATGCATCTTGTAGCATTTCCAGTGCCTGTTTCAGGCGACGTGACGCAGGCACTAATAACAGACGGACTGGCAGTGCCACATCTCGAAAACAAGGTCTATTAAAAGCCGACTGCATTTCCAAATCTTCATCTCCAACGGATGTGGAGTATTTCTTGGTTTAATGTCATTATTTACAAGCATTAGGACCAAACATGAATTTGAATCATGTTAAAGCGTTTACTATTAAAGCCACAAAAAATGGCTGGTGGGGTTAGCTGGAAGGTTTTAAGGAGTGTTATGACTGAGGCTTATGAAGTCTGGAAAACTCTGCAAAAATAAACTGATTGTTTATCAAATGCTAGCCAATAAATATGATTATTATGATTGTCTTGCAAACCCAACAGCTGTCATAAAAGAAAACATACGAAAATTCAAGATAAGAGACCTGTTGAGTCAAACATACAAAAGTCAATCAGGGACTATTGTTTTTGTCACATAGTCTCGACCTGTCTTCACTGTGAATGGGTTTAGCTACACTGCAAACTATATACACAGCTTTAGGCTAAATGGTTACCTTGTGGCTACAAAAACGGGTTCATAACATTATGGTTTGCTGCATGTCTCTGATTCAGCTGTGCAAGGCACATATAAAGCTTCTTTTGGCTGCTCCCTTATTCACAGGGGGTTGCCACATCAGATGGTGGAGATTATTACAAAAGATGTCCTTCCTGATGCAGCCTTTCCAGCGATTTGCGATCTTTCTAATGTCAGCCATCTTTCGATTAGAACCACTATAGCTCCAATAATCATATTTCAGACAGGATGCTGAAACATGATCACTCTCATAAAGCCGAGGTGGCGAAAAGCATGCAGCAAATACACAGTAAAATTTGCATTCAATTAAAGGCGTGCTTCTAGTTTAAGATCCCTCTGATCTTGAACCAAAAACTGCAACTGTACCCAACTCTACTCAAAGACACAAAGATTATGTTATTTCAAGTTGTTGCCCATAAAACAATAAATGTGTCCCTGACCTTGAGCAGAGTTTGGGTGAAGGTGATTGTTGTGTGTAAATTTCACTAAAATCTGGCCAATACTCTGGGAGGAACAGCCATTTTTCTGAATTATAAATGGATGGACGGCACTACCGATGGGGTCATGGCTTATTGATTAATGTGGGGAGCGGAGGTTGGCTGTGCAGTGTGATCCATTAGACGAGCTACTGTAGCTCAAATTGCAGAAGGATGGCAAGTTTATCAAGTTCGACTAAAATTTTATGAAATCCAAACTAAATTCTTTTAGTTCACCTTCTATAAAACTAAAAGTTCATTACTTGTGTCTTGACCTCCTTTTTTCTATTTTTCTGTCACAGGTTTTGTTTGATATCTGCGGAACAGCCTCATGTTTGTCTTTCAAGACTGTAAAGGTTTTTTAAGATAACTTAAACTATTACTTAACCACATCTGCTAGCAGACTGCCTGCGACCTGTCTTCACTCTTTTATCCTTTACCTTGTTAGACATTACCTTTCTTAGAGTTCAAAAGAATTTACAGAGCAACACTCAACCAATAAGTACTCTTCATCACTACATGGACAGACAGCTCCAATTTTCTGTCTCAGGTCAAAGTCATATTTATTATGCTTAAAGTATTATTGTAAAAGCCTTTGCATCCCCTTCTTGATGGTACTTTAAAGTTTTATTTTCAGTTAAGAAAGGAGGAAAGTGGAAAAAATTGATTAGAGTGACAGCTGGTTGGAATAGCACTGCTGTAAATTTATGATGGGGTGATCCTTTCTAGTGATAATGGAAAAATCTGGACATGGGAGATTATCAATTTTCACTCTGCCTTAACCATCTGATTTTACTGCTCCAGCAGCAGGAAAAGCAGGATAAGCCAGATGGGGGGGATAACGTATTTCTGTGGGGTAATAACAGCGATGCCATTAGCTGATTTTAGGGAGCAGCATGTGAAATTCTTATGGTCAGTAATAAGGCTGCTGCTGGTGCTCATTTTTGATATGATGAATAGACCAAATCTGTGTTTTTCATGCTGAAGATGACTTATGATCAAAGCAAAGGGAATCACAAATCTGTGTCAGCAATCTCCTTTGTCAGTGTCTAGAGGGAATTCATCATTACAGTCATGCAACACTGAATTTTGATTGAGTCCTGATCAGTGACAGTATCAAATGAATTCAACAAGATATTCATTCATCAGCTGCAGCATGGAAAAGGCTGTACTGCGGGCTGCAATAAGAGCTGCTTAGCAGAACAGAAAAAGAACAAGGCTTCAGTCGCACTTTGGAGAGCAGAACAAGCTGTAATATGTACGTGAAAGTGGTACAAGTAGAATATCAAGTATGAATGAGCATTATTTGTAAATTATTCCGTGTTTGCAAGAAAGCACATCAGGAGAAGTTTACCATTTACACGGGTTATGTTATTTCTTGCTAATGGTTCTTGCTTTTACCGCATTTTTCTTTAACGGGATGGCGAGCATGGGAACCAAGACACAGTTAAGGAGGTCCATAAGAAAAATCAGAAAATTTTGAATGATTGAAACTGGAAGATGTAATGTTAGACAGTCCTCCTGATTCTATCAACATGTGTTAGGAAAATTGTCTGCCCTGTAAAAAAAAAATGTCTGCCTTTCTAAAGCACAACATTTAGGGCCAGTGTAATGTAGCTAGCAAAATGCAGTCTGGTAACAGCTATAACATTTGCTGGCACCGGCCCAGTCCTCCTCGTTTAGTCTTCCCCAGTTCTTGCTTAGAGTTATAGGGCTATACCGTCAAGATGCAGGTTTAGTTGTAGATGAAGGTTTAGTTAGCTTAGCCGTCTTGATGCTCTGGCATCATGACATACTTGTTTTAACCATGATGACAGGAACTTAAGGTCAAAGAGTAACTAGCAGAGCTAGCTAAGTTATTGCTAGACTTATTGCCATGCAGCTCCCTGAAAAATGTCATTTTTAAAAAGTGCATTAACTTGTGTACTTTCAAGGTGCTGATAGGAGGACTTTGCTAGCTAAGACTTTGGGTTTTTTTGATTTATAGATTTTCCACCATGATCTTCGTATTATTTGACTCTGATCGTTCACAATCAGAGAGTCAAACTAGTCAATGAATGAACCATGCAGTGTTTTCAGACTTAAGCGTCACCTCAGGTGTCTTTCTTCTGGGACACAGATTCCTTGTTTTCTGACTATATATAAACCTGCTTTGAAACTGAAGGAAACAGAAGGAAAATCAATTTTATAACTAACTGAATTCAAAATGTTGAGTGAATTCAATTTATTAACAAGTACTTCTGGTTCTTCTAAAGTCATATGTACTTCCCTACATCATGTATAGTATTATGTGTAATACGCATCAAAAAACTAATTTAGCCTTGAGTTAGTCCTCTAACTTAACAGACAGTGTACCCATCCTCACCTTTAATTTTTTTTATTGTTGCAATACACGGCTGCATCTCTCTGTCAGAGTGATTTTCAACACTGAAATTTCACACATGGGAAAACAAGATATTTCCAATTGCTCACAACAAACATTTCAATCATTCTATGCTACTGAAAAACATCTGTCCAAAAATATACTCATCTCTATCCATAATTGATGTTTTGATGCGCTGTGTGACGATATAAAAAGACACACGAGTGGCTGCTATTCCATTCCTTTATGCCTAGCAGAGTTAATGGACTCTTTACCATTTTTTTAATAATATGTGGCTTCCCGAAGAAAGTATTTCAAGATGGGATCTGTGTCCTGAAGCACCGGATGGTTGAGTTCATATCATTATGTGGGGATGTGGTCACTTATTAAACAGACTTCTCTGTATGGGCAAAGGCACCTGGCCTACTTATTGTGAATCATTTATGCAGCAAAAAATAGTTGTAAAAAACAATTAAAGCTGGATGGTTGGGTGGCAACTGCCTAAAGGCTACAGACAGAAAATTGTTGCTTCAAAGACTCAGACTGGTTTGAACTTGGCACAGAATATTTAATCATTAATAGAGGGTATGTGAAAGTCAAAGTGAAAGGCACCACTTTACACCATCACCATTAATTTTGGTTTGATCAAGGCTATTAACCCCTTGCAACCAAGTGGCAGTTCATTCATCACTCTGGGCAGGTCTCATGTTTGTGATTTTGAGATTAAAAAATCTTGTTTCCTCAAATAAAGCCGTCTGGTATTCAGAGTATTAAAAATGGAGACTAAGCATGGTCTCACTGCAGTTGCAAATTGGATAGTGGGATAAAAGCATGCAGTGCATGAACAAATGTATCTCCGGAAACCTGCAAAACATTTGGGCCTCATCTGAGGGTTTTCATTAATGGAAACTCGAGGGAAATCTCTTTTTTGGCTTGGTTTGTCTGACTTTCAGAAGTGTTTATAACTCAGCAGTGGAGAAAGAAGAGGGTGGGAGATTGAGGAAGGGTTAGGAGTTTTGGGCTTCATCTTATAAAGCAGAGTACCGATGGCTACCTTAATGCACCCTGTTTTTGTCTGGCTTCTCGCAGTTACGAATCTGAGCCTGGGGATGTGTCACCAAAATAGCTCCAGTTGTTGTTGCATAGAGTTACTGTATATCTCATTTCTGATCAAAACACAAATTTGTCATCTGTTAACCCACTGCTGATAAAGACCACAGACATTTATTGCAATCAATTTCTTCAACATAATTCTTTGAGTAAAACAAACATTTCACGGTACAACAACAGTGTGGTTAAATTTTAGTTCTTGGATGTATTGGTAATTTTTTTACTGCTAGCAACAGTTCCAGCAGATACAAAACAAGATTCATAGTCATGATCACCTCAACATTTATTCTCTGTTTATCTCCAGGTTTTTCTTACCAGCTCCTGAAGGAAAATATTTAATTCTAGCTGCAATTTGCTGCACAACGTGCACTAGATCCTGACTGATTTTTAAGGTCGGTACGAAGCAGCCTTGGAAAAAACACTGATTGTGAGTCTTACAAGAACCCAGCTGCCTTACAAGGCACACTTAATGTTATCATAGTTACGCTAATCTTTCCTCATCGATATGCACACACAGGCGTCTCTGTGAGATACAAAAAGATACAAAAAGATAAAAGTCAGTGTTACAATGTTATCATGTAAACAGCGCTACAAGTGCTTCCACTTTCCAGAATGCAGCTATAAATCATCGGAAGCTTCCTGGACAAATGATGATCTCCGATTTCCCAGATACTCTGTATTAAGTTGGCATTTCCTCAGTTTGATCTCCTGCTCATTGTTGTGCACAGAAACCAGCGCTGAGGGGAAATCCAATGACCATCCCACTCATTACAGGGGAGTGATTAAGAGAAATGAGCAGGCGTCCTCCAAACATCTGTGACAGCTCTGTTAGCCTTTCTGGATCCTATGAGGGGGAACCTGAGTCAAAGTCATCACGCACACCAGCTGTCACCAGCGGGCACAAAGTCCCCCGAGGTTTGCGATCGGGATATTTTGACTGTGTCACATGAACACTTTGTATTTTAAGCATTGTATTATCTACTTGGATGGTTTCTAATTTACTTTCAAATATTGATGCATCTGGCTCCAAGTTTAAAAAGGCTCCAAACTGGCAGGATTGCTACCGTCTTGTAGAATAATAAAAAACACAAGCTTATAGGCTTTCACAAAGTCGGAATTTGAAGTGGGACATTCCAATTGGCCATTCAGGCGGATTAAAAAGCAGCTCAGCCAAAAAGAGAGAAAAAAAAACTGTCCTACTTTAACTTATCCTGTAATCTATTCACATATATATTTCTTTATGCAACTGGAATCAAAGGATTTTAAATGTTGTTTTGCTTTTATCTAAATCAGACAAGCTGGTACAGTGGGTGTCTTAGTGGTGCCTGGTCTCTATTAAAAGTTACACATGCCTAACCGCGTGGAACGCCAGTCAATGTGTCCAAGTCAGTATAGCAGCACACAAAATAATAAACCTGAGGTAGAATCAACTCCAGTCTTATGGCAGTTACTACTTTGCTAAGTGCTCTCTCTAGATTCAGGACAATACTGGATATTATATTAGGCAAAACACTTCACAGGTGTGAAACCTTCAGCAGAGCAGCAACTAGAAAATAACCCCTTTAAACTCAATATTAGCTTTTTTAACTGCTGTGTGTATTCTATAAGTTTTTCATATCATAGCAGTACATTTAAATAATTTTGATAGAAAAAAGATCTTTTGATGCTTTAAAATATGGCCACAGTTTTGGATTCGACATAGAGAGACTTGATATTGTGGAACTCACAAGTTAACGCCCCTAGAGAACCACAGCAATACCTTTACACTTTATCATTTTCAGGGCTGTTAGGGGGCCTGAATACATTACCCAGCACCCAGTGGAAAACCTCAGCCAGCCAAAGATGAGGTGTATATGGGGCAAAGCACGCATTCTGAACTTATATCACTTTCTCAGTGGGACACACTTGAAAATAATGCTTAGGGGCAAAACCAACAAATAAGAAAGTGGACCAGCGGAAGGGTACATACCAGACACAGACTTTCATTCATGTTACCAGCTACAGAGGACTAAATCCATACCTTTGGACATGTGCATGGTCATTACACCCATGATCGGACAGCTGACCTTCTTCTACCCCCCTTTTCCCCTTAGAGCACTTGTTGAGTATGGTGGCAAATGGAAGCTTATTAATCGTTTAAAGTTTGTAGGCTGAAATATCAGGATTTATCAGCCTGCATTAAGGTGGAATTGTCTGACAAAATTTAAGAATAGTGTCTAACAATTTCTTCAAAGTGACTGGCTTTTTTTTTTTTTTTTAGCTCAGCTACAGATCAAATGCTAAATACTGCAGCAAATTTTTCCAATTGGTTGTTTGCAGAACTAATTATTGCAAATTACTGACAAAGAAAATCCCTTGTGGACCAAAAACATTTTATAAATTATTATAGTTTCTATTTTGAATTTCTTCTTCTTTCATCCTCCAAGAACTACTGATTACTGAAACAACTGATTGAAAAGTGTTGCTTTAACCTTCTTCCGTGTGGATGCCTCTTTTGGGTTTGTTGTTTTCCCCACATGGTCAACAGGCACATCTCCAGAAACGAGAAGTTAAAAGAAGAAAATTCTATATAAAAGGCTGGATGTTAACATAACCCAGACGCTACTTCTTACCCTGCCAGCAACCTAGTCAAAGATAACAGTTTCATGCACTAGAAACATCTACATCAACAGGAAACAGCCAGAATGTTATGGATGTGTCCAATGCAGTGGTTTGTATGCTGCACTGTACTGTGTATATTTGTGTAAGCCAACTTTTCTGTAAGCGATCTTAGAGACACACAACTCCCGCATTGGAATTTGGGTTGAAATGTCCCACCATATTGATTGGAGTGCCCTTTAAAAGCCTTCATTCCAGGCACATGATTGCATAATTGGACTGATGCCACAAAAACCCCATATATGAGACGTGTGAAGGGTGCAATCATGTGAAGTGGAGAACCTTTAAGACACACCGACTCTTTTAGAAGCTGGAGCCTCTTTTTTTCTTTTTTTTTCTTTCCGTGTCTCCTTTTGAGCTTGCTCAAGTCAAATAAAATATTCAAGCTTCATCCCTGCAAGCAGAAGACACTCCGGATGGAATTTTCTGAATGCACGCTCTGCTTTTCTGTCTCTCTCTCTCTGTCTCTGTCTCTCTGTATCTCTGTCACACACGCACACACATCCACATGCACTCACCGCCCCCTCCAATGCTACAAACATGCACTGTTTGCCTCTGTGCTCTGTGTGCTACTGATAATCTTTACGAGGCAGAGGCCCCATTGAGAGTATTTATAACCCAATCAGATGGGTATTCAGCCTTTTCTTCTCTTTCCACTGTTTCTGCCCTTGCTTCTATGTGAATGTTAAAGCGTCTAATCCAACATATGTATCGGCGTGAGAACCCCACTAGCCTAGCATGCGAACTTATCTGCCCCTTAAAGGAATTTTAATTAAATCAATATAGCCTATACAAGAACTAACTTCTCACTTTACAAACGCACAGCTGTGCATACATGACAAAGCTGTCTGTATTCCTTTCTACAGCTCTTCCAGCAAGTAATCACAGTTGTCAGGTCAAAATGTTATAACTCCAGAACGCAGACTTTGAGGTGAAATCTTGTTAGTTGCATGTCATTTCCCGGGGAGCTGTGCTGCCATGTTGCCATTTATTTTGTCAGTCCTAGGTGACTGGAACAAGCGGGTGTGTCTGTGTGATCAGTGATGTTAGAATCACAACCTGTGGTGAAATCTTGCCAGGAATGACAAGTCATATCCCTAAGCTGCTGCGGATCTGAGAAGTGGAAACGAGCGCACGAGGACGGCGGGGCTATGAATATTCTCAGATTTTGTTTGTGTTGCTGTGTTCGTGAAAATTGGCTGGTGACACAGTCGTGTCTCGGTTGCTTTCATCCTCAGATGTGGGTGGACGTGTCCCAAGGATATATGTATATACAGTACATTGGTGTTTTGTATTAAATTGACAAAACTAAATGACACTAACTGGAAGGCAAGAACAGAAAGAAAATGAAGAAAGTGCTTTATGTGAAAAGACAGATGAGTGACTCAGGAAATAGAGTACCCAATGTATAAATGATGAATACTGCCAGTGTACAAAAATAAAAAACAGTTGCTCCAGCAAGGCATCATTATATAAGGACAAGTAACAAGTTTTCAGAGACCTTCCAATAGTAAATGGCTTAATTATATGACTCCACATCACAAAAATAGTTATCTTAAGTAGCTTTATACTGTAAGCTACAATAAGACCCTACAATATGAAAGAGAAAACCCAACAATCTGATGAGCAGAAATTTAACAACAGTGAGGATGAAGAACTCCTTTTTATCAGGAAGCAACCTGCAGCAGAGCCAATGTCATGGCCACTACTGCATATAACTAACAAAAGTTAGTTATATGCAGTAGTGGGATACAAACAGATTTTTACCGGTCACAGCAGATGGTTCCCCCTCCCTGGTACTGCTGAAGTGTTCTTCTTCCTGTTAAAAGGGAGTTTTTCCTTCCCACTATTGCCAACTTTTCTCTATATTATTGTGCTGAATAATAAGAATCTGTGCTCCAGATTTTAAAGACATGCTGGTTATGGTTTATTGCCATCATTTACTAAAACTCAAGCTACTGGATAAAAGGAAAGAATGAACGTCACGTATTACTATATTGTATCTGTGTTAATTCATGAAATACATCAATAAATAAAGTTGGGGAAAACTTTGGTTTATAGAATTTGTTTTTGTGTCTCTCAAAATTATTCTGTCATGAATTCTATCAACCTGTAGTGAAATTCTGATATTAATAGCCCTACTTTAAACACAATATGCACCAAGGCCAAAGAGAAGATGAATAAGGATTAAGTTGACCTATGAGCCATACAGAGCTACTTTAGTAGAGTTTAAGATTTATAAAAAATGGAGTAGAAAATAAGTAGAATAGATCTGTTTTAAAAGTGCAATGATTAATCTGTTAAGCAAGTAAAAAATAGCTGCTCCCCAGACTTCGGGTTATTAGCCCTGCCAAACCAGCGGCCTCTCACGGGGATTTAAGTGTTCAGAAGTGGTAAATTTTGCTCTTTTTTACAGGTTGATCTTTTGGGTGCATAAATAAATTATTTTAGCTGAGACACATTTCGAAAGAGGGAATTGTAAGTACCTTGCAAATGAGTTTTTACTTTAGTTGCCCACAAGTCACAAGAGCCGGCTGCGGCGGCTGCCGGTCAAGTGTGCACCTGCGTCATGAGATACAGCCTTCTCCACTCAAGAGCTGTTCGGCTGAAATCTGTGCTCATTGGAAAATTACAAATAGCTCAGAAAGTGGCTCGCCTCTCCTCAGAACCTGCCGCACCCCAGCTCGATAGATTGATAGCAGGAGTACGGAGAAAGCAAATGTATGTAAGAGACGGGGAGAAAAATGGGTATGCGAGCCATGCATCATGGCTGACCACTGTCATCAGCAGTGCCTAATGGCCTTATGATTACATGTTAACACAGCTGTAAAGGGTGTGAAGAATGGCACGGACGAAAAATGGCATGTGGTGTCAGAAGAGTTTCTAATTTCAGTCACTTTCTCTTGAGGATCTAAACTAAAGGAAAACAAGAAGTTCAGGCACTCCTGCCTAAGATGGAGAACCATCTATTCTATTTAATGACAACAAAATTCAGTGTTGTTGACACACCTCATCAACACCCCGCTGTTCCCTCTTTGGCCCGGTATATCAATCATGCACTTTAGTTCCTGCATATACAAACTCTGCATCAATCACACACTGATTTATACATTTCATATTATGTAGATAACCCTGTGGAGAATGTGCTGGAACATTGCATGCAAAATGGGATGTTGCACTTGTGCATCTGTGCTCACGATTAGCACGATTAATCTTGGACACACCTTGTTGTGTACGAGAGCGAGTTCTCGTTTTAAATCTTTCAAATTACATGCCAAAATGCCATTTGGGCCTTGTATTGTAATTTCCATTCAGTCTTCAACACAAACGTAGCTGTAAACAAGGCTGTAAACAGCCGATCTGAGAGATGGAGCCTGGTATAAATCCTAAGAGCTACAATTAAAATTGAATGAGACAAGAATATTGAGAGAACAACATGCAGGAAAACCAAGCACCGTCTGAAATAGGTTGTACTGTATGAGGGCCAATCTATAAAACTGTAGCGGTGATTGGAAAAGAAAAGAAAATCAATTATGAAAATTAAAAATTAAAAACGTTGGTAGGAAATCTCTTACATACTTTGTATTCAAAACCAATAGAATGATTTCCCGAAGGCGCTTGAATGAATGAATATTTTAATAGTCATTGCATGTTTGATGGTGCCCAACAAGGTGGGAGCTGAAAGGCAATGGTAATGGCAAAGGTCAAAACTTTCTGCTGGGTCGGGAACAGCAGTTTCCATTTAATCAGTGCTTAACGGCCCGCAACGGTCACGTTTACAGCAAATTCCATTAGAAATGCTCATATAGCATTGCAAACACTGCTGCAAGGGTTTTTATTTTTATTTTTCAGTTAAGTGAACTACCGTATTCATATTAATTTAAATAACTGAAAAGATCATTCTTTTATCAAAGGTTACACATTATCACTACTTTGTTTTACAAAAACTAAAAGCAATGATGGACAAAAGCCCTGGGAGCTTATTTTAGCTATATACTAGCTAACTCAATTTGCTGTCTTCATGACTGTGGTGATTGTAATATATAATAGTTTTGTTTTGCGAATGTTAGCATCCCTGTGTTTTGGTATGTACATTTTAGTTAAGCCATATCACTCGGCAGCAATCTTGAAAAAATCTGGGCAGAATATTTGGAGCATTAAGTTCAAGTTTACTGTTGACCAGAATATAATAACTGCATGCTCAGAATCACCAGTTAGATCTGATGAACACTTTAAAAGTTTGTAGACTTTTCCTCCATTTTAAAACTTTTTACACAGCAAGTTAGCGTTAATGCTATAATAGACTGTGTAAAAGAAGGACGTGGTTTCCAGGTCAGAAAAATGAAGCCAGTACAGAAGTGCTTAAAACCTGTATTCTGTCTGAAGACCAGAAGATGGCAATAGCAATGGTTGCAAAAGTTGAGTGAACATGATACTTCTGGTCTTAGAGAAGTTTTTGAGAAAACGGCTTTCTGACTTATCCTCTGTAAAAACCTTCCTGAGGGGTTTATGAGTTCACTCATTCAATTTGTTTGATATTGTTTGATATTGAATAAAAGCTAAAGTCTTACTACTACTACTATTCTTCAAAAGAAAAGATTATCCATGGCATATTCATTCATACCTAATGATTTTATACTTAAACCTTTTAACTCTCATCACATCTGGGTTTTTGAAACCAAGACACTGATGATGTAAACTGTATTATTGAGCAAGGAGTTCAGAAACCAACAGATAGTGTCATAGTAGCTTCTATTATTAATATATTATTAAAATACTTAACTCTCTCTTATCTAAATGTAACATTTAGATAGCAGCATAAGCCAACTCCCAACTGTTGAGCCACAATCGTGGGCAACTACCGTATTCATATTAATTTATCGTGGGCGATTGTGGCTCAACAGTTGGGAGTTCGCCTTGTAATCGGAAGGTTGCTGGTTCGAGCCCCGGCTTGGACAGGCCCGGTGGAGCCAGTGTCCGGCAGCCTCGCCTCTGTCAGTGCGCCCCAGGGTGGCTGTGGCTACAATGTAGCTTGCCATCACCAATGTGTGGATGACTGGTTGTATAAACCCAGCTTTGGGGTCCTTAGGGACTAGAAAAGCGCTATACAAATACAGGCCATTTTAGGTAAATGTTAAAGGACTTGCATTATATTCTCTTATTTAATAATTAAGCTAAATGCCAAAATAAAAGTATTTTGTGCAGTGCCATGAATGTTATTCACTTCACTTAATTATTATGATACGCTATAGTTTTGCTAAAACCAAAGTACATCTACCTAAAATGTTAAGCATTTACCTTTATCCCTTTAATTGCCACTTTTTGTTATCCGCTGTACATCAGCTAGTTTTTGCAGTAAAGTACAACAAAAAGCAAATGTTATGTCAAAATTAATGCCGTGACTAAAACCTTTTCTTGGAAACTCCTGTTATTAAACATGAAAGCCACAAAGAGCCAATTTAGGAACAATCATGTTCTGAAGCAGTAGTCTGGATTTATGTAGGCCTCCTGCTGAGAGTAATTCACCTCTGCACACCCTGACGGAACTATTGGCAAGCAAAGAACAACACACATCCTTGTTTCCATCAGACTCTTCTATGCATAATTCATCAAATCTGTAAACTCCAGTCGCTGCCTACCCGCTTGCCTTGAAGACGTTGAATACTTTGACGATACATGGACTGTCTTCTGAAATGCTCTGAAATGTCAGGTAGGCGTGTTTTGAAAGTTTAAAATTCTCTTAGAATTCTCAGTTAACAGCTCAGTAGAGGGAAAATTGGTTGCCTGGTGATTCCATGGATTATCTTTTAGTTGTGACGATCCATTGGTAACCCAGAGGTTAAGGGTGTTGTCCAACCACTTTTTGATTGTCGTTTTTCAGAATATTCCCTCACTCTTTTGGTCAATATACCATTTTGTCTAAGAACTTATGTGATTTTCCCCAACCTCAGAGAGGACACCTGATTTACCAGAAAAGGTAAAATAGATGGAAGTTGTTGGACGCTGTAGATTTGACTTTTAGTGACAAACATGAAAAGGTGTGAAGGGTTTAACTCAAGAAAAAAGTTTTTTGAATCTCAAACTTACCCTTCTTAGCTTGAAACAGGACTATGCACGCATTTGGATGTACTAACTTGCAATGCAGTGTCCTTGATTGGGAAAAACTGCTGCAGAGGCATGGCTTGTGCAAAGAAAGCCATGTTTCTGATATCCACCTGAAAATAAAGATTGGAAGATGTATGAGTGGTACCCTTACAGTGTGTCAGTTGCAAACAAACTTCCCCAAGGCCGTCAAGCAAGACATCGAGTTCTCAGTGCAAGGTGTCAGTATGCTCCATCAATAGTGCTTGTCAGAGGGTTGAATAGAGTCTGAAGATTTTCAATAACTTTCCAAAATTCACAACCTGACCTATACACATTTCTCACAATGATTGTTCAGCTGTGTGGAGATGAATAAGTAGTCAGTTATAGGGACTTCCTCTGCCATATGGGAACAACTGCAGTTATATGAGTCTTCACAGAGAGATTTACTGAAAATGAGCCCCTGTATCCCCATAGCTGGCTTTTGACACGAGTTTTGATTGTAGTCATGGTATCCCGACACATTCTTTCGAGGATTCCCAGACATAGGAATTTGTTCACAGTTGTAGTGTAAGGTTTGCTTTCTTGTCAAATAAGGCTACATCTACACTAGGCGTAGCTATACCTGACAGGTAACTATCATCAGGAATCCAGCCGGAACAGTTTTGCTACTGCTTTCAGCAGCAAGAGTACAAATATGTTTGTATGAATGTGTTTAACCCTCATAAATAGCAGATAGTTTGATAACTTGTTTAGATATACACTCAAGAACCACTTTATTAGGTACACATGTTCAACTACTCTTTAACATAAATATCTGATATGCAAATCACATGTTGAACTGACTGCATTCAGGCATGTGGGTCAAGGCGACCTTCTTGAGCTCAAACCAAGCATTAATGGGGAAGAAAAGTGACTGAAGTGGCTTTAAATGTGATATTGGTTGTTTGTTATTGGGTGCTCTGTATTTCAGAAACTGCTGATGTACTGGGATTTTCCCATCCAATCGTTTCTCGAGCTTAAAGAGAATTGTCAGAAAAGGAGTAAATATCCAACGAGCTGTATTTCTCAGGGTTCTCTAGGTGAGAATGGCCAGACTGCTTCAAGCTAATGGGAATGCCAGAATAACTTAAGTAACTACTCACTACAAAGAAAGTGTGCAGAAGACTTTGTCTGAATGTTAAACATGACCAAAATCGAAGCAGAAGGCTGTAGCAGTAGAAGGCCACACCTGGTGCTGAAACTGAGGCTACAATTCACCAAAACTGGAAAACAGAAGATTAGAAAAATGTTGCCTGATCTGATAAGTTTGATGAGATTCTGCTGCAACATTTGGATGGTGGGATAAAAATTTGGGATAAGCAAGAAGTATCCATCCCATCTGGTACCAATGGTTTAGCCTGCTGGTGGCGTAATGGTGTGGGGGTTATTTTCTTGGCACTCTTTGGGCCCCTTAGTGCCAATTGAACATCATTTAAACATCACAGCCATCCATCCATTTTTGACCTCAGTGTATCCATCTTCTGATGTCTGCTTCCAGCAGGAAACTCCATGTCACATAGCTCACATCATGTCAAACCAGTTGTTTTGAACATTGCAGTGCATTCAAAGTACTCAAATGGCCTCAGGTGATACCACATCTCAATCCAATGAAACATTTTTGGGGTGTTTTGGAAACAGAGATTCTTACCATGGATGTGCAGCCGACACATCTACAGCAACTGCGAGATGTTATCATGTCAACACGGACAAAAATAGCAGAGAAATGTTTCCAGCACCTTGTTGAATCACTACTATGAAGAATTAAGGAAAAAGTGGTGCAACTGTATACTAGCAACTTGTAACTTTCCATGATGAGTTTTTCTTCTTCACTCACCTTTTTCACTCACTATGTTTTTACACGCCACTCAGCATTACAACATTAGTTATAATTCATATTTGTTTCTGTTCCACAAACTGGTGTTTGTCCTGTCTTCCTCCTCTCACCCACGACTTGTCATTGCATTTGGCTGAACCCTCCCTAAACCTGTTTCTTTCTTTTAAATAGAAGTTTTTCATTCCCATTGTCGCCACATTCTTGCATTGGGGAGGTCATCTGATTGTTCGAGTTTTCCCTACAATTCTTGTGGGATCTTTCACCTTACAATATGAAGTGCATTGAGGCAACTGTTTTTAGAGATATATAAATAAAATTCATCCCATTTGCTGTCTTTATGCTAAGCTAAAGCACTATCTTAAGGCATTATTGTTGCCTCTATTGTCAAATTTGCAACAAACACAATATATGATGGTTGGCAGAGATATGTTGCATTGAGTCTAGCCATTTCTTCCCATTTTTATTAACCCTTCTGATAATCTCAGTGAACAAACTGTTTACTGTAGGGATGAACTTTTTTAGAGCTTAAAGGAGCTTAAAGGAGACAAGACTGAGACTGAGATTTTCTTCTAATTGGTTTAAGAACCTAGATATAAATTAGTATCTATTAAAATAAAAGTGTGCAACTCAGGAACTTTGATATTATTTTGCAAAATCACATCATCAGAACTTTTTACTAATGTAAAAATGTATAAGAATTATCTCCACAAAGAGTTAGACCACTGCAACTTCTTCTTTTCAGGATTGTCTAACAAATAAATCAGTAGGACAGCTCCAAAATTACCTTTAAAATCTTTTTAATGATCTATAAATCACGATTAGGCCTCTCAGTTCTTCAAGCAAAAGTCTTTCAGAATTAGATCCAAATCTGTTGAGATTTCTCTGAGCTACAGTGATTCTACTCTCTGGAACATGTTTCCTGCTGATTTGAGTTCAATCACAACTGTTTCTATAATCAGAAACAAACTTTTAATCTTCGTATCCCCTTCGGTCAGTGGTTAAATACTGTCTGTGCATGTCTGTGTTTGTTTTCACTCCTAACATCCACAGACAGGTATATAATTAGTGATTCTAAACTGGTCTTAGGTGTGGATGTGAAAGCATGAATGGTTGTGTGCCTTTCTGCTTGCCCGTGTGATGCTCTGGTGACCTGGTGGCCCTCTACCACAGTATCAGTTAGGGCTGGCTTCAGACCCTCCTGGCTGGATAAGCATTTAAGAAAATAGATTGACACCTTTATTTAAGGCACATTGAGTTTATGGGTAATGGAAAGTGCAACATAAATAAAATTTCCATTCCATTCTCGACTCACTCGGATCCGATAACCCTTCTGCCAATCTTTTCCAGGCCTACCGGTCTCCATCCCCTGTGCTTGAAAACTCTTAGCTCTTCTGTCAATCTGCCTTTCAGATATCATTCATCCTCCCTATCTCACCTGAGCTGCTCAAGTCTCGAGTCTCCGTCTCCTCCACAACTAGACTCTGAGGGGGTTCTGTATGTCCTACTTACTTTCTTCCTGCAAAACGCCACGGCGCTTATCTGTTTCACCTGAATCTGCTATAAGGACAAAAGTACTGGGCCACCTACATGAACGGCTCATGCTGTGAAGCTCCCAGATTACAGTTGTTGTGCTGATTTTAATGCCAGATGAGGTTTGAACCTTTCTGTAACTTTACATAGTGAAACTTGACCAACTTGTCGCAACCATAGCAACCTATGTCACACTTGACAGTTTATGACGTTCTTTTAAATTATCTAACGTTTTACTTCAGATTTATTTATACAGCGCCAAATCACAACAACAGTCACCTCAAGGCACTTTATACTGTAAAATAAAGGCCCTAATACAGAAAAAACCCTGACAATCAGAAAGCGTTTGGTGACAGTGGGAAGGAAAAATTCCTGGCAGAACCAGGCTCTGAAAGGGAAAGCCATCTGCCATGACTGGTTGGGACTGAAGGGAGGAGGAATGTTATTAGTGCCAATAACATTGTGTAAATGGTGTGGGAACTCTTACCTTTGTCATCTTAGATATTTTTCTTTGCTGAACTAAAATCACTGTTGCCTCTCCCCCTACAGTAACTGGGGTACGCTCCACAATCTGATAAGTGGAAGAGAATGAATGGATCGATCTTTCACGTTCCCTCTGTTGCCTTCTGTTCAGTCCTTTCCTTTAATAAAAAATAATCTCAACTCTACAAAACTATCAGAGATTTCCAGTATGATTAATTTTCTTCTTCAAACTCCAAAAGACTAAGAAGTAAATCCGTTTTCCGTTTGATTGAAGCAGCGTGACGTTTCAGTAATTAGTTACTGACAGTAGAGAGTTATTTTCATAGACAATGAAAATCTTTCATTATATCTCAAAAACTGGAGGATTCCTACTCCATCACTGATATCTGAATATCAGAAGGTTTTGCAGTGAATAATGAAGAGACGGATGGAATATATCCTGCTGTGATAGCAATGACTGGCGGATGGCTTAAGCCGTTTTTCACCCATGCACTGCAACCCTGATATTTGAGTCACGTATGCCAGAATGTTAAAAAGTCTTTAACCTGTCAGCTCCATAGCATGAAGTCAGTTTGATGCCTGTGCTACAGGTTCAACAGGACAGCTACAGACAATGTCTCAACTACATTCTCCCAACGTTTTTCAGAGTTCATGTGTGAAAAGAGCTTCCCTAGAGATACCTATATTGTGGGTGGGATGCAGAGAGAAAAGTGGGGGTTAAATGCAAGGGTGCATCAGAGATTGGGGTTAAAGCAAGAAGCCGGGCAAACCGGAGGGAGCTAGATGAGCAAGGAAACAGAAATAGAGCGGAAGAGAGAATGGTCCAAGCGGGAGATAAGGGAGGAGGAGGCAGAGTGGGAGGGAGGCAGGGTGGGTGAGAGATGGAGAGAGAAGGAAGGACAGAATGAGAGATAAGGACTGGCAGTTAACAGGGGCTGATGTGGATAGCTTGGGGAAAAGGATGTCTAAACACAGCAGCTCCCCTGCTTGGGGGAATTATTTCCAAAAAACCTCATCTATCCTTCAAAAGGTAGCAATGGGAGAGAAAAAAGCGGGGTTCAAAAAAGTGACAGTTTCTTTTTTCGAAATACATTCAGCAAGCAATAAAAGACTTTCAGACACGGCTTTTTTCCCCCACTCCATGCAATTTCAAATCCAGTCACTGAAAGATAAAAGATACTATCCTTGTAGTCGTTCGTCACAGAAGTTGACAGATTAATGCACTCGAGCCATCTTGATTACCTCTTTAACCCAGCGGGAACCCATTTGTGAAGACCTGACATGAAAAAGGTTTCTGTTCTTGTAATTATTGGGAATTTGCACATAAAGTAGCCTAAACCAAAAGGACAAAAAGCGAAAACAGAAGAAGAAATTTCAAGAATTAAAAAAAAACAAAACAACATACAAAAGAGCTTTGATAATTAACGGAAAATAATCAAATCTTGCGCTTTACTGGGGTGGAAAAATGTGAAAAATCAAAATTAGAGAAAAACAATAGGGAATAAACAAGATCAGAGGGTCGAAGCACTCAGAAGGAAAAGAGGTGCTTTTCCCTTAGATGTCTTATAATTGCTTTTTAAATTCAATTTGACTCATTGCCTTTGGGACCTGCAAAGGTAGAGCACTAGTGTGTCTTGAGCTGAGATCTTTTTACTGTTTTCTGGTGTGGGACTGATTGGTGAACTCGTGGAACAAGCATAAAAGTTTTCTATACTTTTTAGGGTAGCTTGAACATTTAAAGAGACACAGAGCTAATTTCAACTTTACACTTCGTACAGCTCAATCCAGAGGGGAGGTGTGGGAAGCCAGATCGGGCGCCCCCCTTCCGGCACTCCATCTCATCCTATCCTTAGCATTCTTCTCTGTCACACCAACCCTCCTGCCTGGAGGGCAATCTTATTTATACAGTGCCAAAACACAACAGCAGTCGTCACAAGGTAGACCCTACAATAATACATACAGAGAAAAACCCAACAATCATATGACCCTCTATGAGTAAGTATATTGGCGACAGTGGGAAGGAAAAACTCCCTTTATATCCTCTATCCACTATGTCCAATATATCCACTATCCCTCTACTGCACATGTCCAGACCTTCTCAGCCTTTCCTTGCCAACTTTGTCTCCAACTTGCTCAACCTGAGCTGATGTCCTTATTTCTAATCCTGTCTATCCTGGTCACTGCCAGTGAAAATCTTAATATCTTCAACTCTCCACTTCCATATCTGACTCGTGTCTTCTTGTCAGTGCCACCATCTCTGAACCATACATCACAGCAGGTCTCACTACCATCTAGTAAATCTTCCCTTTCACTCTTGCTGCTATCATTCAGTCTTAAATCACCCCTAATACTCATCTCCACCCTGCTTGCACTCTCTTCTTCACCTCTCTTCTCTATTGTCCGTTGCTTTGGATGGTTGACCCCAGGTATTTAAACTCTACTACTTTTACATTTACTCCTTGTAGCGTCACCATTACATCTGTCTCCCTCTTATTCACAGACATCTATTCTGTCTTGCTTCTATAGATTTTCATTCCTCTTCCCCACAGAGTATACCTCCACCTCTCCAGGCTCCTTGAACTCATCTGTAACTCCTGCTACACACCTCACCACTGGCTCGCTGGCCTCATACATATACTGCACAGCCCTCACTGCCACTTCCTCATGCAGTACCACAGTTTCTTCCTTTGGACAGTATCATATGCTTTCTCTAGAGCCACAAAAACACAGTTCAACTCATTCTAACCTTCCCTGTACTTCTCCACCAACACTCTCATGGCAAACATTGCATCTGTTGTCTTTGATGTTTTACTCATTGATCATTGCATCTCTAGCCTTAATCATCCTAGTCTACTGCACATCCTTTCCATTTCAACCTTTGCCTAGCTAATCAATCAACCTTCTCCATTTATCCAGGCTTGGGACAGCAACTAGGAGTGCACTGACTTGTACACTGACTTGTAGCCCTCCAGTGACTGGGTTCACTAATTTCAATACACCGTATTAATATGTCTCTGTTCTTATGTTTTTTAAATCTTTAATAGAAAACATTTTTTTAAAAATTAGAAGAGAGGCACGGAATTTTATACCCTTTAAACCTTTAAAAATCTCGATCTAGTCAGGGGGGGACAAAAGAAACACCATTCATAGCTTGTCCTCCAGAAGACTCTTTGCAACTTCCCTGCTGATCCAAGCAGAGTGGGGTAGAGCATGAAAAAATGAATAAATAACTTCCCGCAACAAATGTTAGGGAAATAGAAAAAAAAAAAATATGCAAACAAACATACGGAGAGAGCGAGAGAGAGAGAGAGAGAGTATTGTTTTATGGTAAAAGTATAAATGATGGTTGGGCTTTATTAGGAGCAAAATTGATGTTGGTTTCACTGGCAAACCCTTAAAAGTCCTTTAAAAGATAAGCCTCTGTTAGCTCGCTAGCACTAGCATTGGCATTACATTACATACCAATGTAATGACAGTTATGAGCGTACCATCAAAGGTACTAAATTGCCATTGCAGACTCACATGCTGTCCACTCTCTCTCTTTCAGACATGTCTGGGCTTATGGGGTTGTGTGTGCTAGGGAATAATAAATCATGGCTATATCACTGATTACACTTTTATATCATGTAAAAGTTATATTGGTATTATCACAACAACAAGATATAGTGCAGGCCCTTTGTGAAGCACCCACTAAAAAGATCAAGGCATGAAAGTGTGGGCTACTGGGGCACTGCTATAGCTTACCTGTTTCGGCGGGCAAACAGTGTGCCAAAAGGCAGACCATCCCACTGTTTTCTGTTGTCCTCTCAACTATAAAGGCTAAAAGATCATTACGATGTGGCTCACTATGACTGCACTATTAATAGCACCGCAATATTTAACCAGAAAAGTAAATTTAGGGCCTATTATACAAAATATTCTTAAATAAATACCCCATCAAGCTGTGGCAACACCTACGCATTTCACACAGTCATGTCAATCTCTATTATTCCAAAACTGCCAGTTATGGCAGCTTTAAGATTGGTCAGATCTGTATTAGTGAGGACACTCTTTGTAGTTGTATCCACAAGCAAACATCCAGTCCACTGATTAAACCAGCTGACAGAAGTACCCAGTTAAGACTCGAGTTAAGAGAAGAGCAGTTTAGACAGGAGCATTTATCATGCAGAGGTGCAATCAGGCTTAGTGTCTAAGTCGCACTGATACAAAAAGGAGGATAATTAGTGGGAAAGCCTGTTGTGTGTGTTTACACATGTGTCTGTCTGCTGGTTGTGGGCTTGTCGGAGTGAAAGACAGTGTGTGTCAACAGCACAGCACACCATATCACCAGTGTGTCATTATTCCTTTGCAAGCATTGTCTGCCTGTTCGGTTATCTTCCCTTTGAGTGGAATCGCCTCTGCATCCATCTGCAGTTTCACACATCACACATTTTACATTTGGATGGAGAGAGGGATTACAACAGCAGCTGGATTAGCGGGGGGGAAAAGCGCGAGTCAAGCCCCGGAAGGAAACAGGCACACGTATTGTGGCTGTGCAGCTCTGTGCTGTGCAATCTGGTGAATTGAAACCGACGTTTGAGAAATTGGAACCCCTGCCTGCTCCGAGGACTGACGCCGAAAGCTGACACTTTCACTGCAGACGTTTCTACCTGTGTGAGAAATAACTTATGCAGGAACAAAATGAACTAGAAAACAACGGGAGCTCACAAGCACCGAACAGTGCCCCTAAAATCATTAAAGGGCTATTCCAGCAATTAAAAACCATGCGCCCATTGAGGTAAGATATACAGCAAAGGCTAAGACCGCCATAATTATTCACAAATCAAGGATAATGCGATTCCCATGAGGCAATGCACTACCTACGTTTTTGTTAAACCCAAGGTGAATGCAGGAGAATATTATCAGTGTTTCAAGGTTACATAAGATCCTACAAAGCTGAAAAACCCAGAGAAAATGTGTATGGCTCCAGCTCACTGGGGCACTGGCTGTGGCAGGGGAAAAGCTCTCAGAGCTTTAAAGTCTGAACAAAATATCTCCTGTATTATAAACTTTGAAAACTACAGAGCAACAGAAACATTACACAGTTATTGGGTTGGATAATAATGTGAATGACATGTAAACTGACAGTTACGTACATTTTTTAAAAATTGTGTGACGGGGATATCTCCAACCACAAATCTGGATTAATCTGAGTTACCCGTCTGCCGCTCCAGTTCTTTCTTTCTTGCCTCTGAGAGAGGTACCTTTGTTATTGTACATCTTAGCAAATTTACAATGGGCGTGACTGTGGTTATATTGGGAAATTTTAAAAAATTAAGTTTTTGTTTCTATTTTGGAATCTTTTGGCTCAAATGTTCCCAAAATGCAATCAATACAGAGTATATACTAATTTAACTGTTAACCCTAACCCTATGTTCTTTTCATGTTCTCTTAAACCCCTTAAACACATATGTAAAACTATTTTATTGCCATAATCTCTGATCTTGTGGTAGTTTTAAAGGAAACCTAATATTCTTCTTTCCATCTCCATAGATTTATTCTTGGACTTTTAACCTGACTCACAGTTAATAATAATTCCTTATTAACTCATTCTTGGGCTTGGTGCAGCCCCCAGAGGCATGCACTACAAAGCAGGATTTCAACTTATCCAGATAACGTTGGGTTGACCAAGTGTACATCGTTATAGTAACTTGTGCTGTGAGCCTAACCCGCCCCAGAGCATGTTAGGTTCCAGATTACAGATCCAGAGGTATGAAACCGCTGCCTACTGACCAATCACATTTCTGAAAATTAGCATTACCATTCCAGAAAGATCCTTCAGAACGGACTTTGCCAACAGCATCTAGCATATTCACATTTCCCTGATGATCAATAAGACATTTTTAGAGGCAACCTTATAATTGTTTTCCCTGTTGGCTGCAAAAATTTCACAGCAGTTTTACTGTTTCATAAGATTAATATATGATCTTAAAAAAGGGCACCTACTTGTACTTATTGACTTTACATCCAATTTACATGGTGACTAATTTTAAATCAGTTTTTATATTTAACTTACTTTACTTTTAAAAATAATTGATTAGAATACTCACTTAAAATCCATCGGATCCATCAGATGTGTACAATCCTTTCATATTTTTCTAAATGAGCTACACTGATCTTTGTGATTGGTCAGATGTTGTCAGCTCCACCCCTTTGATGACTCAACTATACATACATCAGAAACCTTGGATTAACTTTGTGAGCTGATAACTGGCTTCGTAGTACAGGACCTGTACACAAGGCATCAAAGAAGCAGTATAAGCATTACCTATAGAAACACTAACCACATTATTAGAAGCCTTATATGCACATCCACCACTATGACAGAAAATCCTCCTGATAGTTTTTTAAGGGTGGATCTTTTCTTAAATCTGTATAAAAATTGATGCTGGAGAGCAATCAGAATGTGAAAAGTAATTATTAACAGATGGATGCACATTTGCCACATTTATGGCTGGCATCTGCTACTATATATGTTTGTTTTGGAATTTGCAAGAAGCTAAATCTATACTGGATGATGAGATTTTACTTCAGCAGCCACTCACACCAAAACCTGACGCAGTTTTAAACCTCTATTTCATTCACGTTTCCTTCACTCCTCTCGTATCCTCCTCTCGTATCTGTCATGTTTTAGCAGTTCCTTCTGTCCTGTCTGCATTCTTGTTGTTTTCATTGTCTTCTCCTGGTAGTCCGGCTTAATTCCATCATGCTTGACAAGTGTAAAGGAAATCATTTTTGGGGGGGGGGACGTGACGCTGGAGCTGCAGGCATAAAAAGTGGGGATTGTACGTCTTTATTTTGAGCAATTGTGAAAAAAGGAGGTTACCCTACTGCCCATCTTCCCCCTTTTTTTCTTATTTTTGAGGCTGAATTAGAAGAGTGGTGAGCTGCGTGATGTTGCTCCCTCATGTAAACTAGTTTAAATAAATCATGTCCCTTCTGAAAGGCTCTGAGCTATTTCCCAGGCTTCAGCTGGGCCCAGAAAAGAAGGCTTCTCTCTAATTCTCTTTCTTGCCCCGTCTGTCTGTCTTTCTCCCGATATATGGATCTATCAAAGGCATTTATCTGCCTCCACATCAAGTCATTATTGCTGTTCGATGCCTCACAGCAGAGACAAAAGTATGGGATAATTCCTCCGCCCCCTCCTTACTTTTCTGTCTCTTTTGCCCATCTCTGTTTACTCTCCCAGCGGAGGGGAAGAAAAAAAAAAAGAAGGTAATCCTTCAGCAGAGCACCAGCAAACAAGCTGCCCAAAACATCACAGAAACCAAGCTGATAGAGTGGCCTGCGAACTAAAGTCAAAGGCAGCTTATTAGCCGAGGCTGACTAGAGGACAGTTTTTATGTTGCTTTTGAAAGTTTCATAACAGACACTCAAGTCTGCTGTGTTAAAAGATGTTGTAGAACTAGTTAAAACACGCCAGCTTTCAGACCACAGATCCACAAATGATTGCCTAAGTTGCGTGTCTATAACTGGAACTCTGTAAAAGGTTTACAGCAGCAGAGTACAAGTTAAAAGAACAGTTTGACATTTTGGAAAACACGCAAATTAGCTTTTTTTTCTTGGCAGCAGTTAGATGAGATGAGGGCAGCAGTCTGTTGTTCAATAAAAAAGCTAAAGCCAGCAGGTGGTTAGCTTAGCTGAGCATTTTTCATACAAAGCCTATGAATCTCAGCTCTGACAGCTCTCTCAAAGTCCATAGCTCAAAACAACACCCTCAGCTAGAGCTGGGCGATATATCGAGTTTTTAAAAAAAATATCGATATATTTTTATACGAGATATAAGATGTGACAATATCCTTTATATCGATATAGTCTATGTTACGTTATAATTATAGTTGCGGAGCCGCAAGTTTGCCTCTCTTTCGTCCACTTTTGTCTTTACGCAACGTTACTCGACCTCTCCTCTCCTTCACTGAACACAACTCCCCCTCCTCCCCCATCGCTTCACCTGCAGGCAGCGACAAGATGGACACGGCAAATCTCCGTTAATGAGTTACTGCGCATCGCCCCGTGCGTGGGGCTGGACGGCGTCAACGTGTTAACGAGCTAACCATGCTAACGAGCTAGCCACGCTAACGCCATGCACGGCCTGAAATCCTTTCATTTTCTCAAAAGTTGACTGCGCGCCTTTTGTATGAATTCTGGTTGTGCTTGATGACCGCGAACCGATTTTATGTGATACACAGCGCTCAGCAGTCTGTCAAAAAATGTTTTAGTTCGACTTTGGTAAGTTACGGAGCTGCACCGCTTGATGGATTGTCGGAGCATTACGGCTACTGAGGAGCCTCGCGGCAGTGTTGCCAACTCCTCAGTAAGGAAAATCGCTATTGGTTGTCCTAAAAGTCGCTAGAAGTCGCTAAATGACGTCATCACCTAATTTGCATAATTGGTCATGCTAATATAATTGTAACCTATGTTGTTGGAGAGAGAAATAACATCGTGGAAGAGACATAAAGTGAGTAAAAAACGTCCTAAATGCATTTAGAGTTTATTTAGAACTACAAATTAAATTTCTTTTAGCAATTATTGTTTTTTTTTAATGTCACAATTCCAACCCTGCTCCTTTACCCGGGCTTGGACCGGCAAAAGTGACCGAAATAGGCACTCTGGTGGAGTTACTTTGTGTGTGTGTGTTTATAAGTAGTTTTAAACCTTGTGATCCACAAAACAGCATAAGAGTAAAAGAGTAAAAGAAGAACTGACTGTGTTACAGCACCCGCTGCTTGTTGAGAGTAAAAGGGATACGTGCTTTCACGTCTTTTTAGCGACTTTTTAAGAAAAAAAGTCGCTAGGGGGTCTGAAAACTCGCTAAATATAGCGACAAAGTCGCTAAGTTGGCAACACTGCCTCGCGGAGCAGTGTTGCCAACTCCTCAGTAAGGAAAATCGCTATTGGCTGTCCTAAAAGTCGCTAGAAGTCGCTAAATGACGTCATCACCTAATTTGCATAATTGGTCACGCTAATATAATTGTAACCTATGTTGTTGGAGAGAGAAATAACATCGTGGAAGAGACCTAAAGTGAGTAAAAAACGTCCTAAATGCATTTAGAGTTTATTTAGAACTACAAATTAAATTTCTTTTAGCAATTATTGTTTTTTAATGTCACAATTCCAACCCTGCTCCTTCACCCGGGCTTGGACCGGCAAAAGTGACCCGAAATAGGCACTCTGGTGGAGTTACTTTGTGTTTGTGTGTGTGTGTTTATAAGTAGTTTTAAACCTTGTGATCCACAAAACAGCATAAGAGTAAAAGATTAAAAGAAGAACTGACTGCGTTACAGCACCGCTGCTTGTTGAGAGTAAAAGCGATCTGGCGCTTTCACGTCTTTTTTTAGCGACTTTTTATAGAAAAAAAGTCGCTAGGGGGTCTGAAAACTCGCTAAATATAGCGACAAAGTCGCTAAGTTGGCAACACTGTCGCGGAGTAATACGTACTGTGCTTCAATGTAATATTACCGTATTGTGTGTGCAGGGGCGATTCTAGGATCAGAGCTTTGGGGGTGCTGAGCACCCAGAGAGCTGCCCAGCCAGGCAAGATAAACTTTACTCGTCACGATGAGACGTCTTCCCTGTCTCTGTCAGTCCCTGCATCCTTAAATGTCTCCAGTTGTTCCAAGTTCCCTCTGACTGTCTCCTTGGTGCATTTAAACCCCTGTTCCTTCCTGTCCTCATCGTCTGTTGTCTTCGTCTCCGTTATCAGTCATCATAATTTTACCATCTCTGTGTAAGTCTGCAAATTTCTTTATTAAATCATATGATTCTTAAATTCATCAAGTCTCTCTGTGCCTGGGTCCTCGTCACAAAACATGACATCACTGTTTTGTACATTTTAACACAATTTAATCCCCACATGTGTGAAAGAAAAGCAAACCACTTTTTTAAAAGGTCTGTAACAAAACCATCAAATCAGATGAAGGGTATTTAAATGCTGCAAATGAAGAATGGATTGGAATAAAAAAAACAAACATATCCCAACCTTAATTACTGGGAGAAAATGATGAATGATGATCATGGTGAGTAAAAAGTAAACTGAGTGCATTTTTTTGGGACAGAGATTCACTTTTAATGTGTATGTATAATACAATACAGATACATAAAAATACACTCCAAAAAATAAAGTCCTTGAAATGTACAGATGTACAAAATATTGATTAAAAAAAATTATGAAAATGGAGGCAACTTTGCCTATGGTATACAATGTATGAAAAGATCTTTACGGCAGATACTACTATGGCTCTGCAGATTTTTTCTTTTATTTTAACCTATGTTGCCTCACCTTGAGGTTGGCAAATCTGTCTATCACTTTTTGGTGATCAACTCTCTCAAGCAGTTTAACAGTTTCTGTTTTGCTTGTCACTTTTCCCTGTCTGTTTCCTTACCTGGTTCTTCCTGACCTTTCACTTTCTCCTCACGTTCCCCTCTTTCCTCTCTCCCTCTTGGGACTGACAATCATACACAAATAGATTGTATTCAATTAGATGAAAAAATTTAATTAATATGAAAAAACAAATACTATTAAGATCACTAATAAAAAAAGTCCTCTCTCAGTGTACTTTCAACCAAATGCAAATAACCAAACCACATGTACATCTAATAAAAGATATAAATATTGAAACACTGATCCAACATCATTCTTGATTGATGGATCATTTGCTCTACACTTTTACCTGAATGTTGCTCCTGGGTTTAATATCGGCACATATGACAAAATAACCAGCTTCTCTCATTCCATTTCAAACAGGACAGTGGTAACAACAGCAGGCTACGGACAATTTTAAGTTTTAGATTTTAAATAGGCTGTATACATTTCAATGGGAGCAACAGGGCGGTCAAATGTCGCTGATTTTACTACAGAGTAGGACGGATTGCAGGGTAGCAAACATCGTCGGAAAACACGTTTTCAACACTGCAGGTTACCTGGTGTAGTTTTTCAGCTAAAAAGAAACATGGTCTGACTCCTACCTAACTATATACAGTGGCGTGTCTAGAAAATTTTTGTTGGGGGGGCCAGGTAGGGGCACAGATTTGGAGAAGGGTGGCAGATGTAATTGGCAGATAATGTTAAAAAAAATTCTACCAACCGTTAACCATAATTCAATAACCCTATAAACCTAATGACCGAATGCGCTTTTAACTCTTATTAGAATGAGATTTTAACCACTACGGTGCAAAGTTTTTAGATACTGCGCTGATAATGTACAAGAGATACAATCAGTGCTTTGTCAGTGTTTATTCAGCTTTCAAGGACAGCAATATTTGCATAGTATTTTTACGGAAATATAGTGCACATATGTTTTGGGCAAAAACATTTTTGAATATTAAAATACAAACATTTTAACATACAATTGGCAAATTAGCCAATGCAAAACTTTATCTGCCTATTAAAAAAAGAAGATAATCTTCTCACAAACTGGTGTTTGATTTTGAAACAGGAAAAAAGTGGGGAAACAAATGAAAAGACTAACATTTGAATGAAACCTGAAAGCAAGTAAATACTTTCTATGCTGCCTTATGGTAAACTTTGGTAATACTGATGTATAAAGAACAACACTGGCTGATGATGAAATACAGACAGCTGGCATGGTGACGCTGCCAGTATTAACCTGCAGGGCTGGACTGGGACAAATTTTGACCAGAGACCGGCCCACCAGGTATTAAAGCCATAAAGCCTTTGAATGAAAACAAACGCTGTTGTGACAGTGATGTACACTGTCTTGTTGGTATATGTATGATCTCTATACAATTTACGTCAAATAAAAACTTTGTTCACAAGATTCAGATAATTATTTAATAAAAGCTAGATATTTTAAATGAGAATAAGAAAGAAAAGTATTTCTTTGTGCCCCCTTTCCCTGTTAATGCCCTACATGGACCCCTGGCAACACTTTGCTAGACCCGCCCCTGCACAGTTACCAGCTGTCAGCTACTTAGAAAAGGATCCTGGAGTTATTTGTCTCTCAGAAACAGTTCATAACTTCCTTCAACTCATTCATGTCACCTAAAAGGTAAACCTGTTTCTCCATCACCTGTTCAGCTCTGATGGTTCAGTAAGGACATCTCCTGGTTTCATCTTCATGTTTCCCTCTCACCAGATAACCAAATCGACATCATGACCAGCAGCTTTACAGCTGTGGCTCCAGCAAACATCAGCTGATACTAGAAATTAATATTAAATAAATTCTAACAACAGCTGATCAAGCTTAAACGTGCTGCTGTTGTTTAGCGCGACATCTGCCGGTTTCCTCTTTCTGGCGCAAAGTGGGCGATAAAAAAAGAGAGAAAAGCCGATCAGCTGATCATTGATCAGTTTCATGATTGAAGTAGGAACAGGAGAGGGAGGGGGAGAGAATGAGAGGAGAAGAGGCAGCTGTGCAGCATAAAGACAGAATAACTCCAGCTGTGTCTGTTTTTCATTATACTTAAAGTACGGGACAAACTGCGTCCCTTCTCAGCTCAATACTGAAACGTGCAATATTTTCTCTGAATGCGGGACGATTCTGTTTTTTATGGGACGGTTGGCAACTCTACTAACTAACCTTATGAATAAAATAAAGTTCAAGATCAGTAACATCACAGCACCCACCCAGCTGTATATAAACTCCGTCATGCTAGCTAGCACGCAGATACGAGTTATTGTAACTGACTGTAAAAAGTCAGCATAACGAAAATAAACTCCACCTAAACTTGGTTTATATCTGACCCAGATAGACTGCAGGTCATAACTTCTTACCTGAAGTTCAGTTGTCCTGACAATCGGACTGGCGGCCGCCTCGGGTCTCTCCTCCTCCTGCCTCCCTTCCCTCATCCACCTGCTGGCCTCTGTGGAAGCTCCGACATAGCGACCACCAAACAACTGAGTTTTTTACACATCGGCCAGCATCTGGCCAATCCACCACCTCTCATTGTTCATGCCCTTACAAAATAAATAAATAAATAAGTCATCCGCCCACCGGGCAAATGCCCGGTATGCCCGATGGCCAGTCCAGCAATGTTAACCTGTTAATCTGTCACCAAAAAAATGTTTTCTGAGGTGCCGTCTTTCGTGCTTGGCTCTCCTATCTTTGCTAACATAATGCTCATAGTGCAGAAGCCGATGCAGCATTCACTTACACTCGGATATCTGAGCTTCACTGTGAAAACATAATCATACATTTGATATTTCATTGAATTTTATTGTTTTAGCTTCGGGGTGGCACCTGGGGTGGCCAGTCTGGTTGGGGGGTGGCCTGTGCCCCCCCAGGCCACCCCGCTGGACACGCCACTGACTATATACAGAGTAACTGAAGGTTAAATGCAGCTAATATGTTCTGTTTTAAGCCAGGCACTTACACCTCCGCTCCGCGGGTATTTTTGAAAACGGAGATTTTTCTATGCGTTTGCACCTTTCGTCCACACGTAAACGGCGTTTTCGGTCACTGCAAACGGAGATTTCTAAAAACGCATGCCAGGGTGGATATTTTCGAAAACTCCATTTTTGCATTTACGTGTGGACCAGGAAAACGGAGAAAACGCAGCATCAAAGGTGTGCGCCTTTTTGACGTCACACTGTGCGCCACGTTATTGTTTCGGTGAAATTAATTTCTACAATACTGTTACTGTTAATTGTACACTCTGCGGTGTTTAAATGCTTACATATACACACACAGTTACTGTCCCTCCACACATACGACTCGGTTCTGCTTCTATGCCCCAGCTTTGTTTACCATTTCCCACCGAGGCTTCTAGACTTCTGATTGGCCAACATTTCTACAAGGTTAGGAATACCTGTTGGAATACATGCCACCTGTTGCTTTGGCATGTTCCTAGCAGCGTTTTCCTTCATTTCTGCGTTTACGTGTGGACTGGATTATTATTATTTTTTTTTTTTTTTTAAACGAAAACGGAAAATCTCAGTTTTCAAAAATACCCGTGTACGGGTGGACGTAGCCTCAGCCACCATCGCTCTGGCAGCAACTGAACTAGAGCCAGAGTAGGGGAGAGGCGAGCTGGAACAAACCATTTTAGGAGGGAGGGGCTGTCTATACTTTTGTTGTTAAAATGTTACGTCTCAAACAAGTACTGTATGCTTTTTATATTTTAGTAGTGTGTCACACAAACAGCAAATATTGTCCAAAAAAAGTAAGAAATCTTTGGGGGTGCTTCAGCACCCCCAAAAATGGGCTAAAATCGCCCCTGGTTTGCAAGCTTGTTTTCAATACCTGCAAACTCCTCTCGTATGGCACGCTGCAGCCTCTCCTCCATGTTGCCACTATCCGCGGGGCTGTGTTCACTCATGGTGGCTGGCTTGTTAGCTGCGCAGGCCTCAAACGCGCTAGCTTCCCCGCTAAACACCGATAACATTGTTTGTGTGGTTGGCTTAGTCTTCTCCTTGGTAGTCTTACCAGGTTCAGGCATCGTGGGTCTATAGCGTTTTTCTTTTAATTTTAAGGATTTAGCTGCAGGAGCAGTTCAGAGCTCGACCGATTGCTACGGTGACATAATCGGAAGTCCAATCAGGTCTAATTGCACGAAGTCAGGAATACTGTGGATAGGAAAGGCCTTAAGCCCAGGCTACCTCCATGGAAACGCCCCTTGTGAGGTGCTGGGTCCTCCTGATCCACGTCAATGATCTCTGGGACTGGAAGCTGCACACTGGGACTCAGCACCTGTCTGGAAATGGATTGAATGTGAATGAATGAATTTAATCCATTTCCAGGCAGCAGCTGGGTATTCCAGGTGTGTTTGAATCTTTCCAGGAAGACCTGCTCACATTAAACCCATGTAATAAATGAAGGTGTTGCTTTAAACATTTATCCATTTATTAACAGGAAACAGAACTACAATTAGATATTTTGGCTATGATGCCTTACACAACAATGGTTTAACTCCAAATAATGTAATAATAATACTAAAAAAAAGTTTAAAAAAACAAAAACAAAAAAAAAAAAACACAACAACAACCCCCAACCCAAAAACAAACAGATTTTACATCAGTGACAAAGTCAACATATTGATATTAGTACTTTATCTGTACTGACATTTTCACTGTGGCAAACTATTCTTCCAACAAAAATTCGTAAAACGCCAACAAGCTTAACAATTTAGAAAACTGGGATCATTGCTGTGTGACTGCGCTGCTCTCACTCCCATTCTTCATCGTCAGCAGCCGTCTGTGCTGCCAGCTGGCTCGTTACACTGCCGTCCTGGAAAAAGCCTCCCTGTGGACCCTGAAGAAGGACCACAATGTGAAACACTACAACATCTCAGAGAATTCAGTGTAACACAACTTTAACCAGTTACCTTCCTCAAGTCGGTGGAGGCAAAATGCTTCCTAGGTGGGTTAAAGCCAGAGGGGCTATGGCCGCTGAACGCAGACTCCTCTAACCACGAGGGAACCTCCTGCTGGGCCTGCCAATCCCAAACACCTCGTTTAAAGCACTCAGGTCTCAACTTGTGGTGATGCACAGTGGCTATTGTGCAGTTGTAATGCAGCGTCTCACCTTGGACAGGATTGTGACCAGTGATCGAGCCAACTCACTGTCAGCTCCTGGATCATAGAAGGACACTGCCCTCCCGGTGTTGCCACAGCGGCCAGTTCTACCAATACGATGGACATATTCGTCGATATTGTTTGGGAGGTCAAAGTTCACAACAAACTGCACATCTGGAATATCGAGTCCACGGGCACCTACAGAGGTTGCCACCAGGACAGAACATTTGCCAGAGCGGAAGTCTCCAAGGGCCTGCTCTCGCTGCCACTGCTCACGGTCACTGGAAGCCAGCACAGCACATAGAATAGATGTACAATGAGATCTAGAGCATCTCCAAACATGTGGGAGGAGAAAGGGGGGTGAGGTGCACAGTTTCTGCAGCACTATATGCATATGAACAGTATTTAGAAAAAAGAAAACTGTATGTATATACATATATATACACACACACACACACACACACACATATATACACAAAATTTATTTACAGTTTGGGTTACTGCACGTAAAATTAAGTGTTGCACAGTGGTGGTTTATAGAGGCAAGTCCTTGGAGTATGGGGGTGGAACTGTGTTATCAGTGCATGTGTGCGTATGTCACACAAAGGACACAACCATCTCCACAGTAAACACACAAACACCACTTACCCGTGAATGCTGGTAGTTGGAAACTTCTCCTGACACAAGATTGTGGCAATAAAATCAGCCTGTCTCTTGGTCTCTACAAACACCATGGTGCGCTCCGATCCTGCAGCACAAACCCACACCACACAGTTCAGTTACACTGAGCTATCGTTTGTTTTGACCTTTAGTTCTTTTCAACACTGGAAACCCAGAAGCCTGAAATCGTTGCCTAAAAATACCTGTTGATTTCAGGAGGTCTATAAGCTGCTCCCTCTTTGCGAACTTGGTGACCTGCACAAATGTCTGCTCCACATCACTGCAGGCTCCACCCACAATACCCACGGCCAAGAACAAATAGTCAGTCTTTAGAAAGTCAGCTGCAAGCCTATATCACACACACACACACACACACACACACACACACACACACACACACACACACACACACACACACACACACTCTGAGATGAGCTGGCAGGCAATCAGACCTGGTTGTATGTCAATAGTACAAACTGGCAGCAGACCTCTGGATGTCCTCGGGGAAAGTAGCACTGAACATCAGAGTCTGACGGTTCTCTTTTGATGGCATCCCAGGAGAGCCCACCAGGCGGCGCATGTCAGGCTCAAACCCCATATCCAACATGCGGTCAGCCTCATCCAGCACCAAGTAACGCACTTTAGTCAAGCCAACCTGGAACACATTTATTAGCATCTTAAAGCGCTGCACAATTTTGTCATCCAATCTATGGTACCTTTAAACGGCCTTACCTTTCCTCTTCCAATCATGTCCAGCAGTCGTCCTGGTGTTCCACACAACACATTACAGCCCCTCGAGAGGTCTCTTATTTGGTGTCCAGTGCTGACTCCACCATACACTACAACAGGTCGCACACATGTCCTGTAGAGTGGAGACAAACATCTTGAATTTATCTTGAATCTACATGCTGGTGGAGTTCAGTTATTCTTTGTCAAAGCCAAAGAAACACACCCATAGGCAAACTTCCTGGCCTCCAGGTAAATCTGGTTGATCAGCTCCCTAGTTGGTGCCACAATGATGGCATCAGGCTCCTGCATCTCACTGAAGCAACTGGCCGCCGCACCATCTGCCATCAGCTGTTGAAGGATTGGGAGCAGGAAGGCAGCCTGGTGGAGGGAGACCACATTTAACCTGTGTCCACAAGCAGGTCTACACCCAGGTTTGACTCTCCCAAACCGTACCGTTTTTCCAGACCCAGTCTGGGCGCAGGCCATGAGATCCCTGCCAGCAGAAATGATGGGGATGCCGTGCTTCTGCACAGGCGTGGGCTTCACATAACCAGACTTGCTGACGTTTCTCTTTAGGGACTCGCACAGCGCTGCTTCATCAAATGTCTGAGAGAAAGCAGAAGAAATGTACACCAGCATCAAGGGCAAGTCAATTTTCCTGTGACACTATGCTTTAAATTACTTCAGGTTTCACGCAGCTGTTTGAACTAAGCCTATAGAGCTGCTTCCAAACAGCTCCAACTATAACAGAGCTGGCTCCTTCAACCAGTGTGTGAAGTCACCAGGAATCTGACCAGAATGGTGTCCAGCTGCACGGTTATACTAGAAACTAACGCAAGTGTTGCAGTCTTGTGTATTAACTTGCTCCTGTGTGCTGTCCTACAAGTTAACAGCTGTCTTACAGGCTGCAGAAACCATAAAATGAGCAGCTCGCCTTTCTCTCAGCTTAACGTTTGCATTATTTGCAAATATCACAAGTCCAGAAGTGTAAATAAAGCATTATTAAATGGCTCACAGATGTCACTGAAATGCATAAAAACATCAACTTCAAATAATAAAACTCAATTATTCTATAAGTCAGTCTCACCACTTGGCAGCCATCTTGGTTTGACGTTAAAAATTTTAACGGTATTTTTCTTGAGTAAATGCACGCTCTAACATGCCACAGCAGGCAATTACATTCACACAAACATAACGTCTTTGATAAGCTGCTTACTTTCAAAGCGGAGCCAAGGAGAAATAAGTGCCACTGATAATGGAATCGGAATCACAACGTGTGCTGCTTTGGCTTTAAAAATAAAATCTTAACAGGTTTTTTTCCAGTAGACTGAACTAGTTACACAAAATCTTTCATGAACAGCTGATCTGACCGGACCACTTGAAAAAGAAATTACACGCCAATTCCATTTCCTTATGGTATACAGTGGTACCTCGTTTATCACGGTAGTTAGGTTCTAAAAATAACCTGCGATAGGTGAAATCCGAAGTAGCCAACTTTGTTTCTTTTACAATTATTATAGATGTTTTAAGGCTGTAAAACCCCTCACTACACACTTTATACGCTCTTCTCAGACAGGCATGAACATTTTCAGTTTTCTCTCGATTAAAACACTCTTAAAGTTCAAACCTTCATAGAAAAATAAGTCCAGTATTAGAGAATGAAACCAAAGGCACCCGCAGGTGACGACATTTCGTCGACATTGTTGTTTGTTGGGGAGAAAACTTACAAACATGCAGTACAGCCACCAGCCACCCGCACAGTGCAGAGATGGTCGGAGGAGAGCGAGGAGGCTCTTAAGGATTGTTTTGAGTCGACTGTGTGGGAGGTGATCTGTGACGACCACGGAGAGGACATCGACAGCCTTACTACATGCATTACTGACTATATTAATTTCTGTGTGGATAACGCCGTACCTACCAGGACTGTACGGTGTTTCTCCAACAACAAACCCTGGATTACTTCAGAAATTAAAGCTGTCCTCAAGCAGAAGAGGAGGGCCTTCAAATCCAGAGACAAAGAGGAGTTGAAAAGGGTGCAGAGAGAGCTGAGGGGACTGATAAGGAATGGGAAGGACAGCTACAGGCAGAAGATGGAGAACCAGCTTCAGCAAAACAATGTTGGTGAAGTATGGAGAGGCCTCAGAACCATCTCAGGCCACAAACATCAGAACTCTCTGCCTGGGAGGGATGTGAGGTGGGCAAATGAACTGAATCATTTCTTCAACAGATTTGATTCAGCCATGAGGCAGTCTCCAACATCGGCTGCAGACTCACCCACCCCCACTGCTGCTGTTCCACCTCTGACACCTCAGACACTTCACACCTCCTCTATTCACCCTGCTCACTCCTCCCCACCCCAACAACAGCATCCAATACACACTCAACACAAGGCTCCAGCCTGTCTCTCTCAACCACCCAGGTTCGGAGGGAACTGAGGAGGATTAAAGCCAAGAAGGCAGCGGGTCCAGATGGCATCAGCTCAAGGGTCGTCAGGTCCTGCGCAGACCAACTGTGTGGTGTGATGGAGCACCTCTTCAACCTGAGCCTGAGGCTGGGAAGAGTCCCACAGCTCTGGAAAACTTCCTGTGTTGTTCCAGTGCCAAAGACTTCACGCCCCAAGGACCTCAACAGCTACAGGCCGGTGGCCCTGACATCCCACCTGATGAAGACCCTGGAGCGGCTGGTCCTGGCTCAGCTTCGGCGCCTTGTGAGCTCATCACTGGACCCACTTCAGTTTGCCTACCAGCCTGGCATTGGAGCGGATGATGCCATCATTCACCTCCTACATCGTTCCCTCGCTCACCTGGAGACCGCTGGGAGCACTGTGAGAATCATGTTCTTTGATTTCTCCAGTGCCTTCAACACTATTCTTCCCACGGTTCTGAAGGACAAGCTGGAGAACCTCACCGACCGACCACAGTATGTGAGGACTCAGGGCTGTGTGTCGGACAGGGTCGTCTGCAGTACGGGGGCCCCACAGGGAACGGTTCTGGCTCCGTTCCTCTTCACCATCTACACTGCAGACTTCTCCCACAACTCCACCCAGTGCTTCCTGCAGAAGTTCTCTGATGACTCTGCAATAGTCGGCCTCATCACTGATGGGGATGACAAGGAGTACAGAGGACTGACTCAAGACTTTGTGGACTGGTGCCAGCTGAACTACCTCCAGATCAATGCCAGTAAAACCAAGGAGCTGGTGGTAGACTTCCGCAGGCACAAGCATCCTCCACTGCAACCACTGAACATCCAAGGTATGGACATCGAGGCTGTGGACAGCTACAGGTACCTTGGTGTTCATCTGAACAACAAACTGGACTGGACTCATAACTCAGACGCCCTCTACAGGAAAGGGCAGAGCAGGCTGTACCTGCTGCGGAGACTCAGGTCGTTTGGAGTGGAGGGCCCTCTCCTGAAGACTTTCTATGACTCTGTGGTGGCCTCAGCCATCTTTTATGGTGTGGTCTGCTGGGGGGGCAGCATCTCTGCTGGGGACAGGAAGAGACTGAACAGGCTGATCCGCAGGGCCAGCTCTGTTCTAGGATGCCCTCTGGACCCAGTGGAGGTGGTGAGTGACAGGAGAATGGTGGCTAAGCTGTCATCCCTGATGGACAACATCTCCCACCCCATGCATGAGACTGTGACGGCACTGAGCAGCTCCTTCAGTGGGAGACTGCGGCACCCACGGTGTGGGACGGAGAGATTTCAGGTCTTTCCTCCCACTGCTGTCAGACTCCACAATAAAGACTTTTGCAGCTGATCAAACACACAAGCCCACACATGTGCAATAAGACTGCTATATGTGCAATTCTTCTTCTGACGAAGTTGTGTTTTTGTATTTTCCTACTCAGTTGTATATAGTAGTTGTATTTCTATTTTATTCTATTGTATATATTATTCTATTCTATTTTATTCTATTGTATATAGTATTTTATTTTATTTTATTGTATTTTATTGCATTCCAGTGTTTTCTAATTTCTGCTACATAACTTTGCACTTTTGCTGTAACAAAACAAATTTCCCACCTGTGGGACTAATAAAGGCCATCTTATCTTATCTTACAGCACTTCAGAGTCACACTGCTCGCGATCGAAGATTTATGTAAATTTGACAAGCTGAATACATTCTGTACTGTACAGGAGACACGGCAGGAGATTGATTGACAATGGTCTACAGCCAATCAGGACGCAGAACACAATGTGCCGTAAAAAAAAGAAAAGAAAAAAAAAAGCATGCAAAACTGCACAAAAAAATTTAATAAAAATAAAATTAAAATTAAATATCTGTGAAACAGAGGCCACGAAAGGTGAACTGGGTTATAGCGAGGGACCACTAATGTGTCAGAATCAGTCACAGTAAGCCAAAATTAACTAAGCATCTTCACTAGGATAACTAGCATACATGTCATGTACCTGTACTGCATGCAGTGTCACACACTGATGTAACCACAGTTTTGTACCAAGCCATATTCAATATCAGCAAAGAACTGCTAAATACAGATTTGTGTACCTACTGGATTGCCCAACATTTCTTACCATTATAGCTGGTGGTGGGTTGGTTCCACTGACATCCACCAAGATCTCATCGTACTTGTCAAAGTTGACACCGGACTCATAGTGGGAAAAAATGGACTCCTCATCTTCAGAGGGTGGTGGGGGGACGTAGGTAACCCTGGGTCCTGCAGTGAGAAACAGAAATGCTGCACATAATGGAAGATAAAGCTGGCATGCTGCAGATATAATAACATGAAGTTTAACTTACTATCACTCGCATCTGCGTTCTCTGCAGGTGTATCCCCGTGCCCTGTATTACACACAGATGCCAGCCACATCAGTAAATCTTTCAAACTTATGTGCAATGAATCATTGAGGTCAATAATGAAAAACAACCCTGAGCAAAGACCTCTTCATCTTTCCCACGGTAGCCTGCAACACAACACAAATTACACTTCTGATACCTCTAACAGATTTGCACATGATCAGAACTGCTTGTTCACTCACCTCCTCCAAAGCCATCTCTGCCACCCTGCTCACCACCTTTAAAACATCAGTCAATTAACTGTTATTCTTACTCAAAATCCACACTGATTGCGATCAAATTTCTTTGCATTTGTTGAAGAGGCTGTGGCTCAGGAGGTCTACAGAGCCACAGCGGTCTACTAATCAACCCTTAGCTTTTCCAACCCAGGTGAACCCCGAGGTGCTCCCACTGGTGCGCGAGTGTGTGAACATTTAGGTCACACAGTGCTTAGGCCATAGGAAAAACAACACATAGATGAATGGATGTGAATGTGTGATTGAGGCTTGTAGTAAAAAGGCACTAATAAGTACGAGTCAATGTAGCATTTGCATGCAGTGGATAAAAAAACCACCACCAGTGGAATCAGACTCGTACCTTGCCTATAGCTTCCTCTTCTTCCTCTCGACACTGTGAAAAGCAGAAAATGCTCACATTGTAAACAAGCATTTCTTTCAGTCTACTTTTGTGTCTTAATGGAAATATTAACACTACCATTTTTATTGTCACCATCCTCTTCATTGGCTGTAAAAATAAGAACATCAAGTCAGACGCGTTCCAGCTCAAAGCCAAACAGACATACACGTCAATATTCCAATTATTACCGTCAAAATCACTGTGATCCGTTCTGCCAAATCCTCTGCCACGCCCTGATAACACACAACTGTCATATTACAATTCCATCAACAGCTCTATTCACTACAGCATAAATATGCATACTGCCCTGGCAGGCCAACACAGCACAGTATTACCACTGCTCATCTTTACTGGCTGAACGATCTTGCTAATCCTCTTTCACACTGCTAGTTGTTTTGTTTTTTTTCAGTATTTGTAATTTGAATTGTTTTCATAATGTGTGAAACTTTATTACAAATGCCTAACATTCCACTGAGATGACCAACAGTATATCCACCCCCCCCCCACACACCCCCCTACCACGGCCTCCTCTTCGGCTGAAGCTACTCCTTTCTGCTGTATTATTCTGGCCGTCACCATCTGTAAAGAAGAAACGCAACGCTCAGGAAACACAATGAGGAAAACTACAACAGCTCATGTAATACTCTTCATGCTTACCGTTTGCACTGTCCTCAGCATCTCAAAAATAAATAAATAAATTAAAAAAGAATCAAATATCTAAAATTAGATACCTCCGACAATCGTCTGAATGCACCTACTATAATGTGATAACCATTTCTCCCATCACCTGCATGCTTCTCCATTGGCACCTCTCTGATAATTACTGTGTGATAGTATCAAGCAAACCTTGTGGTCTGAAAACTAGAGCCAAGTGCCATAACGCAACACTGTTTAAACAGCCAGCAGGGGGCAGCTGTTCTAGCTGAAAACAGTATCTTGTCATTTTGAAACAATAAGAGCTGGGTCTGACTGAAAGCACACGCTGATGGAGTAATATCTTGAGCACAGTGCATAAATCTGACACAGAATGATCAAAATGAACAAGAACTGTTTTATTCAGTAGTGAGTCAAATTGAGACATTAAGACCATAAAGTCATCAGGAAAAGTATTTTCTGAGCTCAGGACTAGGAGTGTCTGTGCAACAACAGCTTTAACCCCATGGAGGCTGAGAACAGGTTTAACACACCATCACACTGCCTCCACTTTTCATCTTTTACAGTGTATGGGCCGGTGTCCTGCAGGTCTTAGATGTGTCCTTGATCCAGCACAGCTGATTTAAATGGATAAATTACGTCCTGAAGTTCTCCAGACGCCTGCTAAGGAACTAAACATTTGATTCAGGTGTGTTGACCCAGGGTGAAATCTAAAACCTGCAGGACATAGGCACTAGAGGCCTGGAGTTGGACACCCCTGCTGCATGCAATCCCAAAAAGCATTCTTCCACATTAAATCTACTCTGAAATTTGTCATCCAGAAATGAGGATTATCCAGGACAATTTCACCATCAGTCACAAAATGCCAAACAGTGACAGTTTCAGTGTTTAGATGCAGCCCTCGCACGTCATATCCAGTTTCCCTTGCTCACGTGGGCCTTCACCAGGCACAAAAAAAACTTAATTACTGCAGGTAAAACTCCAGAGGTTGGTGGATATTTTTTGTTTAAAGCTATGATTGCATGCCAAATGATGGGCATACACACACGCCTACTGGCTTTTCACCTCACAGCTCATACATAATGCTAATTTTCATACATGTTTACTTGCTCAAAGGACAATTATACCACTTCTTAAACAAAGTGTTAAATGTGCACCTGAGAAGAATGAGTTTTTAAATCCTCCTCTTCCTCTACCCCGTCCACCACGACCTGGAGGAACACATTTAAATCACTCTTCAGTGTCATGCAAGATGCTTCCTGTAAGGGCTCCATCGTCTTTCTACACTCACCTCCTTGAAATTCACCATGATCAGAGTTCCAGAAATCTCCTTGTGTACCTAAAAACATGTTTGTTTCAAATACAGAATAATACCAAAATAAATCTTAACCTGCCTCCAATCTTTATTTTAACCCTTTGAAGAAAGAATTAAAGCAGACAATAAATCTGAAGTGGAACATACCTCCAGTTGAGGTGTCGCTGGTGAGTGCACAAGTACCAGAGGTAGCGGTTTCCTGTAAACATGGGCAATTTCAGTCGGACGCTGACTGACCGGCTCATCGAAGTGCGTACGCACGGCCTTTGGATATTACACTAGCTTACCTGTTCTTCCCACTCGTCCATTCTTGCTCACCTGAGGAAAAAAGTACCACAAGAAATTTTGTAAATCACATACGATCACGAATACCCCCCCACTCTTTTTTTTTAACCGCTTTCATTCCGACATTAAAAGAAAACTTTTCCTGAGAATCTGGGACAACGTGACGACTACCACGCGAGAAATGATAGGCACTTAAGCTAACACTAAAACCACTAAAACCTTAAAATGCTCAAGTATCTTTAATCAAAACGTCGACTGTTGCAAAGCAAATGTGGCTCTGAAGTGCAGAAAATAATTTCGCGCTGCTTTTAGCTAATCAAGACGCATCGAGCACGCGGGAGCAGGGCGGCGGCTAACTTCTGGCCTCAATTTAGACGCAAACACGAAATAATGCTTTAAAGTCATGTGTTTGCATAGTTAAAATGAGTCATTTTTTAAAGAGCTGTTTCGAGAATACACTCACAACCAAAAAAAAACCTACAAGTGGACGTAAAAGGTGACACCCGCTAGCATTGGAAGCGCTAACTAAAACAGCACGACATGATTAATAAAACTGATAATAACTACATCTTGTTCTTCAAAAATTGGTTTTATAAGTGACAGTAATGCAGTAAAACTGGCCCAGGTAGAATAACCATACTTTCTGAGTGTCTTCACAGATGAGATTCTTCCTCGACGTGCAGCCTGCTCGTCCGCTCACAGAATGGGGCGCGCGCATGCACAGCTCACAACCCGCAAACTTGCAACTTCCGCCATTTTCCCGCCTAACTGGATTTTTGAAAATACAAGAAATGAATACGAAGAATTATAAACTTTCCCCCCTGTAAATAGCTTCTAATAGAACATTTTTTAAATATAGTTTTGTTGGCAAAATTGTAGAACTTGAAGGTTGTTGCACAACAACTGGAAAATGTCATTCTGCTTTCTTTCAGTTTTTAATATTTTTAAAAAGTTGTTAGTTCGAAAAGTTTAAAAACCTGTTTAAAAATTAAGCCTTTATAGTGGAGGTGATATATAAACGCTTTATTAAACTACCACTAATTCCTTTACTCTAAATTCACCCTATTGGCTATTATTTTCAGTGCATTAAAATAAAATAAATCTGATAGTGTTCACCGATTTTCTATCCCCAAATAATATAATTCATTAATAAAATACAATAAATTAGAAACCATTCACCTGCTCAATCTCGTTGCGCATAGAGTATGCACTGCCATCTGCTGGAAAACTACACAATTGCATGTTCACTACTAAATGTGATTGTCACATTGCACACTCTCATACTTGTATTGATATAACTTTGACCAGGCAATAATAAAAAATAGAGCAAATAATAATTGCTGTAAGTTTCTGCTGGGAGGCCAACAGACTGTGTATTTCTAATATTGTTCCCAAGCTCCCCAAGACAAATGGGAGGACAGAACAGTGTAAAATCAGTGCCAGATCAAAAATGCAGATTATTAGGAATGAGATTTCCATATCAGTTGGGACCCAAATTAACAACAGTTATCAAACACTGACTCTCTGATGATTGTATTGGAGAGCAGCTCATTGTTGACTATCTTATATGTGCACTGAAGCAGCCAGCGGCTGAACTGCCAACCCTCCAACTAGCAGATGAGCTGGTCTACCTCCTGAGCTACAGCCTGCTGACAAGACAAGGGGAAGGGGGGGAAGGTGTGTTAGGAGGCAGTGAGGGTGACAAAAAAGCAGGAGTGTGGAGGTGAGAGGTGGGACTATGACTGATAAAGGGAGATGGTAGATGGTATGTAGAGAAGGAAGTGTGTGTGTACAGGAGACCAGGTGGAAGGGAAGCAAAGCCAGGAGCACTGGAGGTGGACTCAAACTATTCTACCATGGTGTAGAAGGAACATTTGTTTGTTCATTTGCTGAAATTTGAACAAACTGCTTTAATAAATTAAAAAAAATTGTAATTGTAATTGACTTCCTAACTACAATCATCCCTGACTCTTGGTGGCGCTGTCACTTGGTGTTCGCTCGCTTTGTGGTAGAGTATCACTTCCTGTTCCTGCTCAAACACAGTGGTGTTTCTGAGTAGCTTTTCTACTTAGCAATTTAATTTAAATCTTTTGATACATTCCTTTTTCATAGTATAATCTTAACGTGCTTCATCTGAATCACCCTTTCTGTGTACTCACTACCTAATTTATAGCCAAAGTATTCACTCACTGTCTCGCTAGCTTAGCTCGTAGCCGACTCGTTAGCACCATGGCTACTTCACCTGTCCCTCCTGCACTTTCCTGCTCATTGTGTCAGATGTTTAGTTACTCCTCGGCCTCCTTTAGCAGTAATGATACCTGTAACAAATGTAGCATATTTGCAGCTCTGGAGGCCAGGATTACTGAATTGGAGACTCGGCTCAAGCACCCTTCATTCACCCGTAGCTAGCCAGGCCCCTGTAGCTGGTGCAGCCGAAGATAGCGTAGGGCCCCGCTAGCTGTTCCCCGGCAGACCCCAAGCAGCTGGGGAAAGAGGGCGGCTGGGTGACGGTGAGGAGGAAGCATAGTCTTAAACTGAAGCCCCAGGTACACCACCAACCTGTTCATGTGTTCAACTGTTTTTCCCCACTCGGCGACACACCCGCCGGGGTCAAACTCTGGTAATTGGTGATTCTGTTCTCAGACATGTGAAGCTAGAGACACCGGCAACCATAGTCAATTGTCTTCCAGGGGCCAGAGCAGGCGACATTGAAGGAAATTTAAAACTGCTGGCTAAGGGTAAACGTAAATACAGTAAGATCATAATTCACGTCGGCAGTAATGACACCCGGTTACGCCAATCGGAGGTCACTAAAATCAATATTGAATCGGTGTGTAACTTTGCCAAAACAATGTCGGACTCTGTAGTTTTCTCTGGTCCCTCCCCAATCAGACCAGGAGTGACATGTTTAGCCGCATGTTCTCCTTGAATTGCTGGCTGTCTGAGTGGTGTCCCAGAAACGATGTGGGCTTCATAGATAATTGGCAAACCTTCTGGAGGAAACCTGGTCTTGTTAGGAGAGATGGCATCCATCCCACTTTGGATGGAGCAGCTCTCATTTCTAGAAATATGGACCAATTTATTAAACCCCCAAAATATGACTATCCAGAGTTGGGACCAGGAAGCAGAGTTGCAGTCTTACACGCCTCTCTGCAGCTTCTCTCCTCCTGCTACCCCCAAAAACCCATCTCCATTGAGACTGTGTCAGCTCCCAAAAAGACAAAAACAAACTAAAACCAGCAATAAACAACTTAAACATAAAAATCACAAAGAAAGAACAATACAGTATCCACATCTGAACCAAAGAGTAAAACAGTGAAATGTGGATTATTAAATATTAGGTCTCTCTCCTCCAAGTCTCTGTTAGTACATGACTTAATAATTGATCAACAAATCGATTTACTCTGCCTTACAGAAACCTGGTTGCAGCAGGATGAGTATGTTAGTTTAAATGAATCAACACCCCCGAGTCATTCTAACTACCAGAAATCTCGAAGCACAGGCCGAGGGGGCGGTGTGGCAGCAATTTTTCACACCAGTCTATCAATTAACGAAAGACCAAGACAGACTTTTAATTCATTTGAAAGCCTGATGCTTAGCCTTGTCCACCCCAGCTGTAAAACTCAGAAACCAGTCTTACTTGTTATCATCTATCGTCCACCTCGGCCTTACACAGAGTTTCTCTCTGATTTCTCAGACTTTTATCTGATTTAGTGCTCAGCTCAGATAAAATAATTATTGTGGGTGATTTTAACATCCATGTAGATGCTAAAAATGACAGCCTCAACATCGCATTTAATCTGTTATTAGACTCAATTGGCTTCTCTCAAAATGTAAAAGAACCCACCCACCACTTTAATCACACTCTAGATCTTGTTTTAACATATGGCATAGAAACTGAACATTTAACAGTGTTTCCTGAAAACCCTCTGCTGTCTGATCATTTCCTGATAACATTTACATTTACAATAATTGATTACACAGCAGTGGAGAGTAGACTTTATCAAAGTAGATGTCTTTCTGAAAGTGCTGTAACTAAGTTTAAGAATATAATCCACCCACTGTTATCATCTTCAATGCCCTGTACCAACATAGAGCAGAGCAGCTATCTGAACGCTACTCCAACAGAGGTCGATTATCTTGTTAATAATTTTACCTCCTCACTACGTATGACTCTGGATACTGTAGCTCCTGTGAAAACTAAGGTCTCAAATCCGAAGTACCTGACTCCGTGGTATAATTCTCAAACACGTAGCCTAAAGCAGATAACTCGTAAGCTGGAGAGGAAATGGCGTGTCACAAATTTAGAGGATCATCATTTAGCCTGGAGAAATAGTTTGCTACTTTATAAGAAAGCCCTCCGCAAAGCCAGAACATCTTACTATTCATCACTGATTGAAGAAAATAAGAACAACCCCAGGTTTCTCTTCAGCACTGTAGCCAGGCTGACAAAAAGTCAGAGCTCTACTGAGCCAACAATCCCTTTAACGTTAACTAGTAATGACTTCATGAACTTCTTCACAAATAAAATTTTTATCATTAGAGAAAAAATTACCAATAATCATCCCACAGATGTAGTATTATCTACAGCTACTTTTAATACCATCGATGTTAAGTTAAACTCTTTTTCTCCAATTGATCTTTCTGAGTTAACGTCAATAATTAATTCCTCCAAACCATCAACGTGTCTTTTAGACCCCATTCCTACAAAACTGCTCAAAGAAGTCCTGCCATTAATTAATTCTTCGATCTTAAATATGATCAACCTATCTCTAATAATCGGCTATGTACCACAGGCCTTCAAGGTGGCTGTAGTTAAACCCTTACTTAAAAAGCCATCTCTAGACCCAGCTGTCTTAGCTAAGTATAGGCCAATCTCCAACCTTCCTTTCATATCAAAAATCCTTGAAAGAGTAGTTGTCAAACAGCTAACAGATCATCTGCAGAGGAATGGCTTATTTGAAGCGTTTCAGTCAGGTTTCAGAGCTCATCACAGCACAGAAACAGCTTTAGTGAAGGTTACAAATGATCTTCTTATGGCCTCTGACAGTGGACTCATCTCTGTGCTTGTCCTGCTAGACCTCAGTGCTGCGCTTGATACTGTTGACCATAATATCCTATTAGAGCGATTAGAACATGCTGTAGGTATTACAGGTACTGCACTGCAGTGGTTTGTATCATATCTATCTAATAGACTCAAAGTTGTTCAAGTAAATGGAGAGTCCTCTTCACACACTAAGGTCAATTATGGTGTTCCACAGGGTTCAGTGCTAGGACCAATTCTATTTACATTATACATGCTTCCCTTAGGCAGCATCATTAGAAGACATAGCATAAATTTTCACTGCTATGCAGATGACACGCAGCTCTATCTATCCATGAAGCCAGGTAACACACACCAATTAGTTAAACTGCAGGAATGTCTTAAAGACATAAAGACCTGGATGGCCGCTAACTTTCTGCTTCTTAATTCAGATAAAACTGAGGTTATTGTACTCGGCCCTGAAAATCTTAGAAATATGGTATCTAAGCAGATTCTTACTCTGGATGGCATTACCTTGGCCTCCAGTAATGCTGTGAGGAACCTTGGAGTCATTTTTGACCAGGACATGTCCTTCAATGCACATATTAAACAAATATGTAAGACTGCTTTCTTCCATTTGCGCAACATCTCTAAAATTAGAAATATCCTGTCTCAGAGTGATGCTGAAAAACTAGTTCATGCATTTATTACTTCCAGGCTGGACTACTGTAATTCATTATTATCAGGATGTCCTAAAACTCTCCTGAAAAGCCTTCAGCTGATCCAAAATGCTGCAGCAAGAGTACTGACAGGGACTAGAAAGAGAGAGCATATTTCTCCTGTTTTGGCTTCCCTTCATTGGCTTCCTGTTAAATCCAGAATTGAATTCAAAATCCTGCTCCTCACATACAAGGTCTTAAATAATCAGGCCCCATCTTATCTTAATGACCTTGTAGTACCAGTTTGGATTCGGGAGACAGACACTATCTCTACTTTCAAGATTAGGCTTAAAACTTTCCTTTTTGGTAAAGCATATAGTTAGGGCTGGACCAGGTGACCCTGAATCCTCCCTTAGTTATGCTGCAATAGACGTAGGCTGCCGGGATTCCCATGATGCATTGAGTTTTTCCTTCCAGTCACCTTTCTCACTCACTATGTGTTAATAGACCTCTCTGCATCGAATCATATCTGTTATTAATCTCTGTCTCTCTTCCACAGCATGTCTTTATCCTGTTTTTCTTCTTTTTCACCCCAACCGGTCGCAGCAGATGGCCGCCCCTCCCTGAGCCTGGTTCTGCCGGAGGTTTCTTCCTGTTAAAAGGGAGTTTTTCCTTCCCACTGTCGCCAAAGTGCTTGCTCATAGGGGGTCATATGATTGTTGGGTTTTTCTCTGTATTTATTATTGTGCTATCTACTGTACAATATAAAGCGCCTTGAGGCGACTTTTGTTGTGATTTGGCGCTATATAAATAAAATTGAATTGAATTGAATTGAATAGATGGAGAAAGAGAAATAGAGTAGTGGTAATCTTTAAGGTAGAGTATGTGAATAGTGTGCAGGTGAAGAGAGGGTCAGACAGGGTCATGAGTTTGAAGCTGCAAATCAAAGGAGTGATGTTGAATGTTGTGTGTATGCCCACAGGGCGGATGGTAGCTAGAAGAGAAAGCTAGATGAAGTGGAGGAGGGTCTCCCCAGGGTGGAGAGCATTGTGAGGGGGATGTAGGTGAAGGCTGCAGAGGCGATGGGGAGGTGTTTAGGAGGTATGGTGTTAAGGAGAAAAATGCAGAGCGTCAGATGGTGTAGATTTTATGAAATGAATGGAAATGGCTGTGGTGAACATGAACTTTAAGAAGGAGGAAGATAGGATGATGTCAGAGCTGAAGAAAGTGAACACAGGTGGACTCATGCTGAAAATGCAACCTGAAAGTGGCAGGAGACTGTAAGGTGGTGGCAGGGAGGATGTAGGTAGGGAGCATCTGTAGGATGGCTTTGGACATCAAGAAGAGTAATCAAGTGAAGGCAGAGCCAAGGATTAAATGATGGAAGCTGAAGAAGGAGGAACATCGCACAGAGTTCAAGAGGGAGTTGAGATATTAGGGAAGAGTTACCAGCTGGGAAACTACAGCTGAATTAGTGAGGGAACCTGTCAGGAAGGTGTTTGGTGTATCCTCTGGACTAAGGAAAGAAGACAAGGACACTTGCTGGTGAAATGACAGCGTAAAGGGAAAGTATTTAAAGGAAGAGGTTGAAACAGTCAAGGAGAGATGGGAGTACAAAGACTGCGGTGCGAAAAAGGAAAATGCTTCACTAAGGAAGGAGAATGAGACTCAATTCAATTAGTTAGCTACAGATGTCACATCAAATACATCAGAATCTGCCTGACTATAAACTGATTTATAGACCAATGTACACTTATACTTGTCATCTCATCTGTATGAGCTAGCTGAAGCAGTTTATGTAAGCCATCTTTTATATCCTATGCTTTGTCCTTAACACTTCACATATATATTCTTTATATATGCTAAGAGCTTTCAACTTAAATGCCTTGATCCATGTACTTAAGCAATAAGATAAAATGATATAACCATATCTTTTTTCCAAATTCCCAGTGGGACATGCCCTTGGGGATAGGATGAGGGGCTCAGAGTAGAGCAGCTACTCCGCCACATTGAAAGGAGCCAGCTGGAGTGGTTTGGGTATCTGACAAGGATGCCTCTCCCAGGAAATGCCCAGGAGGGCTTCCTGAAAGAGGCCAGCCACCCTTCCAAGAGAGCTCCTGTCCACTGCTATGATGTCATTCTTTTGGTCACCTTCAGCGTGTAAACATAGGTGAGGGTGGGGATGTAGACTGACCAGTAAATGGAGAGCTTTGCTTTTAGACTTAGCTCTCTCTTCTTCACCATGACAGACTGGTACAGCGTCCTCATCATAGCAGCCACAGTACGATCTGTCAATCTTCTGCTCGCCTCTCCCCTCACTTGTGAAAAAGACCCTGAGATACTTAAACCCAGAGTGGGCACTCCACCCCTTTTCCAGCTGAGGACCATGGCCTCAGACTTGGAGGTGCTGACTGTCATTCCCACCACTTCACACTCGGTTGCAAACCATTCCAGTGCGAGCTGGAGTCCACCATAGGAGGAAGCCAACAAATCCACATCATCTGTGAAAAGCAGAGATGAGATTCTGGACCACCCAAGTGGAAGCCCTCGTGCATAAAAATGATGAACACAATCGGTGATAAAGGGCAGCCCTGATGGAGTCCAACACCTACCAGGAATGAGGGTTAGGGTTATGTTAAATAAAGCCAAATAAACGCATTGTTCTATAAAAAAAGAAAGGAAAGGAGGAGCATTAAACAGGGAAAAAAAGAAAATAATAAAATCAAAGGTCAATTAAATAAAAAACAACAGGTAAAAATTGCAATCACAATAACTAAATACAGCAAAAATCTAGACAATATACCAAGCAGCTGACGTTCAGTTGATAAACAACACTAAACAGACTCTAAATTTTGAATGACCAGAGCATCAAGATTCTTGTGAAACCTTTATGTGACTGTATGTGCAGGACTATATTTTGAATTTTTGTGTTTTCGATCAAGATTTAGAAAATGACCAGTGATCTTATCCAGAACTGTTAGAAGCATAAATTTCCATTGCAGCTGACGCTCTTTATTATCCAGCCCAGATGAAACAAATCAGAACTCCAAACATGTCAGAAGATATAAAGGCCTGGGAGTAATATTTTCTTGCTGAATCTAAACTAAAATCATTGCATCTGGCGTCAAAAATCATTCAAACAAATTACACTGTTTCCAGCACTACTGTGAAGTACTTTAAAGTCAGGTTGACCTGAAAATCCTTGTCTTTGTTACTTCCAGCACAGACAACTGTAATTACTTATTAGAATGTCCCCATAGGTGTCTGGGAGGAGAGTCATATTTCTCTTATTAGCATTTCTTCTCTGGTTTCTTGTTAAAGCCAAACCAAGATTTCAAAAGCTTTGCCTTACATGCAAAAACCTCAAAACCAACCTTCATAACGTATACCTTAATTACAAAATGAATTAAAAACATTTTTTAAAATTGGTGCTTTTAATTTGAATAAAGCACCAAATCCACACTTAAGTTTAAATTTCAAAACCTACTTTTTAACTAGTGATTTTATCTACTGTTCTGATTTTATCTACTGTTTTGATATTTGATTTTATATACTGTTTTGTTTGTTTGTTTGTTTGTTTGTTTGTTTGTTTGTTTGTTTGCTTGTTTTAATCAAATTTAAATCATGCTTTTTATTTGTTTTTGTTTTTAATGTCTCTGTAAAGCACTTTGAATCACCTTGTTGTTGAATTGTTCTATATAAATAAACTTGCCTTGCCTAAATAGAGGGCTTTGCTGTCAGGCTGCAGATGGTTTTTCAAAAGTAGAATGGGGGGTAAAGCCTTTAGCTGTCAGAGTGCTCTCCTGGAAAATCAGCTCTCCGGTGGGGTTTGTTTTAAAGGCCTACTGCCTTGACTTTTAGAATGAAGCTTCAACTGTCCATTTTCATAAAAGCTGTAGTTAGGGCTGAAGCCATTATGTAACTGTGGATGGAGGCTGAGAGTTGATGGAGGGAACTCCTGTTTTTCCTCTCTGCCCTCACTTTACCATTCTACAGGTGCTTCTAGGCCCGTAGTAGCCTGTAGTAGAGCCTGTAGTAGGAAGGCCGTGAATGAAGTTTTCTATAGAAAATCCTTCGCCGGTGCCCGATCGGACTTAAAGCAGTGTGCTGTTTACGTTGGAGACAAGCCGCGCAGGACCTACTACACCCACAAACAGCAACAGGATAACAAACTGCTGGCATAAAGTCTCGTATGAATTCCGACGAGGAGGACTGTGAGTGTGTGCCACCACAGGCCGAGACAAGCTCCGCCGGAGGAGCCGATAGGTGGGGATGCTCAGAGGAAAGGCTCGGGATGCTAGGAAGATCAGTCAGAGCGGGGGCTAGTTAGCTGTTGTTGGAGGCTGTGTGGACGTCAATGCTCCTTTGTTTCAGGCAGCATATTGGGGCAAAGTTTATAGCAAGCACTGGTTAAATGAAAACGAAAGAAATCTGCCCGTGGGTTACTTTGAAGACATTACTTCTGTATGAGTAATAAAGTAGGCTAACTAGCATTTGCTGTGTTAGTTTGCTAAAGTGAGCGACAGATTAGAATAGAAGAATAAAATAGAATAGAATAATCCTTTAATTGTCCCACAAGGGGAAATTTGGTTGTAACAGCAGCCAAAAAGACACATATACAAACAAACAGTACACAGGACACAGAACAGAAACACACAATTTTTCTTACATATTTACATTAAGGACAATGGTTACTATATACAGAGTACTGTACAGTTATTAAATTAAATATAAATAACTACAGATAAGAGGCAAACCAGGTTGTAGTGCGAATCAGTTGATTAACTTATTGCAGTTACAGTGCTGATGTAAACATCTATGATTGTTGGGAGCAGTTCTGATTGTACAGTCTGACAGCTGCAGGGAGGAAGGAGGACATGCGGAACGCGCTCCTTCATGCATCTAGGATGCAGCAATCTCTCACTGAAGCAGCTCTGCAGTTCAGCAACATTTCCATGCATGGGGTGGGAGACTCTGTCCATCAGAGATGTTATTTTGGCCAGAGTCCTTCTGTCTCCCACCACCTGCACTGGGTCCAGGGTGCATCCCAGAACAGAGCTGCCCTTCCTGATGAGTTTATCCAACCTCTTCCTCTCAGCTGCCGATAAACCGCTGCTCCAACATACCACACTGTAAAAAATGACAGATGCCACCACAGAGTCATAGAAGGTCTTTAAAAGCGCTCCCTGTACTCCAAATGACCTCAGCCGCCTCAGCAGGTAGAGTCTGCTCTGACCCTTCCTGTAAAGAGCATCAGTGTTGTGGCTCCAGTCCAGTTTATTATTCAGGTGAACACCCAGGTACCTATAAGAGTCCACTATCTCAATGTCCACTCCCTGGATGTTCACCGGTGTCAGTGCGGTGGGTCTGCGTCTCGAAGTCCACCACCAACTCCTTGGTTTTCCGGCGTTGATCAGCAGGTGGTTCTGCTGACACCAGTCAACAAAGTCCAGAGTCCACTGTCTGTACTCTGAGTCGTCCTCACCTGTGATGAGGCCGACTATGGCAGAGTCGTCAGAGAACTTCTGTAGGTGGCAGCATGGGGAGTTGATGGAGAAGTCTGCAGTGTAGAGGGTGAAGAGGAACGGTGCCAGCACAGTTCCCTGTGGGGGCCCCGTACTGCAGACCAGCGTGTCAGAGACACAGCCCTGTGACCTCACATACTGTGGACGTTCTGTGAGGTAGTCCAGTATCCACTGGGACATGTGGTGGTCCACTCCCGATAGCTCCAGCTTGTCTCTCATAAGTCGTGGCTGGATGGTGTTGAAAGCACTGGAGAAATCAAAGAACATGATCCTCACAGTGCTTCCAGGCTTCTCCAGGTGAGTCAGGGCTCGGTGCAGGAGGTAGATGATGGCGTCCTCCACCCCAATGCCAGGCTGGTAAGCAAACTGCAGCGGATCCAATGAAAACCTCACCAGGGGACGCAGATGGTTTAGAACCAACCTCTCGAGGGTCTTCATCAGATGGGATGTCAGGGCTACCGGCCTGTAGCTGCTGAGGTCCTTGGGATGGGAGGTCTTTGGTACCGGTACCACACAGGAGGTCTTCCACAGCTGTGGTACTTTCCCCAGTGACAGGCTCAGGTTGAACAGATATCCTAGGATGCCACACAGTTCATCTGCGCAGCATCTCAGGAGCCTGGAGCTGACGCCATCTGGACCTGCAGCCTTCCGCACCTTGATCTTGCGAAGCTCGTTCCTCACTTGAAGTGCTGAGATAGAAAGAGTGGATTTTGGGGGAGGGGTGTGTATGTTGGAGTCCACAGAAGCCTGGGGTGGGTGTAATGACTGGGAGCTGGGAGGTGTGAAGCTGAGAGGTGTGAAGTCCTGAGATGAAGGACAGGCAGTCCCTGAAGATGAAGGAGATTGCAGCAGGGGGGACGATGCTGTGGGAGGGGTGGGTGGTTGATCAAACCTATTAAAATATTTATTTAGGTCATTCACCCACCCCAAGTCTCCTGCAGCCTGGGGGGTTGGTTTTTGTCCTGAAATTGTCTTCAGGCTGTTCCAAACCCCTCTGATGTTGTCCTGTTGCAGCTGCTCTTCCATCTTCCTCCTGTAGTTTTCCTTTCCTTGCCTTATCTTCCATTTCAGCTTCTTCTGAACAACTCTCAGCTCCTGTTTGTCTCCAGATCTAAAGACTCTCTTCTTCTCCTTGAGGAGAGCCTTAATTTCAGGATTTATCCATGGCTTGTTGTTAGAAAAACACCGTACCTTTTTGATGGGTACGGTGTTGTCCACACAGAAGTTCATGTAATCCGTAATGCAGTCTGTGATGCTGTTGAGGTCATCCTCCAGGGGGCTGCAGAGGTTGTCCCACACAGTAGAACGGAAACAGTCCCTCAGGGCCTCTTCAGTCTCTGCTGACCATTTCCTTACTGTGCGTTTCACTACTGGTTCTCTGTGTACTAGAGGTTTATACACAGGCTGGAGATGAACCAGATTGTGATCTGAGCCCCCCAGGGGAGGAAGAGGTGATGAGCTGTATGCCTCCTTGGTGTTGGCATACAATAAGTCCAATGTTTTATTGTCTCTGGTGTGGTAGGTAACATACTGGGTGAAGGTGGGGAGAGTGGAGGACAGGGAGATGTGATTAAAGTCCCCAGAGATCAGGAAAAGGGCCTGAGGGTGCTGTGTTTGGAGTCTGCTGGTTACAGTGTGCAGGACCTCACAGGCTGCTGCAGCGCTAGCAGAGGGCGGGACATATACAGCTATCATAATCATGTGTGTAAACTCTCGCGGTAGATAGTACGGTCTCATGCTAACCGCTAGCAGCTCAATGTCCTTACAGCATAGCGTCTCTTTGACAGATAAATGCCCAGAGTTACACCATCTATCGTTCACAAACACAGCCAGACCGCCTCCTCTCTTCTTACCACTCTCTGTTGTTCTGTCGGCCCGGATCAGATGAAAACCATCCATGTTTATGTGTGAGTCCGGAGTTAGCGCAGTTAGCCACGACTCTGTGAAGCACATCAGGCTGCACTCCCTGTAGCTCCTCTGATGTCGGGTAAGAGCCGCCAGTTCGTCTACTTTATTGGGGAGAGATCTCACATTCCCCATAATAATAGATGGAATCGCTGGCCGGTACCTCCTAACTTTATTGCGACGCCTGATCCCGGCCCAAGTACCGCTTCTCTTCCTCCTCACCTTGCGGGGGATGTTAGCTTGCTCGGCGGTAGGCATGGCAGCGGAGGCTCCGAGGGCTAACAGCTGATCCCTGCTGTAAACAATGGGAGGTCGGACCTCCACGCGCTCTCCGGACAAAGACGCCGTAAAAAATGTAATAAAGAACACCATTGTCCATAGAATTCTGAGCTCCATCGTGGGGGACAGCAGTCCACAATAGGAAAACAAAAACAATAAACACAAAACAACAGAGAAACATATATTAAAGAGAAAAAAGGACTCGGTCAGGTCTGAGCTGCTGATACTGGCTGCCAGCTCGGAGTGGCGCCGGAAGTTAACCAGAAGTTGTCCCAGTGGCAACATTTTTGGGCTTTACCAGCCCGTCCGAGCTGGACTGTAGGGTTTAGGTTAATGCTGCATTTTACAACAGAGATAAAATGAATTATACACATAGATCATTACATTTACTGCGACCCCAGTCACTCTGTGGAAGTTCTCAGCGACTGTCTTGTAAGAGTGTGCAATAAAGCAAACCTCGAACACACCCACCTGCCTTTGGAGGCCCTTTCTTCGAGCTCTTTTTTCCCCATTGATGTGGACAGCCTTGGTTTGACTGCTGCACTGCTTACTGTTCTGTGAAGCCTTGGAGACACTTACACACACACAGAGTACTATTATGTTGCATTCAACTAGTAAGTGTTTGACAGATCTAACTTATACATAAAAAACAGAAAATCCTCAGTGTAACCACAAAGGAAAAGGTTGATACTTTAGATCAAGCTTTTTTACTGTTACTTGTAACAAACTGAGCTGATCTACAGCATTAGGAAGCTCCTCTGACCTGCCTCATCAGCCTGAAGGATCCCACTGAGCAGGGCAGCACAGCGGTCCAGACCCTTGTGCAGACTGATGACCTGGGGCAGACACATCCAGTTTATTGTAGCCAACGTGTTCAGACACCGTGCCAATGATGTGGTAGTAATATGTTGAACATTTATTCAACATATTACATATATAGTTTCATTTAGGTTATTGCACACAGGAGAGTGGCCTCTGCCCTCACAGACAGAGTGCGTTTGAGGTCGAGACACGCACACACACACAAACAGTAGTTAGACTCATGTTTAGGTAAGAGTTCAAATAATAGTTTGCAAAATCATGTCTGCATAAGGGACATTTTGTTCCAGGGGATAAGCGAGAGTTGGAAGATTAATGGGAAGTACCTGGCCTCGAGACCGAGAAGATGTCCTTCTTAAAACAGGTGTAAGGAACGCGTTCTGATACCCTGATGTTATAAAACAACTGATTGTATAGGTTTGGGGTGAGATTTACAGCTGATGTTGCAGCGTACATCTCCTACCCGTGTGTTCATTAAAATCATCGTTTGACTTGACACCTCTGGACTAGTGTTGTTTTTGTGCCCATCCTCAATATCTGAACCCGCAACATGGGTTAGTGGTTTGTGTCTGTCAAGCCTATTGACTTTGTGGAAATGCTAGATTTCCTCTGTTCACCTTCCCATGTTTACTACCCTGAGATGGCTGTGTTGTGGCAAAAACTTGGATAAGCTACAACTTGGTCATGCCTGTATGTGATACCTGTCCTAGATGACACTATTAATATTTAGTACTGCTACACAAACAAGTGAATAAATCCTGAGAACTAATAATAAAAATGTTAGCTTCACATGTCGCCACACGTGGTCTGCATTCTGCATAGAGCTGGGCGATAAAACGATAACGATATGTATTGCGAAATAACTTTTTCTCGATAGAAAAATGAAACTATTGCGATAGACCTCATCTCTCTCTTCCTGTCTTATAAAAAAACCCAATAGCCAATAAAAATTAAGTAGCGCAGAGCCGAACCAATCACAGCCGCAGCGTCACGTCACGTAACTTGTTACGTACAGCTCAAGTGCCAAGGCGCACGTGTGTATTTGTTTGAGAAGCAGCCAGCCGCCGTGCCGGGTTTTTGGTGACCAGAATACCGAAGGGAACACAGATGACGGTTCCAATGTCGGAGAGATTGTCGAAAGGAAAGGCCAGAGAAGTTCCGTGAGTGTGGAGGTATTTCGCTATTTGAAGTCTGACAAAAACAGCGTAACGCCAAGCACTGTAAATTGTGCTGAAAGCATGTTCCCACAAAGTCTGGAAATACAACAAACCTTTCTTATCACCTGAAGCAGTGCCACCCACTGGAGCACGCTCAATCTCTGACTGAAAGCGCTAATTCGTCATCGAAAACAACCAGGGGAATCCCTGTGAAGCAGCAACAGTCAATTGAGTCGGCTTTCTCCAGCGTCTTACCATATGACAAAAAAGGTAAGAGCCATAGCAACATAACGAATGCCATAGCTTACTGTCTTGCTAAAGACATGTTACCAATAAACACGGTCGAAAATGAAGGATTCAAGCAGCTAATTAAGGTAATGGATCCTCGTTACCAACTCCCTGGACATAAACATTTCTCTCAGACAGCGCTTCCAAAGCAATATTATGTAAGTTGGTCAATTTTGTCTCTTTTTCTGTAAAATAAACTAAGATTTATTTTTAGAATTAATATTTTGTTTCTAAGTGGAACTGACAATTTAGTAGTCTGTTTTGTTTGTTCTATTTTGAAACTTAAACGCTTTAGCGGCTGCCTTTTGTGTAGATTGTAATATTTGCCTTTATTTTGCATAAAACTGGTGGTGGTCAGAGGGCCCGGTGGCGCCAGTGTCCGCAGCCTCGCCTCTGTCAGTGCGCCCCAGGGCAGCTGTGGCTACAACGTAGCTTGCCATTGCCAGTGTGTGAATGTGTGCGTGAATGGGTGAATGACTGAATGTAGTGTAAAGCGCTTTGGGGTCCTTAGGGACTGAGTAAAGCGCTATACAAATGCAGGCCATTTACCATTTTTACCATAAAACTGAAGCCTCATTTTAAGTACATCTGCCCTGTTGAACTTATTATGGAAAATGAATATTTAAATCAAAACAAGCTGCTGATTATTTCACATTTTATTTGTGAGCAACATCACATTTAAATCTTACATATATAGTTATTTGGCTTATATCGTGATATATATCGTTATCGCCTGAAATGAAAAAAGCATATCGTGATATGAAAAAATCTTATATCGCCCAGCTCTAATTCTGCATATACATAACGTAGGCGGATCGTGATGGGTCTGCCTTCATCACCTGGTCCTCGGAGTCGGTAGAGTACAGAGAGTAGGCCGGCTCAGGGCAGGGAGCTGTTCCTGGATTTAAGGTGGCTCTAAAAACAACAGTGAGGAGAGTGCTAACAGGCACACGTACATATGTAGACACAGAAAACGCTAAATGAAGGCTGGTGTACTCACAGACCCCCTCTGACTGCTCCCGTCAGCCTTCCTGACGTCACCACCTGCCGGTCACAGTAACCACGGGTGAACGCCCCTCATGTTTGTGCGTGTGAAGCCTCACACCTGTCTCTGCACTTTACTGACAGTGGAAGCTCAGACTGCGTGTTCACTCAGTCCTGCCTTGCGCTGAGCTCTTCTTCTCATGGTCTCCGCCAGCCTGAGCCCTAGTTATATCATGGACGTGATGTGCAGACTCAGCTGCAATTTAGGGTATCCATGTTCGAATTCGATGAAGGGTTTAGGAGTTTCTTCGTCTTACCCACTTTTTAAAGGGAACAAAGGTAAGTGGACAAAGGACTCGAAGGCTATTTCATAGGCAGGTAAAGACAATTCCTTCGTTATGTTGTTATCAATTAAGCAGATAAATGGCCTGGAGATGGTTTAAGGTGTAGTGTTTGCATTTGGAAAATTTTACTGTGAACAGGCAACATGTGGACAAAGAGAACTGAACAGAACAACCCATCCGAAAAATTGGTACATGAATCGTCTGTGAAGGTTCTCAGTCATCCAGGTCATCGTAGTCAAAGGAGTTTGCAAAGAAAAGCGTCTGGACTTCTTTAAGTTGCTTGAAGACGTTTCACCTCTCATCCGAGAAGCTTCTTCAGTTCTAAGGGTCAAATGGTGGAGAGTCCCAGATTTAAACTCAGTGGGAGAATCCCCCCAAGGAGGGACAAAGGACCCCCTGGTGATCCTCTAATCACATGTGCCAAGGTGTGAAAGCGGGTGTGGGACCTAATCAGCCAGGGTTTCGGGTGAGCTCATTGTGAAACCTGGCCCCACCTTGTCATGTGAATTCCTGAGGTCAGATGGCCCAGGATGTGAGTGGGCGTTAAGGCGTCTGGGGAGGGAACTCAAAACTGGATTATAGATGGCAGACAGTTGGTGTCGTAAACCACCGCCTCTGTTCAAAGATGGTCGCTCACAGTGGACATAGATGGCCTCTTTCACTCCTCTTTCAAACCATCTGTCCTCTCTGTCCAAAATGTGAACATTGGCATCCTCGAAAGAGTGACCTTTATCCTTAAGCTGCAGATGGACTGCTGAGTCTTGTCCTGTGGAGGTGGCTCTTCTATGTTGTGCCATGCGCTTGTGAAGCGGCTGTTTGGTCTCTCCAATGTAGAGGTCTGGGCATTCCTCGCTGCACTGTACAGCATACACCACGTTGTTAAGTCTGTGTTTTGGAGTTTTGTCTTTCGGGTGAACCAGTTTCTGTCTGAGTGTGTTGCTGGGTCTGAAGTACACTGGGATGTCGTGCTTGGAGAAAACTCTCCTGAGTTTCTCTGATACACCAGCTACATAAGGGATGACAACGTTGTTGCGTCTGTCTTTCTTATCCTCCCTCGCTGGTGTCTGATCTTCTTTTCTGTGCCTCTTTGCTGACTTTATGAACGCCCAGTTCGGATAACCGCATGTTTTCAGTGCTTCCTTTACATGTGTGTGTTCCTTCTTTTTCCTTCAGGCTTGGAGGAACATGTTCTGCCCGTGGTGTAGGGTCCTAATTACTCCAAGTTTGTGTTCCAGAGGGTGATGGGAGTCAAAGAGGAGGTACTGGTCTGTGTGTGTGGGCTTCCGGTAAACTTCAATGTTGAGGTTGCCATTCTCTTCAATGTGCACAGCACAGTCCAGGAACGGCAAACAGTTATCCTTTGTGTCTTCCCTGGTGAACTTGATGTTTTTATCCACGGCGTTAATGTGCGCAGTGAAGGATTCCACTTCTTGTGTCTTGATTTTGACCCAGGTGTCGTCTACATATCTGTACCAGTGGCTGGGTACTCTCCCTTTAAAAGAGCCAAGAGCCTTTCTTTCCACTTCCTCCATGTAAAGGTTGGCTACAATAGGTGACACGGGGGAGCCCATGGCACAGCCATGTTTTTGTCTGTAGAAGCCTTCGTTGTATTTGAAGTATGTTGTGGTGAGGCAGAGGTCTAACAGTGTGCAAATCTGATCGGGTGTGAAGTTGGTCCTGTCTTCCAAGGAGCTGTCTTCTTGTAGTCGTTTTCTGACAGTCTCCACTGCTTCCGTGGTGGGTATGCAAGTGAAGAGGGAGACTACATCAAAGGACACCATGGTTTCATCTGGATCCAGGGTAAGTTTCTGGACCTTGTCGGTGGAGTTCTTGATGTGGTGTGGGGTGTTCCCCACGAGAGGTGCGAGGATGGTAGCAAGGTGTTTCGCAATGTTATAAGTGGCTGAGTTTATGCTACTGACTATGGGTCTGAGTGGGACCCCTTCCTTGTGGATTTTAGGAAGTCCATAAATGCAGGGTATGGCATCCCCTGGATAAAGGCGGTGATATGTGAGGCGGTCAATGATTTTGTCCTTTTCAAGGTTTTGAAGGCAAGCTATAACTTTCTTTTTGTAGCTGCTTGTGGGGTCTCGTTTTAAAGCTTCGTAGGTGTTGTTGTCACTGAGGAGAGTAGTGATCTTTGTGTGGTAATCTGTTGTGTTTAGGACCACGGTGCACCTTCCCTTATCCGCTGGTAATATGGTGATGTTGTGGTCTTTGCTCAGGGAAGCGACGGCCTTCTTTTCTTGTAGTGTAAGGTTAGACGGAGGGACTTTGGCACTGGAGAGGGTGGCTGAGACTTTCATCCTGATTTGCTCTGCTTCTGTCTGTGATAATTTATTAATCCGTATGGCGGTTTCTGTGGCTGTGATGAGGTCCACTATGGGCAACTGTTGCGGAGAAATGGCGAAATTGAGTCCTTTGGCTAAAACCCTCTTTTCTGGTTCAGTGAGATCTCACTGAACAGACAGAAGCAGAGCAAATCAGGATGAAAGTCTCAGCCACCCTCTCCAGTGCCAAAGTCCCTCCGTCTAACCTTACACTACAAGAAAAGAAGGCCGTCGCTTCCCTGAGCAAAGACCACAACATCACCATATTACCAGCGGATAAGGGAAGGTGCACCGTGGTCCTAAACACAACAGATTACCACACAAAGATCACTACTCTCCTCAGTGACAACAACACCTACGAAGCTCTAAAACGAGACCCCACAAGCAGCTACAAAAAGAAAGTTATAGCTTGCCTTCAAAACCTTGAAAAGGACAAAATCATTGACCGCCTCACATATCACCGCCTTTATCCAGGGGATGCCATACCCTGCATTTATGGACTTCCTAAAATCCAAGGAAGGGGTCCCACTCAGACCCATAGTCAGTAGCATAAACTCAGCCACTTATAACATTGCGAAACACCTTGCTACCATCCTCGCACCTCTCGTGGGGAACACCCCACACCACATCAAGAACTCCACCGACTTCACCGACAAGGTCCAGAAACTTACCCTGGATCCAGATGAAACCATGGTGTCCTTTGATGTAGTCTCTCTTCACTTGCATACCCACCACGGAAGCAGTGGAGACTGTCAGAAAACGACTACAAGAAGACAGCTCCTTGGAAGACAGGACCAACTTCACACCCGATCAGATTTGCACACTGTTAGACCTCTGCCTTACCACAACATACTTCAAATACAACAAAGGCTTCTACAGACAAAAACATGGCTGTGCCATGGGCTCCCCGTGTCACCTATTGTAGCCAACCTTACATGGAGGAAGTGGAAAGAAAGGCTCTTGGCTCTTTTAAAGGAAGAGCACCCAGCCACTGGTACAGATATGTAGACGACACCTGGGTCAAAATCAAGACACAAGAAGTGGAATCCTTCACTGCGCACATTAACGCCGTGGATAAAACATCAAGTTCACCAGGGAAGACACAAAGGATAACTGTTTGCCTTTCCTGGACTGTGCTGTGCACATTGAAGAGAATGGCAACCTCAACATTGAAGTTTACCGGAAGCCCACACACACTGACCAGTACCTCCTCTTTGACTCCCATCACCCTCTGGAACACAAACTTGGAGTAATTAGGACCCTACACCACCGGGCAGAACATGTTCCTCTAAGCCTGAAGGGAAAAGAAGGAACACACACATGTAAAGGAAGCACTGAAAACATGCGGTTATCCGAACTGGGCGTTCATAAAGTCAGCAAAGAGGCACAGAAAAGAAGATCAGACACCAGCGAGGGAGGATAAGAAAGACAGACGCAACAACGTTGTCATCCCTTATGTAGCTGGTGTATCAGAGAAACTCAGGAGAGTTTTCTCCAAGCACGACATCCCAGTGTACTTCAGACCCAGCAACACACTCAGGCAGAAACTGGTTCACCCGAAAGACAAAACTCCAAAACACAGACTTAACAACGTGGTGTATGCTGTACAGTGCAGCGAGGAATGCCCAGACCTCTACATTGGCGAGACCAAACAGCCGCTTCACAAGCGCATGGCACAACATAGAAGAGCCACCTCCAGGACAAGACTCAGCAGTCCATCTGCATCTTAAGGATAAAGGTCACTCTTTCGAGGATGCCAATGTTCACATTTTGGACAGAGAGGACAGATGGTTTGAAAGAGGAGTGAAAGAGGCCATCTATGTCCACTGTGAGCGACCATCTTTGAACAGAGGCGGTGGTTTACGACACCAACTGTCTGTCATCTATAATCCAGTTTTGAGTTGCCTCCCCAGACGCCTTAACGCCCACTCACATCCTGGGCCATCTGACCTCAGGAATTCACATGACAAGGTGGGGGCAGGTTTCACAATGAGCTCACCCGAAACCCTGGCTGATTAGGTCCCACACCCGCTTTCACACCTTGGCGCATGTGATTAGAGGATCACCAGGGGGTCCTTTGTCCCTCCTTGGGGGGAAACTCCCACTGGGTTTAAATCTGGGACTCTCGGCCATTTGACCTTAGAACTGAAGAAGCTTCTCGGATGAGAGGTGAAACGTCTTCAAGCAACTTAAAGAAGTCCAGACGCTTTTCTTTGCAAACTCCTTTGACTGGTACATGAATCATTTCCATGGTGAAGAGAAACCCCATCACAACAATGAACCAATTATGATTAAGGAACTGACCTCACAGCCCATTGTTCCTTCAGTGGGCTGGTTTCAGTCATTATGCAAATGTACTGTTTATAAGGTTTGGGGAAACCTGCAGTCAGCTGAGACTGAAGAAGTCACTTGGATGAGTGACGAAACGTTTCTACCACAAAACGCTACGTCCAGATGAACAGATTCAACTTTTGGAAACAATGAACCAAGTGAACAACACTCTCCAGCAGGTAGGCGTATCAATTTCAAAGTCTACCATAAAGAGAAGACTATATGAAAGTAAATACAGAGGGTTCACTGCAGGCTACTCATAAGCCTCAAGAATAGAAAAGCTAGATTGGAAAAAAAACAGTCCCCCTCTGTCCCCTTCTGGCCGCCTGTGCCTCAATTTTATTCCACGACATTACTCATACTCTCATAACACATACATATAGGGCCTTGGGGGTGGGCACGTTATACAGCGTCCAGAGGATGGTCTGTGTATTCAAACCCACCTCTGGCGCTGGTGCCCAACCCTCAATTTTAAATGCATATAGACACTGAGGGTTTTCGGGAGAAGCCATGCTGCTCTCTGGCAGGAAGCACCATGCCCTCCTGTGTTTTAAATGCACTTTAGTACAACACACAGCAACACTACATATGAGCAGGCGGAGGGAGGTTTGGGGTCTTCACTCACCCCTGTTCTCTGTTAACCGTCGGGGCTGGGGGCTGGGAGGAGGTGTTGGCCGTCAGATTGGGGTCTGGGATGCGGGGCCACCCTGCTACTGCAGATAAGGTGGTGTTCTGCTTGCCTCCACCCCAGGGAAAAGGGTTACATCTCCTGGGTCTAGGTATGGTTTGGCCCTCTGGGGACGAGGGTACCTGGACCTGGGATATAGAGTATGTTTGGGGAGTGTGAATGTGTGTGTAGTGTCTATTTCTGTTTGTCTCCACGTCGGATGAGTGCCGAATATTTGCTTATGTGTATATGGGGGTGGGAATACAAGTTTTTCTGTGTGCACAGCTAGTCTGTGTCTATATGTCAGGTCGGGTCGTAGACTCCACCTCTCTGAGAACATCTCAGGCTCTCCGAGGTATGGAGGCCTATCTCCCCTCACCACACTCCCTGCCGGTGGCCTCAGGCGTCGGTGCGTTGGTGGTTCTTGGTGTCTGGGGCTGGGCGCTCATGTATGTACCGGCTCACTCCTGGTGGCCACCACTTGGCAGGGCCTGGCGCGCGGGTGGGGCGCCCTCAGGCCTCTGGGCCTGGGGCTCGGTCCTCTCTGGCACAGCTGGCTGCCGGCAGAGGCCGTGGGCACGTCACTGCAACCCCCTTTGACCTCTGCTCCGTGGCTGCTGGGTGACCCCTTGTCTGGGGCTCTCCTCAGCTCTTCCCAGGAGGGTGGCACGGTTGCTCCTTTGGTGATCCTCCTTGGGTCCTCGTACTCTGGGCCCTCTGGATGTCTGGGGCCTGGATCTCCTCCATACCTGCTTCATGCCCTGGGGGACGGGGCCATGGCTCCCCACACTCCCTAGCAGATCATTACATGGAGAAACCTTTTGAATACAAGCGTGCTGATCCACACAGGTGTACACACAGGTGTGCACAAACTACACCTTTCTTGGCTGCTACCTCAAAGCACACTGTGCGCTGTCAATCTTGCGTGCTGCACAATAACATGTAATATTTAGTATCTACTGTTATCTACTGTTAGCTAGTTTATTGTGATGTTGTTGTATTTATTATGTTGCTCTGTTTTGTTTGTTTTCTCTTCTGTTTTTTTCTTCTCTCGACAGGTGATCCAGGTGTTGTTGTTTTCTATTTTTCTTTCTCTCCCTCTTTCTTTCATTTTTTCTCCCTGTCCTATCCCCCAGTCATGTCTGTCCTGTCTGTAACAACTGAAAATAAAATAAAATAAATACATAATTATAATAAAGGTCAATAAAATGAACCAATATGGCAAGGCCATGATCCACTTGGTAAAGTAAATCCGCTAGGCATCTTTCTTGGCCTTCAGACAACAATTCTGATGGCTAAAGATCGAAATGGGACAGGCTTAAAAAAAAACATACTAAACTAAAAAAGGCTGCACAGTTCTGGACAAACATGCTTTGGACACATGAAACCTCTACCAGAAGTATGGCAAGAAAAAAAGTATGGAGAAGGTGTGGAACAACTCACATCATCCGTAAAACACGGCGGAGGCAGTGTGATGGTTTGGGAGTGCACGGCTGCCACTGCCACTGGGACACTAGCGTTTATTGATGATGTGACACAGGACAGAAGCAGCTGAATGAACTCTGAGGTGTTTAGAGACAGACTGTCTGCTCACATCCAGCTAAATGTGGTCACACTGATTGGGCAGCGTTTGAATAAAGTAATAGAAATGAACATTCTATTTAAAGGGAACCCCGGCTATTAACACACGTTTGCACTAAAATATGCACTGTGCTTTCAATAACATATATGTGGTATTAAAATACGCCAAATGTTTCCCTTTTAAGCATGTTTTATATAAAACTGACTTGCCAGTAGGCCGACATTGTTATTTACTTCTCAATGCACTCTGGGTAGTGACGTCATACAGTTGCACCACATCAAGTTCACAGTTAGCAGCGCGCTGGAAATGGGTTCTGTTCAATCTTTCCAGTTTGAACCAGAGCAATCCGAGAGGGGATGAAAATAGTCAACCAGTACTTAGTTTAGATGGAGATGAAAACAATCCGTCACACGAGGACGTGAGAGTGAGGGAAAACTATTCAATTCAATTTAATTTAATTTATATAGCGCCAAATCACAACAAAAGTCTACTGCTTGCCAATGGCAACGGAGACAGAGCGTTTGTTGTAAAGAGCTCAGTTTTATGGCAGCAGCTATTGATGTTGTCCTAGCAAACATTGGGCCATAGTTTTATATCATCAGTCTGTGGGAAGTGATGGGTGAGGCACTGCTAATGAATTGTCCTCGCCACTTATTACAACGTGTTGCTATTTAAGCCAAGTAAAAGAAACTGCAGTGAGAGAAACTTTTATGAACACTGAAGGTGTGACCCTCGCAAGAATCAGCAGTGTAAGCAGGAAAAAAAAAAAAAAAAAGTCATCTTCTGCTTTGAATCAGGTCTAATTTTTTTTTCCAACAATATCTTTATTTATTTATTTTTTACATTTTAGTGACTTACAAACAGTCCAACACTCTAAATACTACATGAACATACACTCCTCTCAGACAACAAAGAGAAAACAAAGAAGTCGTCAGATTTATCACTCCATTAAAGGCCTAAATTTATCATTATCCCAAATCAAATGTCATTGTCCTCAGTCCTCGTCCTCCTCAGATAATACAAATCCTTCTACAAAGTTCACAAATGGTCTCCATACCTTCTCAAAAACATCCAATTTCCTTTCCAGTATACATGTTATCCGCTCCAATGGCAAAGCCACCATCATTTGTTTTATCCACTGTGTGATATTCGGTTCCCTTGTTTCTTTCCATTTTAGTGCAATTAATCTTTTTGCTTGTAACAAACCCATATCAATAAACATTCTGTCACTTTTTGTGTACCTCATGTTTCCTGGGTACAATCCCAAAATAAGGAAGCCAGGATCCAAAACAACCTCTTTGGATAATATTTGTTTCATAGTTTGTGTTACTGCAACCCAAAAGGATCCTATCTTCCTGCAATCCCAAATACAATGCCAAAAATGACCTTTATCTTCATTACATTTATTACAAGTGTCTGGAATATTACAGTTGTACTTATTTAATTTTTCCGGAGTAATATATATTCGCATTAACCATTTGTATTGCAACAACCTTAGTCTAGAATGAATTGTTTCTTTATGAGCTTTTGTGCAAACCAGTTCCCATTGTTCCATGGATATGTCCTTTTTTAAATCATTTTTCCAGGCTTTCAACCTTCCTAACGAATTTTCAGATGTTTTAGACCTAATTAATTTATATATTTCTGATATTGCCCCTTTTTTTGAACTGCTTTTGCTAATTATGTCTTCCAATTCTGATTTTGGTGGTTTGGTGCAGGTATTATTTTGTTTTGCTCGAATGTAACTTCTAATTTGGAGATATTTGAAAAATTGCTTTCTATCTATATTATATTTATGTCTAAGCATATCAAAGGACATCATATCTTGAGAATCTGTTGCATACAAATCTTGGACTTTTTGGAGTCCTTTAATTGACCATTGTCTAAAAACTTCATCCTCTCTTCCTGGTCTGAAATCCTGGTTTCCCCACATCGGTGTAAACTGTGACAATACTACAGGTTCCTTCTTATATCTTTTTACCTCATACAACACTTTGACCATGTTCTTTACCTTTTTAATCAAGTTTACTGCTGTGTCTGAGAAAAAATATAAAGGTAAGGGTGGATGCAAATTAATACTTTCCATCTCTGTCCATTGCGGGGCGTTATTTAAGTCAAAATAGTATCTTATAGACCTGATTTGACATGCCCAGTAATACCACTCAATATTTGGACACATGGCACCACCCTCGTTGTATGGTAGATGTAGCAATGACAATCTTATCCTGGGTCTCCCATTTTTCCATAAGAAACCGAGAACAAGCTTTTGATCCTGCTAAACCAATCAACAGGAGGCGGCAGGGGATGTTCTGATACGCATAAAGCACCTTTGGCAGTATACTCATTTTGTATATGTTAATCCGACCAATTAAAGAAACTGGTAGAGATATGCATCTGTCCACTATCTCTGTTATTTCTTTAGAAAGCCTTTCATAGTTATTTTCCATGATCTCACTTAATTTAGACAAAATCATTATTCCTAAATACATAAATTCCTTTACTGTCTTAAAATGAGATGTTACTATGGGTGGGTTTTTCCTTTCTTCTTCATTTAGTAATAAAACGGATGATTTAGATTTGTTAATGACATACCCTGATATTTGACCAAACTCCCCTATCAATCTGAGCAGAGCAGGTATAGATTCTTTTATTTTTGAAAGATATACTATTACATCGTCTGCGTACAACGAGATCCTATGTTCTACTTCATTTACCATAATTCCTGTCAATGATAAACTCGAACGTACAGCTATAGCAAAGGGTTCCATAGCTAATATAAATAACAGTGGACTTATCGGTGAGCCTTGTGGCCATCCCCGTTTCACCCTTATTGGTTTAAAGATATTTTTGTTTGTCAAGATTTCAGCAGTTGGATTTGAATGTAATAACTGTATCCATCTTTGAAACACATCTCCGTAACCAAATCTAGTCAAAACATCAAAAAGATAGGGCCATTCGACCCTATCGAATGCTTTTTCAGCATCCAGTGAGAGTAAGGGCCTCTCTGAAGAATTGTTTAGTCCATCTATAATGTTAAAGACTCTTCTTACATTATGTAGACCTTGGCGTCCCAATATAAAACCGTTTTGATCTCTATGAATTACTGAGGGGAGAGTACTTGCAGATGTGTTGCTAATATTTTACCCAAGCACAGACTTGTTTTTTCCGCTATACAGCACTGCCATTTCAAAATGGTTTAGCTTTTGGATAAACCAATCAAAATAACAGCAAGGCGGGATTTATGATATTCACGCTGTGAATGATGCTGGTAGAGAAACTGTGGATAGAGCCAACCAAGGAGAGGTGTTCCACCTCCTGTTTTTCCAGCTGCATGCAAACTGGGTGCAATACAGCCAGGGGTGCAGCAGAGGGCAATCCAGAGAGTCAGAAAGCTAAAGAGGTGCAAATTTATTTATTCATTTTGCAAATACAGTAACGATAATAAAATAAATATCAAGTCTTGTTAAATGAAAAAATAACAAGACCTAAAATCATAGTTAGCATTAGATGCTAATGCATGGTGAATAATCAGTTAACTATTATGACTGAACGCTCTCCCCTGATGGCGCTCATTACCAAACAATAACTGTATGTTAGAAGCAGAGTTAAACAACAGAATCTTCCATGTGTGCTGTGGTAGTAGAACGTGACTAATTATTGTTTACTGGATTATGGTAGAGTCTTTATTGTACAATATGAAGCGCCTTGGTGCGACTGTTGTAGTGATGTGGCACTTTATAATTTAAAATGAATTGAATTGACTGCTGTGAATAATTTGTTAAGAAAAAATGGTTGTTCCATAAATTTAAACATAACATTGCTCCTTTATAACAGGTGGGTTCACCACATTTGGTACATTTGTGGTACACATGTACCAAATATTCTGTTTATCCGGGCTTGGAACTGACACTAGTTTAGTCTCCTGAGGCTGGGTTTGTGTCTCAAACTAAGGATCTTTAGTGCATAAGGTCACTCTGTTGACCAACATACCATAGATGTCAAAGTAAAACTGACTGACCTTAAATTATTTTAACACATGTACATCCCAGACTTTTAGATGCCTCGCTAAGAAGAACTTCTTCCCTCTATCTGAAAAGAATGATAGCATATTGGATTTTTTTAGTACTGATACTCCTGTGCCCGAATCTTACTGCCTTTCCTATCAATCAGTGGGGGTTGAGCTTTTGCAGAAGCAGCACATTTTTGTTATTGAAAGGTGTTGTAAATATCAGTTCTGGTGACATTCCTACTGTGTCTACAGACCCTAAAGAAGCCGGGTAGAAAAACCCGGCTGCCTCTGTCCAGAATTATCAAGAATTACCTTACTTTGACAACTCAAGGCCTATATTTTGAAATGTCCATCTAAAGATGTTCCCAAATGTAGTCAATAGCAGCTGAATGGCCAGAACTAATTTGGGCTTTCCTACTAAGTCTTCCACAACTACAGACGTAATGAATATTCCAGGATATCTTCTGGGAAATGTTGCTTTCAGTTTAGTGAAATAATTACTTAGTAGAAACTGTGAAAGTGCACATGTCCTAATAGTGCTCTACATTAATAGATGTGAAGCCAAATAGTAAGTGGCTTCCACTTGTGGATAATGGCAGTGTGGTAGTGGTATGGGCTAAAGTCTCACCTGGTTGCTCAATCAGTCAATTCTATTTCATCAAGTGAAGCCAACTCTGCCTGACATAACTGTAATGAATGCTGGTTGGAGGGGCTCCCTGTGGGGTTTTTCATCTTCTCAGTGCTGCTGAGAGACCGCTGATTATTGATCAAGGTATTGAAATATGCCACTATAAAAGCTCTAAAGTCTACCAAATCTATAAATGTAAAATCTATAATTCATCATAAATGTTACAATACATATAATTATATTGTTTTAAGATACACTTCATTTTACATATTTATGTCATTCAAAATATCACATCTAACAAATCTGTTGTATCATTACAAACAGTACTGATCTGGTAAATTTACATCTATGCTGTATAGACCGTCCTTCAATAAAATATTAAACCATGTGCTTAGTGCTATATGTGACTGTGCTGACGTTGTTCAACAGGATTAGGTGATGACAATTCATGTAAGACCTGCTTGTATGAATATATAAACATAATGGAAATCCGTAACTGTGTTATGTAATCACAATGGAGAAAAAGTAAGTTGTATTTTCACGATAAGTTTTTGTTTTATTAACCAAAACAAAGACTTGTGGATACTGTGGGGTTTGCTAGTATTGTTTAATATTTAAAATGTATAATTATATTTAAAATGATGCATTGACAACATTGTTTTTGCCACAAAATTGACCAATCAAATTTTGGTGGTGGTCAGGGCCTCCACAAGCCCCTTTTAGGTCCAACCTTGTAACAACCTCATCTTCCCATTCAAATGGTAACCTCCGGCACTCAAAGACCCAACAGTGAAGCTTCAAAATAAGGCCTGACAACCAAGTAGAAGACTGAAACAATGTTAGGAGTGTGTCAGAGCAAATTATAACTTTTGACTGATAGACAGAGGTTTCATTGTCATGTAGATATTGCCATCTGGACTCATAACTCAGACGCCCTCTACAGGAAAGGGCAGACCAGGCTGTACCTGCTGCGGAGACTCAGGTCGTTTGGAGTGGAGGGCCCTCTCCTGAAGACCTTCTATGACTCTGTGGTGACCTCAGCCATCTTCTATGGTGTGGTCTGCTGGGGGGGCAGCATCTCTGCTGGGGACAGGAAGAGACTGAACAGGCTGATCCGAAGGGCCAGCTCTGTTCTGGGATGCCCTCTGGACCCAGTGGAGGTGGTGAGTGACAGGAGAATGGCGACTAAGCTGTCATCCCTGTTGGACAACATCTCCCACCCCATGCATGAGACTGTGACGGCACTGAGCAGCTCCTTCAGTGGGAGACTGCGGCACCCACGGTGTGGGACGGAGAGATTTTGCAGGTCTTTCCTCCCCACTGCTGTCAGACTCCACAATAAAGACTTTTGCAGCTGATCAAACACACACATGTGCAATAAGACTGCTATATGTACAATTCTTCTTCTGACGAAGTTGTATTTTTGTATTTTCCTACTCAGTTGTATATAGTATTTGTATTTCCATTTTATTCTATTGTATATATTATTCTATTCTATTTTATTCTATTGTATATCGTATTTTATTTTATTGTATTTTATTGCTTTCCAGTGTTTTCTAATTTCTGCTACATAATTTTGCACTTTGCTGTAACAAAACAAATTTCCCACCTGTGGGACTAATAAAGGTCATCTTATCTTATCTTATCTAGTATGGGCTGGTTTTAACAGTAACCCTGACTACAGTTTATCCCATGTGTTACTACAGAAAGTAAGGAAACGCATGAAAGAGGCTCATTTTAGGCAGCAATAGCGGAGTACAGTAGATTATATTTAGGGAGCTGATGGGTCATTAGGGTTTCTGAGTCCAGTGCCCCTTCTTCACACACACACAGAGCATCAATCTAGGCTGTTCTTGCTGTGAACATTATTTTGTGTCTCTACCAACCGTCTTGAAAGAATGTCTGGTACACAGTGTAGTGTATCAGCAAGTGCACTATGTTCCTGCTCTGGAAGAATAGCAAAGAGATCTTACTATACTCTGTCAGTGTACACATAAATGTGTGTGTATATGTGTGTCCAAGACTATAGAAAGAATAAATAAAATAGGGGACAATCAATAGCGCTGAAACTGCCAGAACACAAGCAGAAAACAGTCCTCCCTTTGTTGTGTGTTTGCGATTAAGAAGTGAGTTAGGACAGCAACCATGTACATGCACATACATGTGGATGTATTTTTGGATTTAATGAGGCAGTGTGATTGTGAGTGTCATCAGGAGTGAGTGAGGTTAGAAGAGCAGGTGTTAATTGCTTATTTTCTGAAGGGTTGAGCCGAAGAGTGTGATTTTTGCCAAGCACCGCCTGTCTTACTTGAGTGCAACATGCCTTAATTGCTCATTCTTTTTGGCAGGAGCAAACATGCAAATCCAAACAAAAAGCCATTTGGAAACCTTTGGAATGTGGCACTATGACTGGGTGGACTCCATGTTTTTGTCATATGCTGCTTTGGTGCTTGGGGAAAAGTAAAGGCCAATTAATTTAGTTTGCAGTGTGCGTCCGCTTGGCTTAGCCCGTCTTTGTATTTTTCCAGAACCGACCGAGAATATTTAAAAAGATACTGTTTTGAATTTTATGGAGTCTGAGTTCTGATTCTTATTTACTAATTTTTAGCTAAAAATGCTTAAGATACAAATCCTGTCAAGCAGTAACAGAACACTGACATTTAAGGGTTAATGTTTCTGGTGAAACTGTTTCCAATATTTAATATAAATTTAGCAGCTGTTGTGCTGCATGGCCATCTTCTTAGTTCCATACAACGCATGAGGCAGAAGCTGCAGAGGCAAAATATACAAGATTCAATGACCCAGTATCAAAACTTCAAATACGTTCAAATAAATAAGTCGGGACAGTGTGTAACTGTGAATAAAGACAGAATGCAGTGATTTACAAATCTCCACAAGGCCATGTTGTTGTAATATATGCAGTGTTTAGCGTGGTCTTGCTTAAATATGTAAGGCCTTCTCTGAAAAACATCATCTGGAGCGTATGTTGCTCTAAAACCTGTGTAATCCTTTTTGAGTTTTGAGTTTTATGTTCATGTATAGCTTCTGTTTTGCGTGATTGAGGTTTAACCACTATTTGCGGCTGGCGTGGCAAACTGGTATCATGCCTGTTTTTAATGCAGTGCCACCAGAGGGCGGGAAGATTGGCCATTGCGCACAGAGATTCCTTCACATTCACATTACTTCACATTAATATTTTGATGTGATTATTATACTGCAGATGACAAAAATATTCAGACTTTCATGTTGAGGATTATTCTGAAATTGTTTCATAATTTATAGCCACACTTTTTGTTTATTTTGTTGCTGGGTTTTATTTTGCAGGTAGCACCTTGGTAGCATGGGAGCAGCAAAGCGCAATGCTTCATAGCGGTGTGGTTGGATTTAGGTATTGAGTATGGCACATGGAGAGCTGTACAGACCCCAGTGTGTGCATGTGTGGTGTTTTTCACATGAGTACATTCACTGCTGTTGTATATTGTAGTCTGACAGCAGCTGGAAGGAAAGACCTCTGAAATTTCTCTTTTGCACACTGAAGGATTTCATTTTGCTATTTCATGAAAATAAAATGGTAAAAAGTCTCACGTGATATGTCTGATTTGTTCTCTGTTGTGAAGAAAACATGAGTTTATGACATCTGCAAATCATCACAGTCTGCTTTCATTTATTTTCCACAGCATCCCAACATTTTCTGAATTTTCTGTTGGATTACTTCACAGTCTGACAAAGACTGAGGGAATATTCAGAAGGAAGGCAAGGATCATAATCAGACAGCAGTATGTGCATGTATAGGAGCTGCTGTTGCACCATCCAGACTCATATCACAAATAACTCACACACCTGAGAATAAAACATAGAAGTCACCAGCTTTTATGATACTGCACAATGCTAAGCTAACAGCATGTACAGACTGATTCCTGGCACCATAACTAACAGTTAGGTAAAAACAGAGGGAGCACAGGAGGCAGAGAGAAGGTAAAAACATTAAAAGGATGAGAGAAAACATGATGTAATAACAAAGATTGCTTTCATATCACTCATTTTGATTTGAGCCGCTGTTAATAAAACCCCCACTAATGTGCAGCTTTAACGTTTGCAATAAAAGCTTTTCATTTCACTGATGTCTATCTCTACGCACTGATATAAAACAATAATGACAGAGGCTATATCTAGTTCATAAAAGCTTCTGCGGTGAGTGTTAAAGCTCTCTGCGACTGGACTGGTTGGTTTTTGTTGGTTTTTGTTGGTTTTTTTCACCCCTAGGATGGTACTCGAGTTTACAGGAAGTGATGCATTTTACATTTACAGGTTTTCAGAAATAAATAAAGAAGAGAATTAAATGGAAGGGCAACATCAATAGACAAAAAGTGGCCATTTGTTTCAGGTTCACATGAGTTTTTATCTTTTACCTCTTTGCGTTCATTTCTCCATGTAGGTATACTACTTTACAAAGGTCTGAGCTCCCAGAATGGCCCTGCAACGATCGTGTTTCCCCACCTTAACCATCTGTGGAGTCATGTGCCCACGGGCTGAAGTGCTGAGTAAATAACGGCTGAATAAAGAGGCTGCTGAGCTGCCGATGATGTGCTTGCCCGCTTCATGCTAGGATTGCATCATGAAAAACATCAGCTGTTGCATTCCACTCGCCCACCACATTCCGCCAGCCGCCACGAGCTGCTGATCTGTAGCCGGAGAACAACACTGAAAAGACAGATTGCAGCCATCACTTACGCACAGAGCCTCGCTTCTGCAGGAACGAATCCCTCTAAAGTTGACGCTGCGCAGACAGCACTGGATTGTGCAACCCTGAAAGCGAGCCAAAGCACAAAAAAACCACAGATGTCCAAAAGGAGAGTAAATAAACCTCCTTGTTGGCATCCAGGAAATAATCCTCCCAAATAAACCACTCTATTAAAGAGCAATTGAATGGACATGGACGACATTTACAATCACAATAAATGTTCTCTTCTTGGGCAACAAAAGTAACGGGGTACATATAAAGTACCAAGCATGCTATAAACACAAAGGGTTGCTTTTAAGTCCACTTAAAGATAAGTGAGTAGGTGCTACTGAATGCTACAAACAATAATGTGTTATTGAAAATACAAGGCAGTAAACAGCGGGGGACTCGATTTGTCATCTCCAGAACATCTGTGTGGAAATAAATACAGTGTTCACAGACAGTGCTGTGTGAGAAAACACTAACCCCGGCGATGACATGGTGCCAGTGCACAAAGTCCAGTCGCTCTGCTTTTTCTTTTTTCTCCCTCTCTCTTCCCGAGAACGATGGACACGTATTGTCAGTTCTTGTCAAAAAATAGCACGAGGCCTGTTTCACTCCGGCCACCAGAGAGCCAAGGAGTGGGATGCCATTTCTCAGCTCATTACAGAGCTACAGTCTGCCTTATTGGTGTCACAAAGCAACACCTTGGGAGAGCTCACACCAAAATACCATCCTCCTCTCCGAGTACATGCATTCATTTCAATGTTATATTTATCCAGAAAAGTTTGGTAGTTACTTTTCTGTTGCAACAGAAATTCTGCGGAATGCCGTTGACCTCGACAACCGTGATCACGGCTTTCACGGACGCAGTTGTCGAGGTAAAACCGAGGGTCGCTCACTCCGTGATGGTGGTAGAGCCGTTTCAATGGATTCATCAGATAAAAGGCAGCACTTGTGCGTTCAGTATTTATGTTTGTATTCAGAGGAGGAAAACCAATTATGGCTGCCTGCTTCTAACTAGCTGCACCAGAGTTCAGGGTTCAGCTCAATTATGTGAGTGTTATTAACTAGTGAGTTACAGTACTGGGCAAAAGTGTCGAGCCTCCCCTCATTTCTTTGTATTTTGCTTGGAAAATGGGAAATTTGCCAATCAGGCATAACATTCTGACCACTGACAGGTGAAGTGAATAACACCGATTATCTCTTCATCATGGCACCTGTTAGTGGATGGGATGCATTAAGGAGCAAGTGAACATTTTGTTCTCAAAGCCGATGTTTTAGAAGCAGGAAACACGGGCAAATGTAAGGACTAAGACAACATTTTGATGGCTAGATGACTGAGCATCAGAGCATCTTCAAAACTGCAGCTGCTGTGGGGTGTTCCTGGTCAGCAGGATGTGCGCTTTTCCAAGGAAGGAAAACTGGTGAACCAGTGACAGGCTCATGGATGGCCAAGGGTCACTGATCGATGTGGGAACAAAGGCTGGCCTGTGTATTCCAATCTAGCAAACAGGCTAGAATACACAGAGCATTATAGTTTGTTAAAACGTCTTGATGCATTCTCAATCATCCAGGAAAGTAAATCTCCAAAAGTTGAATCTGTTCATCTGGACGTAGCGTTTTGTGGGAGAAACGTTTCGTCACTCATCCAAGTGACTTCTTCAGTCTCAGCTGACTGCAGGTTTCCCCAAACCTTATAAACAGTACATTTGCATAATGACTGAAACCAGCCCACTGAAGGAACAATGGGCTGTGAGGTCAGTTCCTTAATCATAATTATGCAAATTCCCATGACCATTGATCAACAATCACTGACCAAAACCCACTGATCAAAGGACACTGATCAATGGCCATGAGTACCATTCACAGAGAGTTGGGGAATGGCTGCAATCACAGCATTGTAAGATGGCGAAAGATGTACCCTTAGGCCCCCTCCTCGATTCAGAGATGGTCTGCAACCTGCAGTCAGCTGAGACTGAAGAAGTCACTTGGATGAGTGACGAAACGTTTCTCCCACAAAACGCTACGTCCAGATGAACAGATTCAACTTTTGGAGATTATAGTTTGTTGCGTATGTGGCTCCCTATCTGCAGACCAGCCACAAGGCCCATGCTGACCCCCATCCACCATTGGATGGGGGTCAGGTGTTCCATTATCTGGGGAACACCTGACACCAGGATGCACTATTGGAAGATGTCAACCCAATGGGGGCAGTGCAGTACTTTGGGCAATGCTCTACTGGGAAACCTTGGGTCCTGACATCTATATGGATGTTGCAGAACAATTCTGAGGTGTTGACTTGACCTTCAGTTCCTCTCAATCCAATCAAGCTATAAGAAGTCCAATCCACAACTTACAGGACTTAAAGGACCTGTTGGTGAGATCCTGGTGCAGATACCACCGCACACCTTTAGGAGCCTAGTGGAGTCCAAGACTCGGCAGCAAAAGGAGGACCAACATAATATTGGGCAGGTGATCATAATATTATGCCTGATCGGTGTAGGCATAGCAATTAATTGAAATTTGCAAGCACACATAGAAATACAATATGAAAGGCAAACGCAGAGTTTTTACAATTCTAACTTGAGAAATGACTTGAAAGCCAAGATTTGATTCTTCAGCACAGTCTGAACTGTCTTTGGCAATCGTACTTGTCATTTCTTTAAGTAGTTTTTGGAGACAGTTCTCCAGGCTTCTTGAAGCATTTTCAAAGCTCTTCTTTGGATGTTTGCTGCCTTTTGTACTGATCTCTGTCAAGGTGATCGCACACTGCTTAAAGCATACCCGTAGATGAATTTAATGGAACTAAAGGGCTACATAATAATAATAATGCATTGGATTTATATAGCGCTTTTCAAGGCACCCAAAGTGCTTTACAATGACATTATTCATTCAGTGGCGTGTCCAGCGGGGTGGCCTGGGGGGGCACAGGCCACCCCCCCAACCAGACTGGCCACCCCAGGTGCCACCCCGAAGCTAAAACAATAAAATTCAATGAAATATCAAATGTATGATTATGTTTTCACAGTGAAGCTCAGATATCCGAGTGTAAGTGAATGCTGCATCGGCTTCTGCACTATGAGCATTATGTTAGCAAAGATAGGAGAGCCAAGCACGAAAGACGGCACCTCAGAAAACATTTTTTTGGTGACAGATTAACAGGTTAACATTGCTGGACTGGCCATCGGGCATACCGGGCATTTGCCCGGTGGGCGGATGACTTATTTATTTATTTATTTTGTAAGGGCATGAACAATGAGAGGTGGTGGATTGGCCAGATGCTGGCCGATGTGTAAAAAAAAAGACTCAGTTGTTTGGTGGTCGCTATGTCGGAGCTTCCACAGAGGCCAGCAGGTGGATGAGGGAAGGAGGCAGGAGGAGGAGAGACCGAGGCGGCCGCCAGTCCGATTGTCAGGACAACTGAACTTCAGGTAAGAAGTTATGACCTGCAGTCTATCTGGGTCAGATTTAAACCAAGTTTAGGTGGAGTTTATTTTCGTTATGCTGACTTTTTACAGTCAGTTACAATAACTCGTACTGCGTGCTAGCTAGCATGACGGAGTTTATATACAGCTGGGTGGGTGCTGTGATGTTACTGATCTTGAACTTTATTTTATTCATAAGGTTAGGTAGTAGAGTTGCCAACTGTCCCATAAAAAACAGAATCGTCCCGCATTCAGAGAAAATATTGCACGTTTCGTATTGAGCTGAGAAGGGACGCAGTTTGTCCCGTACTTTAAGTATAATGAAAAACAGACACAGCTGGAGTTATTCTGTCTTTATGCTGCACAGCTGCCTCTTCTCCTCTCATTCTCTCCCCCCTCCCTCTCCTGTTCCTACTTCAATCATGAAACTGATCAATGATCAGCTGATCGGCTTTTCTCTCTTTTTTTTTATCGCCCACTTTGCGCCAGAAAGAGGAAACCGGCAGATGTCGCGCTAAACAACAGCAGCACGTTTAAGCTTGATCAGCTGTTGTTAGAATTTATTTAATATTAATTTCTAGTATCAGCTGATGTTTGCTGGAGCCACAGCTGTAAAGCTGCTGGTCATGATGTCGATTTGGTTATCTGGTGAGAGGGAAACATGAAGATGAAACCAGGAGATGTCCTTACTGAACCATCAGAGCTGAACAGGTGATGGAGAAACAGGTTTACCTTTTAGGTGACATGAATGAGTTGAAGGGAAGTTATGAACTGTTTCTGAGAGACAAATAACACCAGGATCCTTTTCTAAGTAGCTGACAGCTGGTAACTGTGCAGGGGCGGGTCTAGCAAAGTGTTGCCAGGGGTCCATGTAGGGCATTAACAGGGAAAGGGGGGCACAAAGAAATACTTTTCTTTCTTATTCTCATTTAAAATATCTCGCTTTTATTAAATAATTATCTGAATCTTGTGAACAAAGTTTTTATTTGACGTAAATTGTATAGAGATCATACATATACCAACAAGACAGTGTACATCACTGTCACAACAGCGTTGTTTTTCATTCAAAGGCTTTATGGCTTTAATACCTGGTGGGCCGGTCTCTGGTCAAAATTTGTCCCAGTCCAGCCCTGCAGGTTAATACTGGCAGCGTCACCATGCCAGCTGTCTGTATTTCATCATCAGCCAGTGTTGTTCTTTATACATCAGTATTACCAAAGTTTACCATAAGGCAGCATAGAAAGTATTTACTTGCTTTCAGGTTTCATTCAAATGTTAGTCTTTTCATTTGTTTCCCCACTTTTTTCCTGTTTCAAAATCAAACACCAGTTTGTGAGAAGATTATTTTCTTTTTTTAATAGGCAGATAAAGTTTTGCATTGGCTAATTTGCCAATTGTATGTTAAAAATGTTTGTATTTTAATATTCAAAAATGTTTTTGCCCAAAACATATGTGCACTATATTTCCGTAAAAATACTATGCAAATATTGCTGTCCTTGAAAGCTGAATAAACACTGACAAAGCACTGATTGTATCTCTTGTACATTATCAGCGCAGTATCTAAAAACTTTGCACCGTAGTGGTTAAAATCTCATTCTAATAAGAGTTAAAAGCGCATTCGGTCATTAGGTTTATAGGGTTATTGAATTATGGTTAACGGTTGGTAGAATTTTTTTTAACATTATCTGCCAATTACATCTGCCACCCTTCTCCAAATCTGTGCCCCTACCTGGCCCCCCCAACAAAAATTTTCTAGACACGCCACTGTATTCATTCACACACTGGTGGAGGCAATCTACGGTTGTAGCCACAGCTGCCCTGGGGCAGACTGACAGAAGCGAGGCTGCCATATCGCGCCATCGGCCCCTCTGGCCAACACCAGTAGGCGGTAGGTGAAGTGTCTTGCCCAAGGACACAACGACAAGGACAGAGAGGCCGGGGATCGAACCGGCGACCTTCCGGTTACAGGTGCCCTTCCCAACCCCCTGAGCCACGGTCGCCCCATGTATTTCTTAGGTCATGTGTTAAGTCTTTGCTAGACTTTTTACTATTTCTTAATGACACAGCTCTTAGATACTTTTCATCTACTTCTTCTTTTGTCTTCTGGTTGTCCATTTTCCATAATTTTTTTTAAGGTCACACTGTTTTCAGGTGATAGCACTGTTCAAATCACGTACTGTTTTAATAGACTCAACAAAAGAAATTGGAACAAATTGTGTTTTGCAGCAGGCCGCTAGTAAAAAAAAAATAAGCGCCTAAAGCTGCAATTAATTATTGGTTCTTTGCCAATTTGTCTGTTATGTACAGACACAACTTTGGTTCATGCCTTGAGTTAGATACCCTTTTTTATCACTGAATGCTGCATAGGTCAATGTTAAGCGGTTGAGCAAACAAAAAAGAAAAAAAAACTTAAAATGGTCAGATGAAAGCAGCATCAGTCAGGGTATAAGTAGGAATCTCCATCACCACCACCCCGGTATTCTGCCCCACCCATATAGTGAGGCAAGACCACTCCACTCACCTCACCCCCCCAATGGAAAGAAGAAAATATTGCCTACTTTCATCTCTTTCCACAAATTCTCAGATCTCAGATTTTCCAATTTGTTAAACACAACCTATCATCCTCATTTTCCAGCTCCTCGGTTGTATTTTTGTCCATGAGCGGAGGGGTTTCCAGCATTTCAGGGTTTTTTTTTTCATTTCTCTCCACTGAGACTGGTCCATAATGAAATTTGCAGTGAGTTCAAAAGCAGAGGTGTGTGCTCACGCAGAGCTTTCCGACATCAAAAATCAACCTTTAAGTATTTTTCTATTTTCGGGCTATTTCTCTCTCATATCCCATCTATTACATAACATTTGTAAGGTCTGTCAAAATGCAGTCATTAATGTGGCTCAGGCTGATCTCAGTGTCTGAAGCTCGCTGCACCCTGATGTCAGTTACATGTTGCTGGTGTGTTTATGCCCACAGCTGGCTGTGTGTGACACTTTCTTTTGACTTTGATTTTAATGTAAATAGTTAATTTTTGATACTTTTATGAGCAGATGGTAAATAATGGTCTGTGGTCTGCTGTACGTCTGTTATACACTGATTCCATGTTAAATGGCAAAATTGCTTTTATCAGGGAACTTCTACCTAAAAAAACATATTTATATGGATTTGAAAAATCCTTGCAGCTGCTAAATTTAATATTTGTATACATGAATTCTTTGCCAGTATTTTTTTTCTGTTATTTTTTTTAAGTCAAACCGAGAACATTGAGTTTATGGCAATTAATTTTGCAGCCAGCATGTGACATACACCCACAGTCTCTAAGGTCTCAGTGGGTCTCTGAAAAGCACTGGCACCATAAAGGTGCGCTGGGTTTGTGCAGGCTCCCATTTGCTTAATGTGCGCAGAGTTGTGAATGAAAGTAGTTAGAATACAGTTGAATGAGTCATTTTAACATTAACAACATGCTGTGATGTGCGGATAGAGCATGAGATACGGGGGTGAGAGGTATCATATGAGCAGCGTGTGGTAGGCAATGTGTATTTTTGCTGTCGATGTTGGCTCGATCTAAGCCATGCATTTTATATGGTGTCAGTGTGTACTGTGTGTATCTATGTGTATGACTCATAGGCTGTATATTGAAACATTTCTCCATAGTCATCGATTACTTTTCGACTCTAGATTTTGAAGCTAGCAGCTAACAGCTAAGGCTAGCAAGTTTGGTAATAACATCATATTCATACACTGTAAACTATATGACTATACTAGACGCAGAAAACTGAGGGATAAACTTAGCGGATAGGCTGTTCCAACCAACAGAACACATTACACAAGTCAGCTAGTGTGTGCACAGCAAGTGTGTGGAGGTTTTAAGCTAACATTATGTCACCTAATGTTAGCCTTGAATGTCTGAAGAATCACACTTTCCCTTTAATAAACACTTTGATTACATTCTCACGTTGTATGAGAGTTTATTCACTAAGTGTCTGACAACGTTAGACCCACTTCACTTCACTCACCAGATAAAGAGCATTTGAGATGACTTGGGGCTCAAAACATTATATAAATATATATATATATATATATATATATATATATATATATATATATATATATATATATATAAAAACACCCAGCACGCCCCTGCGGGCGGTTTATCCTTCAAGCTTGGGTCCTCTACCAGAGGCCTGGGAGCTTGAGGGTCCTGCGCAGTATCTTAGCTGTTCCCAGGACTGCGCTCTTCTGGACAGAGATCTCCGATGTTGTTCCCGGGATCTGCTGGAGCCACTCGCCTAGCTTGGGAGTCACCGCACCTAGTGCTCCGATTACCACAGGGACCACCGTTACCTTCACCCTCCACATCCTCTCGAGCTCTTCTCTGAGCCCTTGGTATTTCTCCAGCTTCTCGTGTTCCTTCTTCCTGATATTGCTGTCATTCGGAACCGCTACATCGATCACTACGGCCGTCTTCTCCTGCTTGTCTACCACCACTATGTCCGGTTGGTTAGCCACCACCATTTTGTCCGTCTGTATCTGGAAGTCCCACAGGATCTTAGCTCGGTCATTCTCCATCACCCTTGGGGGCGTCTCCCATTTTGACCTCGGGACTTCCAGGTTATACTCGGCACAGATGTTCCTGTACACTATGCCGGCCACTTGGTTATGGCGTTCCATGTATTTACTGGTAAAACTGACACATAAAGACTGTACCTGCAGGGGCTTCCTCTGTACCATAACACCCACCTGGTCATCTGATAGCAAGCATACACAAAACACAAATACACTGTACACCAGCAGCTATGCACTTGCTGTTATTTAAATAAGATTTATAAAATAAATAGGCTGATGATAAGAACATCAACACTGACCACTGACCACTTAATATTCATGGGCAAAGCACCGGTACTTTATCACCGAATAACAGCAGGCTAATGTGCACAGTGTGCATTTAGGCCCACTATGTAGTGAACCTAATGCTACTATTCTAAAAGCATTACTTTTTTAAAAAATTATATTGTGTATATTCAGATATTAGTGTCTGGCTCTCCTGGGCACTCATCAGATGTGCAGTATGTGAGGTTGTCCTTTGGTGACTGTGATGATTTGATACAGTAGGTTTTTATATTTGTGGTGGGTTCACTGAGAAATCTAATGTATTCCTCTGCTACGTGGTTCCAGTTTATTTCAGTATGTTTTTAGGAAAAATGGGAAAAGTGAGTGTCCCAACCAGCAGGTCTGAGAGAGGGCGGGACTTAGACAGCACTTTAATATTTCACCTGTCAACAAAGCAAAATAGAAATAAATGGGTAGGTTGCACTACAGCCATTTTCTTCTGTTGTGTCACATTGTTAACACATACACATATACTGTATCCTTGCAAAAGTAAGTTAGCAAGTCTCTTAGTTCAGGCCTGCAAAGTGCTCCAATACCAACATGAACATTGTCAACCTAATTGTGCCAGATTTTGGACTAATTCGCCAAAATGTCGAGGAACTATTTCACAAAAATCGCCTTCATCGATGTGGTAGCTCTCTAGGTAAAGTGAGGGATTGCCAAATTTAGGTTGCATTGGGAAAGAAATTATATGTCAGTCCATTCAACTAGAAAACTATGCTGATACAACAAAAGGTTAGTAGGACAAATCTTCCCCAGAAATTTACTCCAGCTTCTCCCAGGGCGGAGGGGGGTGGTCGCAGATGCCAACAGGCCATCTGGAAGACCCAGCAGCAGGTCCAAGATCAGTGTGCAGAGAGCAAAGGGAGGTCCAGTCCAGTGCGGTGCAGCATCTACACTGCTGCAGCTGCTCCCCATTATGAGTTGGACCCAAAGACAACTGAACTACTGCTGACTTAGAGGTGTTGATCCACATCGCTATCAGCCAGCAAAGTGCTCCAGCCCACATCAGCAAAGTACGGTTCACTGAAGCAAGAAGGACGGTGTCATCAGCAAAGAGCAGATGTCACCTGTATGTCACAGATTTGAACCCACTCCACATCCTACCAGCACCTCAGAATCGAATGCTGCAAAAAGAAAACACAAAAAAACCCCACAAAGTGACTCTGTTGACTGCCCTTGCCTGCACGCCAAGGATACACAATGCTCACTTGGAGCTTAGAGGGACCAAATGGCTTGCACCAGCAATGCTGGCAGTCTATAGTCCCACAGGATATGTCGGGCTGTACTGTCAAAACCTTTTCCAGATACACAAAAGCACATGTAGACATAGCAACAACTCAGTGAGCCCTTTCATGCAGCAAGACAGAATCTGTGAAGGTGTAAGGCAAATATAAAAAAGAATTACCTCCAACTGTTTTCTTTTTGTTGTTCTCCCAGTACGGCACTGATCAAGTAAAATGTATCTGGCAGAGGATCGCTTCCTGTTTGCTCTACGAGAGAGATGGAAAACAGAAATCAACTGGTGATATATCTCAGCAGCAACTGCACACATACCATTTTAACTGGCCCCTCCATGACTCTTAAGCATACAGAAGTGGCGACACAGGCTGTGAGGTTAGATTTTTATTACGTGGAAGAAGGTGTGCGAGTGTGTGTGAGAGAAAGGAAAAAAGCAGGAAAAATCAATATTTCATCTTATCAGGTATTTATCTGAAGGGCCGTGCAGTAAATATCATGATGGATTGTTAGAGATGTGCTGGAACAGTGCACATAACACTAACAGGTCAAGGTGTTTCTCACACACAGAAATACAAAGACCGAAAAAGGAGGATCGTCAAAACAATCCTTTCTTTCCTTTCCTCTGAGAGATATGGAGAAAATACACAACCACAATTAATAATAGTATGGTGCTAGTTAACCTCAAGTCTTCTCCGATTAGCAGCTGTATCCTTCATCCCTTGTCTCTGTGCATGTGTGTGTGAGCACATGTGCTGGGATCACACACAAAGGCAGCAGCATAACTGACAGTAATGATCATATATTACTACGAGCTGTTAATGCTTTTATAGCATGTACATATAGGTGAAAGGAACCCTCTGCATGCATTTATGTTCCAGATATGGAGAGTTGCCTCAGACTGCCGGGGAGGGTTAAACCTCATTCTCGCTGAGCCCAGCGTGTTCAGATCTGTGCTGCAAGCACATTCACACATGGTCTACATGCATTTACAGTCCTCTACATACAGCTCATGTATTTATATTTTAAATAACTCTTTGAAATACAACCTAACTTGCAAAATTCTAGTTCTTATTTTTTCCCTTTTGGACAAATATTTAATTAAAATGTTTGTAGTTTCAGCCTTGTTAAATGTTTCAGAAGAACAGCTTTTTACTAGACCATAGTCTCTTTGAAATGTTACATAGACCATGTTTTTTCTTCGGAGAGGATCAGTTTGTACTTTATTTGAGTTCATACCACTTTTGTGCCGTAATTTTGCAGGACTGCTCTTGATTTTAGCTGTGAATTTTCTTGATATTAAAACGAGAAAAAAAGTTGGTGTCCTTCCTTCCTCCCTTTATACTAAGCCCACAAATCGCAACACACTTCTTCATCCTTAAAGTTTCCATCATATCCCGCTTAAGAAAAGCATACTTACTAGATTAAAAAGAATATGTGAAGATCCAGAAGTACAGAATGAAAGCAAATAGAAATGTTTGCTGAATTCCGATTGGCTTGGGTTTGCAGCAAATGAAGTTGACCTAAAACACTGGTAGGTTCCACAAAGTGACCCATCTTTACAGGAGACATTCAAAGACTGGCCTATGATAACTTTCAACAGGGGAAGACATTTAAGGGACAGGTTAGTTAAACCATGTCAGCACTCTGAAATAGAATAGCCTTTATTGTCATTGTACAGGGTACAACGAAATTGGAGTGCCACTCCCTTGGTGCAAAATGCAATAATAAATATAAATGTAAAATATAAAAGGTACAATAAAACAAACGTAAGTACTTCCAAAAGTCAGTATGATATTTACAGGATAGCAGCATTAATATAATGACAGTATGAATAGCAGCATAATATAGTGACAGTGACAGTATGGTATGGCTAAGCAGGTTCAATTGTTTTTGTGCTTATTTACAACGGTGATAGCTCTGGGAAAGAAGCTATCCCTGAATCTGTTTGTCCTGGTTTTATGTGACCTGTATCGTCGGCCTGACGGTAATAGTTCAAACAGTTGATTGCTGGGGTGAGAATGGTCCTTGATGATATTGTCAGCTCTGCTGAGGTACCGAGAGTTTGCAATGACCTCCAGGCTGGGCAGAGAGCAGTCAGTGATCTTCTGGGCTGTGTTGATGACCCTCTGCAGTACTTTCCTGTCTGCAGCTGAGCACCCTGCATACCATGTTGTTATGCCGTACGTTAGGATGCTCTCTATGGTGGCTCTGTAGAATGTCACCAGCAGCCTCTCCTCCAGGTTGTTCCTCCTGAGCACTCTCAGAAAGTGGAGACGCTGCTGGGCCTTTTTTACCACCGCAGTGGTATTTGCAGTCCAGGAGAGCTCATCAGAGATCTGCACACCCAGAAACCTCATGGAGTGTACCCTCTCCACACGGTTCCCGTGAATGATAAATACTATGATAAATACTATAAACTTACGTCTTAAAGACTACTTCAAATGTGGCGCCTGTGTGTTTATTCCAACTTTTCTTGTTCCCTGTGGCTACTGCTTCTGTTGTTTGCTGGATTTCTCTGCATTGTAAGTGCAACACACTTTGTTTAGACCTAAATCTGAATTACACCTTCTTTATTTTTACTATCTCTTTGTCAGTTTCAGTTTAGTGTCCCTACGAATTTCGACCTTAACACTAAAACAAACACACTGCTGGAGTTAACAATAATACAATAACAACACATACCATCAGTGATAACACACTAATAGCATGTAATGTATATACAACAATTACGATGAACCACACGACAACCAGTAAATCTTTATAAGCAGTCCTGAAATAGAGCATGGCTTGGGAGAACTTGTGACTTGATAACTGCTGGCCTCAAGCCCTGGGTTGGAAAAGGAAGGCTGGGCAGGTGGAGTACAGGCATAACTGTCTGTGCAGCTTTAGCAAAGTCCAGTGAAAAGTCTGTGAAAAAGGCAAAACACTGATGAAATGTAGTTCTAACTGAATAATATACAAATACACTGCATATCTACAGCATGAGAAGACAGAAGAGACTGAAAGTTGTTCCAGCATTTCCAGCTTTTGCAGGCAAGTGGTTAGTAACTGTGCACAGCTTCCAGTTATGATTGTGTGAAAGTGTGAAAATCCTGCCTGAAGTACTAAAGAGCACATCAACAACAACGTGTTGATGAGAGTTGAAGCTGATGATGTCTCTTCACTGTCACGTCCACGCTTCTCCTGTGTTTTTCACATGTAGGTGTTTGGTGACAGAAAACTGGGAAGATTTTCCAAGAAATCTGAAAAGATTTACTTTGATTTTTTACATGTTAAAAGAACCGGGAATATATTGAAGTTAAACACATAGAAGCACTGATACTGTATCTGACGGCGGAGCCTTTCGTAGAAAGCCAAGAAGTAATCTGTGTCTGAGATTAAAACTGTGCAATGGGCCTTAATCCTTCCTGGAGCGCACACATCCACACTGATGAAGCCCGGCAGCATAAATCACACTTCCTGTACGCAGCTCAAAAGCATGCTTTAATTGAAAGCATTCCACTTATTTAAAACATGGCTGTCATCCTGCAGCCACAGTCAGCAGAGCTTTTATCTGCAATCAGGAGTCCAAGCTGAGTAAAAACACAACTGGCAGCCATATTTAGCATACTGGTACAACGGTGAGCATGCTCAGTTACAATTTGCATATTCATCTCTTTAATTTCCACTACAGGCTGCATGCAGGACAAAATTCACTCTAAAATCTCGTTTCTCTGCCCTTTTTTCCATCTTTGAACAACAGGACATTGAGAACTTCCCTCAGTCTGTCCTTTTCTACATTAAGTGCTGTGTTCATCAAAACCTGTCTGACAGTTCTCTGTACAGCACTGCCAGAGCCAACCTGAGGAGGGGCATGAAACAAGCTAAAGCTTCCTCACTGACAACAACCTCCGCCAGGTGTAGAGAGGCATCCAAGCACTCACCAGCTAGAAAGGCCGGAGTCCCCCAAACCCTGACAGCAGCCTCAAACTCGCAGAGGAGTTCAACACCTATTTTGCTCAGTTTGAGACCACCCCTGGTTGGGCTCATGTCTGACGGAGATGAGACAGCGTACAGGGTGGAGGTAGAGAACTTGTCCCGCTGGTGTTCAGAAAATAACCTGAAGCTGAACATCCTTAAAACAAAAGAACTCATAATGAACTTCAGGAGGCACAGACAGGCCCACTCCCCTTTCTTTATAAATGGAGAACAGGTGGAATCTGTCTCCACCTTCAGGTTTCTGGGCACCCAAATCTCCACCAATCTCACCTGGACCCACAACACCATCACCCTGGTAAAGAAGGCCGAACAGTGGCTGCACTTCCTCCCAAACCAGAAGCTGCTGCTGGCCTTCTAGTCTCCTAACACCAACCAAAAAAATCACTGGATGCCTTTTGGCCGTCACAGGTGACCCTTACATCTGTTTGACGCGCTGCCCTCTGGTCGGCGCCTCAGGTCAATCAGGTCCCATACCGCCAGACTCCCAAGCAATGAACGCCAACCCCCAACAACCTACCCCTTACGACCCACCTCACTAATCTGAGCCATGGTTTGAGTAAGTCCATCACTCAGGCCACTCACACACAGACTCTATTCAGACCAAGTCTCTTTGCACTACTTCCAAGCACTTTGCAACTATTTTGTTCTCTAATTTGTGCCTTTCTCTTATTTTTGTATATATTTCTGTTGTTTTGGATTTATTCCTACTGTCTACTATTTATATTTTATCCCCACAATTTGTTGTAAATGTACAATGACAATAAAGATCTATTCTATTCTGTTCAGTTCTATTCATTATTCCCTTCAACATGTTGTCTTTCTTGACCTTTTCACGACTTCTCTTGCTGCACCATTAGCATGTGTGAAATGCACCAGTGAAATGCACCATTAAGTGTGTTGCTTCACAAGATTGAACTCCCCATCATCACCTGACTCCACAGATTAGACAATAGTGAAATTGAGTGCCAGGGTCTAATCAAGTTGTAGGCAGGGCTTGGCTCGTTTGTAGCTGAGTGACGTCCGCCTTGGGCCAGGGAGATGGAGCTCTTGAGTAACACCCACTGTATCTTTAAATAAATCAGAAGAGCGCTGAGAGCAGAATGGGATTTAAAACACAGCGCACGGGGAATAAATGTGTGGTTACAACCTGGATATAAAAGCATAATTGCAAAAATTTTTGTGTCATTTTATGCCCAATGCTAATTTCTATTGTAAAGTGGTGAAAAAAATCACTGTAAGTTACATATAACCATGATTGACTTTGTCAAAGTACTTAAAAAAATCTGTTTGCATCTGAATGATTGCAGCCAGTACCTTCTGATGGGCTGTTAATCATTATTAGGGGTGAGGTTACCATCCATGGACACCAAATACCGCTGACTTTTACTTACCAAAACCATCAGTGTTACAGTGTATACCTCACCCACTGTTCTCCTTTTCCTGTTAGCCAATTATACTCTTATCAGCCTTGTTAACAGTTTGGATTTTTATCACATATCTTCAGAATTAGTAATATTCTCACCAGCTGCAGTTTTGTGTCTAGGGTGCAGTCATTCAGGTGTTATAACTTCTCATCGTTTTTGGTACGACAGGGAGAGATTTTCTCAAGCTTACTTTTGAAAAAACAAATGAAATATCTGAGTGTGTCAAGCTGAGTGTAATTCTTTATTCACTCTGATGCAGTATACTCTCAGTAAGAACAGACCCTGAGCTGTTAATGTATTTTTAATGTCTAACTGCAATGGGTGAACAAAGCGTAATGGCAGTCTATCCAATTATTGTGATTTCGTTTAAAGCTGCATACGTCTTAGAGGCGCACTGCAATAACAATGAGTTGCCAATTTTTAGGAATAATGTCCATCTCTGCTATGTTATTGATTCTTACTGAAAAAAAGAGGAATTTGCCTTTTTTACTTCTGACACTATCCTGTAAAGACCCAACAATAATAGAGAAAAAACCCCAATTAAATCTACATAAAAACATTTAAATGTAGTACTAGAAGAGGGGATAACAAATCAGGTCTTTAGAGGAAACAAAGAAATAACTATACTGTAAGTACTGTGTAATTTCTTGGTAATTTAGTGAAAAAAACAAACAATATTTCCCAATCTTACATCATAAGTACACTGTACTTTTTGGGATATGGACCATATTAACCTTACCTAATTTCCAGGTATTTTACAGGTAAGGTAACTAATTATACTGTAAGTAATTTTAAGTACAGAGTAACTAGTTTTAAGTAGTTTGTAATGACCGTGGAATTTTGTGAATGAACAATATTTCCACCTCTTACATCGTCTATACTTCAGCACTTTTCTGGATACTGGTCGTATTATGGAGTCACTTAACTTATCTTTTTATATCTTTTTTTAAGGTGTCTGTTCAGGTGCAGATTTGTTATTGGTGAAATCTACACCTATAACTGATGACACAGCTATCTTATCTTGCAACCTTGAACTATCACAGGACATAAGTGACTTGGGGTTTAGTGCATTCTTGCTGTCTGTTGATCCCACAGACTGTAAACAGAGACGTTGTAAATATTGGTTGCAAAAGACTTAAACTCAACATGCTGCACGATTTACTACATAACTATATGTAGCAAGGCAGCTTGGGTCAAGTTGGCAGCTACATATAATCTGTTTGTGATAATATCTGGGATAAAGCAGTGAAAATTGCAAATTTGTTGCCATCTACATACATAGAAAGTCACATTAATTACATCCAGAGTCCAGGCAGAACCTTTGAAACTGAAATTCTTCCAGATACAGTGACGTTGTTGCTATAGGATGGCATTTTACTGCAAAGTGACACAAATGCTTGGTAACCTTGGTTTTATATAGAAATATAAATAGAATACATCCATTTGAGTGGCAGCTGGGTGTAGTCTCCTACTGCAAAGAAATGCATTTTAGATGAGTTGCACCCATTGGTGCAGACTGACTCATGGCATTTTCACATCGATAGTTTCTTTACTCTGGTTACTTTGAGTTTGTAAAGCTTTTCCCCATCGTTTGGTTTGTTTTCACACACAGAAAAATCCAAGTAAACCCCAAGTGAACCAAAATGCTTCACTGCAAAGTAGTTTGTTTGGAACCGTAACGAAACCACCTCCTCCAAAGGGGCTCGGTGCGATTACTTTGGTGCACACTGGAGTGCATTTACTGTGTTTACACCTGCACAAACGAAGCGCACCAAGGGGGGAAATGAACCAGGGTTTAATTTACACACAGGTGTGATAACAGCCTTAGATGGATTGCAGTGTCTTGTTATCTGTGTGTATTTAAATTAAATTAGATGGCCTTTGTCTGCGAACCTTTGCCAAGCTGTCTGAGAGTGATTGCAGTCACTCCGAGTCAGACCATGATTATTTGAAGACGGGTTGAGGGAGTTGATTCCCTCAACCTCTGGGTGACCAGAAGGTCATCAAAACTACTTGCAGTTGGTTTCCACATGCAAAGAGTTCCTAGTTGTAGGGACTAGTTGAGTCGACCTAGTTGGTTGACTCATTTTTCAGAAATGGCTTCTAGTCTTGTGTCAGTTAACAAAATTCAAGCAAACACCAGCCATGGCTGTGGAAACTGTTCGTCTGAATGGACAGAATATTGAAAATATTGTAGTGAATGATGGCTCATTCTGGGTAATAGTAATTTTGTTAAAAAGACCTTCAGTGTATAAATGTGCATGCCAAATATATTTTTGTCTTCTTCTGATGTGGTAAAAGCTGTGTACATTAAATGATAACTGGCGGTTCACCATCACACTGTGTATCACCATCATTCCACAGTAATTTACACAATTTTACACATACACTGCTTATCTGAATCTCAAGCTCTTGCTTGAGAAAACGGTTTCCATTTGAAGGAACAAATATATTAGCCTGTAAAGTCTAAACCCACGGCACATATTTCACATTAGAAAAATCACACGACCCACCCACCACCAAACAAAAATATCACAAAAAGCATATTGATAATTTTTCCCGTGCACCAGGTATAGCAGAACTGGATCGGTTTGTCCCCAGTATACCTTTTTTGCTTTCTTCTGACCACTACTTATGTTAGGGCCTTCATCTGGGTCGTCTCACAGCATGACTATTATGTAATTTCTTCTTCATCTTCTTCTGTTTTACTGGCAGTTGGCAACCCATTTAATTAGAGCAGGTAGTTGTACTGCCCCCTAGTGGAAGAGAATGCAATTGTTCTGCCCGTTACTCACGCCGATCGCCAATCAGGTGCAACCAGATAATCTTCCACAGCACACCTGATCATTTCTCACGGCACAGTGGTTGGGAAACACTGATATAGACTAATAGGAAAATGGTATGATTAAAAAAAAAGAGAAACATCTCCCATATGTGCTCTGCTTGGAGTGAATTAATTAGTTTGTATATTGTCACTTATCCCCATATGTTGATGACACCCAGCTGTACTCGTCAGTCAGTCTAAGTCAAACAACTAAGTCAACTGTTTTTGTGTCTTACAGATACACAAAAAAGGCAACAGGCAGAATTATTGTTGCTGGATGGTATAGGCTATCTTTAGGTAATTAAACTATGTCACTTGCATAGATATTGCATATTTTATAACTGTCTTGAATTGTTATAAGGCCTTTTCTAGGCTGGCAGAACATCAAAATTTCTATATTACCCATTTTAATTTAGTTTATTCATACTGACCTTCATATGATTTGATCTGCACTTATTTCATTCTCTCTGGCTAATGTCTTTGGTTTCTTCTCAGCTCTCTGAATTGAAGAATAATTGATAAAAACTTTGGGTTACTATATTGCTTTGTCCTTCATCCCGTCAGCTCATTGTCTTTCTCAATTATTAAATATTTTTTAAATTGTGTTATGAAGATTTCTTGATTATTACTGATCATGGAAGCAGACATTTCTGCAAAGATGTAATGGATACTGAGCCAGAAAGGCTGTGATGTGACAGCATACTGTAAGTTAAATCCTGCAGCCCAGGAGAGGGAGGCTGCTAGCTAGACCTGATGGCCTGATGGTATCATAACACGATAACTCACAGGCATAATTGGCCTTGGTGATGAAATCAGTGGTAGGACTATTAGTTGTCTTTCACAGAGAATACCTCAGAGGCACAGTATTTCTTTTCACACATTAATGTCAAATTTGAGATATAATCAAAATGTTGTCCTGCTTATTCTAAGAAAGGGTCTAATACAGTGTTTTATGGCACTTTTTAGAAACCCAATCCCCAAAAGCTGGATTTTTAGTAAATCTCATAGATCCACATTTTCACAATAGACCACAAAAGTCTTACAATTTTACACTGAGGAACTTAGTCTAATTTTTTTCCAATATTTGTTGTTTTTTTGACGGTGCATGAACCTCTGCATAGCTTTACTTCTCTCAGGTGGCCTCTCTAAGATACACTTTTCATTTTATTTATTTTTTTATTTTATTTTATTCATATTACTGACCTGCTGCCAATTAACTTCATTAATTGCAAACTGTTCCTCCATATGTTTCTTTTAGTATCACTTACTTTTCTAGCCTTTTGTTGCCCCTGTCCTAACTTTTCTGAAACATGTTGCTGCCATGAAATGAGCTAATATTTTTCTTACAGTGATACATTTTCTTGTGTCAAACATTTGATATCTTTTGTGAATACCGTGGGTTTACTGTACTCACTGTATTCACTGCATTTTGTTTTGTTTGTTTGTTTTTATTTTATATAGTCTCCCAACTTTACTGGAGTTAGGGTTGTAGGCTAACAACTACTTTAAAAAATGTAGTAAAAAATGAAATTCTGCTGAATAATTCAGTACGTGACATATGGCAGCACAGTTATGTGCCAGAGTCTCATTTGCTGCTTTCAGTTTTAGATTTCCAAGTAAGTAAATTTTTAGTGATGTTGTGTGGGAGCACAGCTAGACGAGACTAACACTTCTGTACAAATAAAACATTAAACCTCAAATTCTGACTATGTGCCCTCCTCTGGACCCACACAGCTCTCACACCTTTCATTTTGTGAAAACAGACAGCCAAACAATTACACAGAAGGACATTACCAACAATTTTGTTCTCATTAACTCTGACTTGTGGCAGTTTTGATTGCGGGAAGTGTTTTTTCATTACTGAGGTACATTAATTAAATTGGTTGGCGTAATAAAAAAAAGATTTAGGAAATGTGAGTTTAGGATAATTATTTAAAAAAATATTCTGGAGGTCATGCTGATTATTTGACACCAGAGAGCATGAGTCTCTAATGACTTCCCAACCAGTTTCTGCCTGATTAAAATCAAAACCCTGAAGCTGTTCTCTCGCAGGTAGAATGTAGTTACAAAAAAGCCCCGAGGTTCTCTGAACGCACTGTGATCTCTGATTACGGCAGGATGCCTGGTGCATAGCAGGATCCAGATATTTGGCAGTGGTTAAAATAAATACTCGAAAAATGGAAAAGAGAGGAATGGAGCCAAACAGAAAAAAAATCCCTGAAATAATCATTTTAACAGCAGGCGCGCAACCAAGATGCCTGAGCTGACAAAGGTTTATCTTTCACACAATTTTAAGGTTCACTGGTCGCAGTGACAATCCTCACTGCAGGAGACTGACCTCGTGTATTCGCGATGATCATCAGCGGATGGTACATGACATTAATAGCTGCCTGTTTTCAACAGGTTGGTGGAACATATTGCCATTACAATATCTTAATGAATGTATGCTACACTGTGTAATCTTCATTGACATTCTGTGCATTTCTCACATTGTATATGTGTGCTTTAGTGCACCACATATGTCATATTAGCAGTGGGAGATTAATTTAACCACAACACAGAGAAAACAGAGGAAATGAAATGCAAATTTTGTCGGCGTCCCTGGGTCGTGGACTCGGGGCTTTGTGTTCTTCTAGAGTTTTTTGTGATTCATGTTAGTTTAAAGGATCTCTTGTGTTTTTCTGGCTCCTTACTTATATTAATGCGATGAGTAGATTTCCTGGAGCATTTATCATTTCGTTTTGTAGTTTGTTTTTTGGTCTTTTGGGTTTTGCATTATTGAATTATCATCATTTGTGGTCCATGTCTGTTTCCTAGTCATCCAGGGCTCTGTGTCTGTGGTTTTCTGTCTCCCTATTAATTGTGTTAAGGCAGTCTTGTCTCCTCTGTCAGTCAAGTCTTTGTGTTTGTTTACTCTTTCCATGCATCCATGTGTGTCTTGAGTCTGGGTTTCTATCTTTGTGATTATGTTTCCTGTCTTACTTTGATAGTCTCTCGCCCCATTTTTTTCACCAGTTTTGCTTCCCTTGGTTCATTAGTTGGATTCTGTTCAGCTGTGTTCCCCAGCTGTCTCCACTTTGCTCACTTTGTGCAGCCCAAAAAAATCTATCTACAGCAGATGAACAGCATATTTCTGTCCACACTCCATACCAGTGGTGGCGGTAATGCACCATGCAGTTGTTTGCCAACCGCCAATAATACGTAAAAGAAGAAGAAGAAGAAGGAAGAAGATGAACAACATCGGATCTGTTATGACTTTAAGAATTAGGGGGAAAAAAATAGCAAAGACCTGGCACAGGATCTGCAAGATGCATCTGGCCCTGAAGTTTAACTTCTACTGAGTCCTCATTAGAAGTGGACCCAGAGGAAGGATGGTGGTCAAGAAGCCATTTTCGACTATGTAAAATGTACTGAAAATGAGTGGCAGCAGGTCTTATGGACTGATGAATCCAAAATTGAAATTTTTTGTTTAAAGTCATATGCACGAGGTCAGGTCAGTACAACAGTCTCCACAGCTGTCTGTAAAACACACTGGAGGCTCTGTCATGGTTTAAGACTGTATTTCAGCCGGTTGTGTTGAGGAGCTTGAAAAGATTAATGAAATTCTGAACACAGAATAGTACCATCAGATTTTGATCCACCAGGGAATACCATCTGGAAAGTGTCTGGAAATAACATGATTTACAGCATGACAATCATCACAAACACACAGCTGAACACTATCAGTCACGGCCTCCCTAAAGCCCAGACCTCAACATTATTGTTTGTGTGATCTCCAAGAAGCCTGGAGAACTATTTCTACTTAAAGGAATTACAAGAGATCTCATTCTGTGTTGAAGAATAAAATATTGGCTTTCAAGCTCATTAGAATTGTGCAAAAAATACTGTTTCCCTGTATGTTTGCACATTTCAAATAAATGGCTGCACCTATTTTGCATTCCCTTAGCAAAATACAATGAAAGGGAAGGCTTGATGCTTTCGCACAGCACTTTATTTTCCTGTGCTTGTTTGCTAAAGCTCTGTAAACTTGGTCTTTTTTTTTTAACAGTGTCATAACTACATTGCTGTTGTTATCATGAATTATTTTTCTCTTGTGAAAATTTATCACTGAAAAAGAAGTTCTGGTGGAATTAGTTCACCAGAGCACAAGTCCATTAGTCCATTAGTTTAGCAATAACAGCTTTTTTTTTTTTTTTTTGCAGATTAGCACTTGGGAATAAATCAGTAGCCTTACAAAGATTCCCAAACATCATTGTGTATGTATGTACAGTACTTGTGCTTCATTACACACGGAGTGGAGCAGGCAGCAGTTACTGCAGTGGAGACCTGATGTGTATTTTGTTGTTTTGATTGTTTTTGTTGTATAATTAATGATTCTGGAAAGTAAAAATCACAATGATTTACTGGTCATTAAAATGTGTTCAGAATTTACAAACTGATAATGATTCAGCTCATTAATCATGACTCACTGCTCTCCCCTGCATAAGCTGCCTTTATAGGTTAAAATTTTGGCTTTGTTATTGGTATCAGCAGTAGTGGCACTTACTTCGATACCAAAATATGCAGTATCGCGACTCACTTTTAGAAACAGAGAACAACTTTTAGGCAAAAAAAGAATGAACAAAAAATGAGAACAGCTCAGTCAAATAGCCTCAAACAACAGATGGGCTGACACGCAGATTTCATGACTTATTAGTGGGATGAAATGTCTCTCTTTATTTTTCTTTGGTTGAAAATTTGATTAGAGTCATCTGCTTATGTTGAGAAACGTAATCAATCTTGTCAACATGTACTCTCTCAGCAGCTGTTAGGAGCAGCCACATCTGGCAGCAACAGCATACATTTGCACTGTTATACCACCGCTACATACAGCGGTTCTACATATGTAAGTACTTGGAAGCAGCATTGTTCTCTGCCCAGTAGTGCAACAAGAGAACGGGACAAAATAGCAAACAACAGGACGACACAGATGACTAACTGCATCCTGAAAAGAGAGACTAAAATGCAGGCAGTCGCATGCAAATGCTGTTCAAATGTCTGAAACACAAACCGAGGTGAAATACGGAGGTGAGTGAATGTTACACTTAGTTAATTAAAAGGATTCCGTGTGGTATCCCCCAGGCAGTGGTATTTAAGTACAAAGTAGTTATGAGTTGTGACCTACCAGGACAAACAGACCGAGACAGATGCTTCATGTTCTCTAATTGGAGGGCTATCACAAAGTA